>NW_023602073.1:16017321-16266034 GCF_014898055.3 Talpa occidentalis
GCTCTCCTGTTTTATTCACAGTCCTCTCTGTGGGAAGTCCCCTCTGCTTTTTACTTTAGAGATGAGGAAGCTGAGACACAAGTAGTGAAGTGAGTGTTGTCAGGTCCCCTGGGCACAAAGTGGTAAGTCAGACAGGATGTCTCCAGAACTCACCCTTGTTATCACCCTACAGGGGCAACAAATAAATGTGAGGATCTTCTTTGGTTGAAGATTGAGGTTCCTTGTAGCTCTTTTCTTGTTTGCTTATCGTTATTGCACAAAATAGTACTGAGAATTTCTGCCCCACACTTCTTTGTTCCTTTGGGCGGGGTCCTTGAGAGAGAGAGTCGTTGAATGGAATTGGTGCCGTGCAGGGATGCACGTTTTATTTTTTCTAGATATCTAGGTGTTGAAATTATATGAGTGTTACCCCAACTCAATAGGAGCCTCCACTGTTGAGCTTGACACATAATGTATACTTCTGACAATCCGAAGGATTGAACAAGGAACCTCATTGTGACTTACCCATGATTTACTCTGATTTGAGAATTTCCCTATTGGGTTTGTTTCCTGGTTAATTTGTGGAAGCTCATTATAGCCAATATTCTCTAATGTGTGTATAGCACAGCACCTTGTCATTGTGTCTTTTGATAGAAAGACTTCAATGTTCAGGCAGACACATAACCCTCAAGAAACACAGGGCTAAGCCATCCATGAGCACTGACTTTAACCATGAGTTAGTTGCATTACTTGCTACGATCATGTGATTTGCCCCCCTGCTGTGTAGATGATCATGGAAATTTACCTTCTAATGCCAAACCACAGATGTATTCTCAGAAAAAGACAGGGGTGAGGTGCTTGCAGAGAGACCACCTACATGTCAGCCCTCTAATGTATAAGGTGAACATCTCTTCTTGTCAGTGGGGCCTTCACAGGCACCTCCCTCCCATGCCTGTGAGCAACACCTGCAGCCCTCTGATGACAATAGTATGTGTTGGTCCCTCACCTTGACTCCTGCACTGTTTCTCCACTTGATCGCGAAACCATTGTGGTCTTGTACTATCGATACTAGCTGTGCATGGTATGTAAATATATGCAGGATAACAAGATTTTACACATATATTTCTTGCCTATTTTGTGTCATCAAATATATTTCTCATGTATATTTTCACATTCCGAATATTTATCTGGCTGAAGATGCTCTTACATAAAAATCTAAAAGTACATTTTACATATTTATGTATTGGTGTGCTTTTATATATATATATATATATATATATATATATATATATATATATAGAAGTGCCATTCAATTATATAATGCATATACACACTGTCAGATCAATGGAAAGAAACCACATACACTTACATATATAAATTATATGTGCATAATATAATATATATAAAATTGCATATTTATATTTTGATATATTCATCATTGCTCCTTTTTGTACAATGTATGCTTTCTCCTCTCAGGTGTAGTCTCCATAAAATTCCCACCACCCATTCACCCGTGCACCATCACCACAGTCCCTTGTGCTCTTCCCTCCCCTGTTTTGATCTCTCTCCCTCCCCTTCCTACCCTGACCCATTTTAAAGGAGGAAAAGAACAGGTTTTCATAAATTGACAAGTTATGTTCCAGAGTGCAGGCCCAAAAGAACAGTCATTATCTAGGAGGTGATTGCTCATTGCCCAGATAGGAAAATGGCCATGGAAAATGTAACTAAGGTGCCTGGTTGATCATTAAACAACAACATTTAGAAGCAAGGGGTGCTCAATTTCATTGCAGTTCTGGACTTGCATTCTACTTACACAGTGATTCAGCAAGAAGCTACAGATTAGACCCTCCAACATGTATTCTTATACTTTATGTGCTCCTCAACCCCATAAATACTGGCCAAAATCCACTTTAAGGAGATTGATTGGAGGGTCTTGCTTCCTTAAGGCAGGTGGCCTTGCATTACATTATTTATTTTTTTAGAAAAGCTGGTGGGTGTGGGAGGAAGCAGACATTTTCAAAAAATGAACAACGATGTAAAAAAAAAATAAAAAAAAAAAGAAAGCTGGTGCCATAGTTATTGGCTTCTATGCCATCAGCAGTGTACACCATGGTCAACACCAGAGTCTACTCTGACAACCCAGCATCCACAGCACACACGAGGGGCCAGGGGGCCATCACACTCCTTGCTTCTGTTTGGAGCTCAGGGTACCACCTGGCATGTGACTGGACTCTTGGCATAGCCATCCCCATGGATGTTTATCAAATTATTTCTCAGTCCAGAGTTGGATCTCAAAGGTAGTTTTTACTCAATTATAAAACAGTTCCTCTGACCTGTCCCCTGTGGAGCTGTTTCCGCTGCCCCTGTGGAGGAGGTGACAGGGGACATCTGGTGATGTCACTGGGAAGGCAGACAACCCCAGCCCTATTGGGTCAGCCTGTGCACCCCCACCTTCATTTTAGCATAATCATTACCAATCCCTGAAGACTTAGCATTGCAAATCATCTTCCCCAAACCTTTTGATGATCTTTCCTCCTGAGCCTGTCAGAAAACACAAGTTATTATAGACTTTAGGGCCCCTGATATGCTCTCTGATTTCTTAGAACACTCACATTTATGAGTGTCACACTGAGAAATGATGTCAGAGCAAATTGCCTTCAGGAAAAAAAAAGCAAGACCTGGAAAGGGAACCACTTGGGATGGTAAAAGATTATATTAGAGGGAGAAGCAGCTCTCCCATCCATTCACCAAAAACTTCTGGTGACTATTTTCAAGAACCATACCTATTTCTTAAAACATATTGTGATTTTTAAACTGTGTCCTTGAACGGAACAGCATAAACATCATTGCAGCGCAGGCGTTTCCACCAAAATGCAGGTGTCACTTCTCCATGGACGTCTAAGGAGTAAGGAGAGAGGAGGCTGGCCTTATACCAAGGGGACACATTCCCGAGCAGGCTGGCTGGAGGGCAGAGGTGTTCCTCTTCCAGCAGAGGAGGATGGATAGCCCAAGGAGGCAAAAAATACCTTGTCAAATTGGTATTTGATGGTGGGAGGGGGGAGAGTGCTGCCTCATTTCTGCCCACATGGAAGTCTCTAGGGACAGATGCGTGGACTTAGCTGCTTTGTTGCTTTGGAGGTTGTTGATGAAATCACTGCCTCCCTCTTGTCCCAGAATGTTTCAAACGTCCACCAGCAACATGTGGACCCAAGTAGAGAACAGCGGGTCATGTGTAGTCATGAGAGCAAGGCTGAGGCATTTGAGCAAAATGACGGTTAAGTTCTTCCTGCCTGTGGTGGTGCGAGAGGAAAGCACAGCTGGGTGTGGTCACGGGCATGACCAGTGGCTGGACACCTCCCACTGCAGCTTTAGATTCTCAAAACTGAAGCCTTAAATCCCTCCCAACTGCGGTTTTAATTTCTCAAAACTAGACCAGGCTGCTTAATAATCCTGCTAACGGCAAAAAGCACATCTTTAAGTCGGAAGTGTAAAGAATTTAATAGGGGCAAGGCCAAGATATAAGTGTTGAAGTGTGTTATATGACTTCTTGTTATCCTTGGTAAATTTTCTCATTCTCCTTAAAACTGAGCAACTGATTCTTATGTCTCAAAATGTGACCCTGTTTTTTAATTTAATCTTATTTTTTTTTTTAAATTCTTTACTGAAAATACCCTCAGCCCAAGCTGTAACCACCCCTCTGAGCTTTTCCTCCAGGGTTCCATGTTTGTGCAGGAGGCACCTGTGTTGGGGAAAAGTCCCCACTTTCTCCTTTGCGCTCCCACAACCACACACACTTTTTGACTGACACCAGATGTGGGGGCTTTTCCCCATCAATTTGGGTGTCTTGGAGGTCAACTCAATGGACACAACTAAAGTGAGAGGCCCCATATCCTAGCTCTAGAAACTCTCTGAGTCTCCCCAAGCCCATTTTTTCCTCTAGGTGTCCTGCCGGCCTGTCTCAGCCTAGTGTGGCCTTCCCAGCCAGGGTGGGTTAGTAGGAAATACTGTGCTCACAGGAAATTCTGTGCCCTCCTGCACTTAGAATATCAACAACCACAACAATTGATGGTTAAGTAGTCAGTCAGCTAAGGAAATGAAAAACAATTAGAATTCTTTGAAAACCATAATGAAAAATATAGTAAATGGGTAATTAGAAATGGGATGGCTCTCCCTGCAAACTTCGTTGCTCTTACTCTAAGGTGGGAACGGTACATACACACACATTACTTATTACTTGTCCCTTCAAAGCTGCCCCCTACGACCTCCAGCCACCCTGGGTGTCCCCCACAAAGCACTTGTGTTCTGGAGCCTGTGACAGGCCAGCTCCCTTGCACAGACCAGCATCCCTGCACCTGGTAGGCCACTCACCGCCCTCACCTAGAGGGGCTGGAGGCAGCTCCCCAAGGATGTCCTGTGTGTCTCCAGGGAGGTTTTTCTGCTCCTTTGAAAAAAGAAAGCTCAGAAAATGGCTGACTCTAAAGGACACTGCAGGTGATCATTTGAGGACTGCAGGTGTGACTACATGGGAGAGAAAAGAGGTGAGGTGAGTCGAGTGACCCCCACGGTGCTGTGGAGAGTAGGGGATGGCAGGAGGTCTCCAAACTGGGGGCCAGGCTGATGCTGAGCCAGAGAACCCCTTAACCCTCCAAACTGTGGCCCTGGTCTGCAGTCACTGGCTCTCCTCTGACAGATTTCTAATGGGAACTGCAAACAGTCATGTCACACAAACCTGCAGATTCACTGTCAGATTCAGAACAGTTACCATGTCACTATATTGGATCAGATTGTTGCAGAAATAAAAGGGGAGCATGAGACTGAAGGAAGAATGAGCCGCACCCCCTCATTGCAACCATGCTCTGACATGGGATCATTGAGATGCATGGATTAGTAAGTTTCTAGTTTTCACCCAATTTAAACATGTTTGGCTGTTATTTCTTCAGTCCTTTCTGCTCCTTACCCAAGCTTCCTCGGCTTCCCCAAGGCCAGGGGCACAGCTCACTGAGTTTGATCCCCAGGGAGGTAACCCCCATGGCTCAGCAGATCCTGTCTTGTCTGCTGCTCCCCTCCACAGTATATTTCAATAAACCAGCCTGCTCTCGGGCCTGACCCCAGTTCTTCTACGCAAAAATAAATAAGTAAATTTTTTGAAAAAAATTAAAATCCTCTAGGTGTGTGTGTGTGACTTGTGAACATGGAATGCAGGTATAAAACTGCGAGAAATCTTTTTCTACTAATTCTAGCAGGTATGTCCATTCTGGTAAACTTTGATTAATTCCTCCCTCTCTTTATTATGCGTCACTCCTGTCCACAGGCAAGGACTTCAGTTTTCAGACTGCTCCTTCCTGCAGACCTTGTGTTTCAGCTGCCCTTCTCCTACTTCTCTTCCAGCCCGGAACTCTCAGAGGATGATGGGAATGTGTGGGGTTGGTTGTTTTTACATGATGCTACCACTCTGAGTGCGAGTTTTAGTGAGATGGACACGCTGGTTCTGATGAAGATACCAGATGGAGATAAAAATCAAATTTTCCACCTTCCAGTACAGAGCCTGATTTATATCTGATTTGATTTTCTTTAAAACTGGACAAGTGACACCATCCATCTAGGCCTCAGGTTCCTCAATGTGATACTGGGGCTCTACTCCCAGGTGGTTGTGAGAAGTGCTCAGGCACAAAGCCTGAGGCATACAGCACAAAAACAGGGCTTTGGGGGTTAATTCATATAAAGATGCAAAGCATTTTCATATGTATGACCTCTAATGAGGGATCCTTGGGCACCATCATTTCATCTTTGTGGATTCCCAGGGAATTTTCTCCCTTCTTTGGGATCCATTTCTCCAGAAAAGAGGGAACTTCAGTTTAGAACAGACAGAGGAAAGGATTCCTTCCTGGGTTGGACTTAGCCCAGATGAGAGGTCCTTGTCCCTTGCTGTGTATCCCGGTCACCTGGGAAGCTGCCTGATAACACAGTGACCCTCAGCCTGGGCCACACATATTCAAAAGGCCGTGAAGAGGCCCCAGGCAGAGGACTGCCATGTAGTGGAGCTTCCACAGGGACACAGAGGGTCTCTCTTCCCAGAAGTGGTGCCCATGGTCACTTCTTTCTTCTCACTCAGGTCCTCGTGAGGCTCCCAGGGAGTGGCGTGAATGATATGAGCACAAACTCCTCACAGAGCACCCCCTGTGCACATGTTGTGGTGCTGCAGACATTCAAGATAAGACCCAGGCTTGGGCCTCTACCCTAGGCCCATGAGGTGGGGACATTCCTGAGCCAAAGGTGAGCAGGATGGAGGCAGGACAGTGCCTGGGGCTGTCTTTGACCTCAGTGTTCCACTTCCACTTACTGGGAACCTATAGCAGAGGATGAAATCCAGCTCTGCACAGTCCATGAGCTGACAAGGGCTGTTGCCTGTGAGGATGCAGGAATTTCAGTGACAGCCTGTCCCTGGCATTGTCAGCGACATCGTCCTGGAAACTAAAGTGATGAAAGGCCGTGGGGCAAGTTGATCTCTGATAAAGATGCTTGTCATGACTGGCCCTTGTCTGAGAACAACCCGCCATGCTCTCGGGTGATTCTCTCACAGGATGGTCAGTTATTGAGGAGACGCCCACAGATGAGAGACAAGAGCACAGAGGCAGGGGCTGCTTAAACAGGGGGGGCTGCGCTTTCCAGTCCCCACAACACGCAGAGGGAGGAGAACAAGCAAGGGCCCCGCCAGCATCTATGGGAAAGGAAAGCTCCAGGGAGCGCCTACTGGGGGCTCTTTCCTCCTGACCTGCTCCCCCCTCCAGCCCTCTGGGAGCCCCGCCCCCGCCCTACTGGGCCCGCCCCCGCCAATCCCAAACCCGCATCCCCTGGAGGTGGGTCTGGAAAAGGGAGAAACTGAGTCTGACTGGGGGAGTGAAGAGAAGGGAATGAGGGTGTCCTTGTGGGGTGGGGGCGGGTCTGCCCAGGGAGCAGAGGCGGGGGAGACAGAATCAGGGGTCCTGGGGGCCAGGCTGATGCTGAGCCAGAGGACCCTCCCCTCCCCCTGCAGCTTCCTCTGCAGTGACTGTGGTGATGCTGGTGGAAGATGAAAAAGTAGCGTGATGCAAACCTGCATGTTCACCCGTCAATTTTTAAAAAATGTTAAGATTTCGCTGTTTCCCACAGATCATTTTGAGAAAGGAGAGAGAAGTTAAACTTAGGATGCCCCTCCGCCCTTCAGCACAGCCTTGCTTCTGGGATGGGGCCCCTGATCAGTACTAGGATGGTCACAGGTTTTGATACAGATGAATCTCCATGGCACAGGGAGGGGCCAGCAACACCAGGAACTGCGGACAAGGTCCCGCCCCAATCCAGGCTCTGTGGACCCCAAGTCTTGTCCTTTCCCCACCCCCACAGGGGCGTGAACTACAAATCACAGCTTGGGGTGAAGGGACTTTCCGTGGTGGCCCCAAGTTTGCTCTGGAAATTATATGTTCTTTTCCCGAAGAGACAAGCAACACCAGGAACCCAGGCCTTGGTCTACATAATTGTTACAAATAAACTGTAATCAATGAAAAGGTATAGACATCTGAGGAGAAAGTTCAGAGTTTTTCCCTCTTGCTCTAGTCCTCCCTACTGGGTAACAAGGCCAATGGCCTTTTCATTGTTTGTGCAAACACTGACTCAACAGACTGTCTTGTCTTATGACATCCAATACATTTACAGCTGCCCCTGCATGAGGGACAAAAATTGAAATAATAATATTTGCTACAGCATAGATTTCTTTTTTTAAAGATTTATTTATGTATATAAGAACTAGGGTATAAGAGGGGTGGGGGTGGGAGTGAGAGGATTCACCAGAAAGAGTGGGGAGCAGAACAGGCAGATCTACTGAAATACACTGCTGAGGGGAGCAGGGAGCAAGGCAGGAGAGGTCTGCTGTGCCGTAAGGTGTGCTTCCTGGCCAGCAGGGAACCACACTCCTGCAGTGGCTGGCAATAGCTTGATAACACTGTCTTTAACTGTCCCTGCATGAGGTTTTCCTAATCACATGTCACCTCATCCCTGCTGATGGCGCTTCAGGCTCCCCAGCCCTGGGGTTGACACAATGCTGCAGGGTCTCTCCTGTCCACGCCACCTCAAGTCCGGGACCTTTCATTTCTGTGGGGCATGTTCCTAAGACCCAGGTTGCTGGAAGGTGCTATCTTGGTGCCTGTTACCAGGCAGCTTGTTCCACCTGAGCAACAGGCACCTGTAAGCTTCCCCTCACCTAACCTAGGCTCTTTCTGTGCTGATTCGTTGGTTTAGGGTTTCTGTCTTCTGATGAGAAGACTCAGCATGTGCTCTCCTGTTTTACTCACAGTCCTCTCTGTGGGAAGTCCCCTCTGCTTTTTACTTTAGAGATGAGCAAGCTGAGACACTGGTAGTGAAGTGAGTGTTGTCAGGTCCCTGGACAGGAAGTGGTAAGTGAGACAGGATGTCTCCAGATTTCACTCTTATTATCACCCCTACAGGGGCAACAAATGAATTTGAGGCTCTTCTTTGGTTAAAGACTTGAGGTTCCCTGTAGCTCTTTTCTTGTTTACTTATCATATCTTATTGCACAAAATACTACTGTGAGCATTTGCCCCACACTTCTTTGTTTCTTTGAGCGGGGTCCTCGAGAGAGAGTCCTTGAATGGAATTGGTGCTGTGCAGGGATGTGTGTTTTATTTTTTCTAGATATCTAGGTGCTGAAATTGTATGATTGTTACCCCAACCTCAATAGGAGACTCCACTGTTGTGCTTGATGCATAAGGTATACTTTTGACAATCCAATGGATTGAACAAGGAACCTAATTGTGAACTCAGGAATTACATTCTTTATCACACCTAAATTTCCTGACTTGACAAAGGCAGCACCATGGTGCAGTCAGTTCCTGCTGACCGCCGATGAGAGGTTCTCAGCTATAGATGAAGACTCAGAGTTTAAATGAATTTGCAGCTGGGGAGGAATATGGGGAGCAACTCTCCCTTTCTCCCCCTCCCCCAACACCTTCTGCTCTCTCTCCCCCTCCTGCTCTCCCCCTCCCTCTTCCTCTTGCTCTCCCCCTCTCCCTCTCTCCCCTTCTCTAGCTACCTTTGTAAATAAAACTACCCCCCCATTCTCTCCATGAGTCCCCATTGGGCAGGGAGGACCCACACCCTGGCCACTGCTTTCCCCTGGGGGTGCCCTGGGTTCTTTCTGGTAAAACTTTAAAATGTTCCCAGCTATTATTTCTCCTCATGTCACAGGGCAGGGAGAGGGGCAGCCCAGACCCCGCAACCTGCCTGCTCTACATGGGTTCTGCCATCCGCTGCATCAACACAAAACATATGAGACTTTAATGGGAAGGAACTTTAACACAACTAGGAAACAAGACAGGAAAGGCAAAGAATCTAGTTTCTAAATCAAGCACCCAAAGTTACCCGTCCCCTCGTGGGTAAAAGTCCACCCAAGCAGGATTGGCCCAGAGCAAGGCCCCAAAGCCTGCCACAAGTCTAAAACACCTTCCAGTGGAAATCCCCAGAAAAGGGTCAGAAACAACCTGACAAGTCTGGAGGGAAAAGAGCAAAATGAAAATTAAGACAAAAGCCGCCATTGTCACCGCCCCACGTGTCTTACCCACATCTGTGTCACCCAGTCCACGACCAAGAGACAAGCGCAGTTTCTTCACGAGTCTCTAGGCTCCATGTGCCTCCTCCAGGTCTCCTTCTGGCTCCATCCTGCTTCCTTCCTTCCTCAGTCTCCTCTGCAGCTTCTTCTCCCTGCTCAGCTCCACCCTCCCTTGGGTGGGGCGGGAAACCTGGAAACTTCCCCTTTCCTGGGGACCACCCTGTTACAATCCCCCCTTTTAATTTTTATTCCACCATATGTATGGTGGCACAGATCTCAGGGTGTAGTCTTAGGAGAACCCTGAAAAATTTTCATCTGAGACTGCATCCCAGCATCCATATATTTGATCTTCATCACCATGAAAATGGTGGCAAAAGTGAAAGGGGGGAATTGTTAGCAGAGTGCGGTGCGGTGGTAGTGCGGTGTCGAGGGTGGAGGAGTGGAGTGTACGGAGGAGTGTTGGAGCGACTACAAACCACGGCGAAGAGCATGTGGCTGCTAAAACCGTTCATAAACCTGCTCAGAATGGGTTGGTTGCTTTACACCCATGATCACCAAAGGGAAGGTTGCGCGGGCCTGAGGGTGGAGTTCAGCAGCTTTGTTCTCTGATTGAGTATTTCACTGGCCAGGTGGCCAGGATCGTTCTCTTGGCCACGCGTGTGCTAGGTTCTTCGCCAGCTCGGCGGGTCTTTGGGATTCCAGGTCAGCAGAACGGGTAGGATGCATTTATGAACTTATCTCCCTCTTTTTCTCTGAGTTATTCATTTTTCCCATTTCCCTTTGAAAGGAGAAGCGAAGTAAAGAAAAGGAGAGCCAGGCTAAGTTTCTCACAGGCGGGAAACTTTATGCGCAGCCAGTGAGGTTCACAGACCTAAGATGGGGGCCAGTGAGTCACGCCCATTGCCAGGGGGTGGCAGGCCTTTTTTTTTTTTTTTTAAGATTTACTTATACAGGGCCTCCCGGGTGGCGCAGTGGTTGAGCGCTGGGTTGCGAAGCTGCCCGCAGCCTCTGTAGTGCCGGTTCGATCCCCGGCTGCTCCCCGGCCACCGGAGGAGGGTCCCACATGGCGCGCAGACCTCTCCTGCCGCCCGCTGCTCCCCTCAGCAGTGTACTTCGGTCCTTCTGCCTGCTCTGCTCCCGGCTCTGGCTCTGGTGAATTCTCTCACCCTCCTGCGCTTCTGACTGTACCCAGTGCATGTATAAACAAAAACAAACAAACAAATAATAAATAAATAAAACATGCCTCTATAAAAAAAAAAAAAAAGTCTTAAAAAAAAAAAAGAGATTTACTTATACAAGAGCTGGGGTACAGGTCAGATGTGTGGGAGGGTGAGAGGATTCACCAGAGGCAGTGTGGGGAACAGAACAGGCAGACTGATGACATACACTGCTGAGGGGAGCAGCAGGCATGGCAGGAGAGGTCTGCCCTCCCATGTGGACATCTCCACAGCCGCGGGGATTGAACAGGCACTGCAGAGGCTGCGGACAGTTTCATAACACTGTACTCAACCACCTGCACCACCAGGGAGGCCTAAGGGAGGCAAGCTTTTATAGGGTGAGGAGAGGTCAGGTAGGAAACTGGGTTTGCAGGGCAGGAAATTGGTTTTGTAGGGTGGAAAAGGTTTATTGTCTGATTTTTTTCTAGGTGGGCTTCCTGCCCCTGGTGGACTTTTGCATTCCTGTCCCCTGCATTGACATTTCATACCAGCCTTTTGTTGATAGGAAAAGGGATGACGGCTCTTTCTTTGGCTACTTCCTCCTGGGTGAAGTTTGGGTGTGGTGGTGCTCAGGCTCGGTTATGAGGGTCTTCTGCAGGGATGCAAGAATAGGGGTGTAGAAGGAGTTGGTTAAATTTGTTGTGGAACATTTCCTGAATGTGAACCTGCATGAATTTTAGGAGGCAAGGAGCGAAAAGAAAAAATAAGGTTATTTGTATTGGCCCCAAGAGTGGGAGGAGCCATGACACTATAAGATTTGAAACCATGTTAGTGGAGAGTTGGAGCCCCCTCTTTTCCTACTAACAACATTCTTCCCTGAGGAAAAGGAAAGTACCCCCCTTATCAGCCGTTAACAGGTCCTGAGCCCGCCGGTTTTGGAGAGCGACCTGTGCCAGGGAGATGAACCATCTTTGTAATGATGCTAAAGACACAGAGGTGTTTTCTAAGGAGGTATCTATTCATTCTTAAAAATCCTGGGCAGAAATAAGGCTGTGAACCAGCACCCCACCTGCCACACCTGCAGCTGCAATCGATGATTCCAACCATGACTGGAAGAAAGGCTGCCCGCTTAGTCCGGTGTGGTGAGAGTAGCCACCCTAGCTCAGACCGTCTGTCCAGAGTTACCTGTGGGACCCCCAGGACTTGGATACATGGGCCTGGAGTGGAAGAATTAATACATTGAGAGAGAGAGAGCCATCGCACCAGAAAAAGTTTCCCCTTGTTGTTTGGAGCGCAGAAGTAAGTGAAATGTTAGAAGTGCAGGAGTGAAAGCTGACAAGGGCATCAGTTTGATAGCAGGGGCAGCTGTCAACACCCATAACCGAGACCTGAGAAGGATAAGTTTGACTGGAATAGGAGGGGAGGACAGAGAAGGCAGCCCCCATGTCAACCAGAAAGGAGATGGACTTACCTGCTACCTTGACCATCAGCCTGGGCTCCTCGAATGTTATCGGGGTTGACAAATTCGGGCCTCTTCAGTCCTCAGCTGCCAAACCCAAGACCGCCGGTTGCAGAGTTGCGGTGGGGGGGGCTGAAATGACTGGCCCACCATGGACAGGCGTGGAGAGATAGTCACTTTTCCAGTGACCCTGGATGTCACAGATGGGGCATGGTCATGGCGGATGGTGGGGTTTGGGGCAATAATTGGACCAGAGGCCCTCCAAAGCCATGCTTGAAGCAGGCTCCTGGCAGCGATCGATTGGGGCCCATTGCTGTCCTCTGTCAGGAGGCAGGTGCTGTGGTTGTTGGAGGAGCAGGGCCTGACTGTCTCACGGCAGCTGCTAGGGCCTGAGCCTGAATCTCAGCCTTTTGGCGACTATGGGTCTCTCTATCCATCCTGTCCTGTTCCTCCTGGTTATTAAATACTTTCAAGGCCATATTCAGCAGATCCCGGAAAGGGGTTTGAGGACTGTCCTCAGCCTTCTTAAGCTTTTTTCTAATGTTAGGAGCTGACTGAGGTATAAAATGGGTAACCAGAACTGTGGCGCCTCCAGGCGAGTCAGGGTCAAGCCTAGTGTAGCGCTGAAGTGCCTCAGTGAGGAGGCTAAGAAAGGCAGCAAGGTTTTCTGAGGCAGACTGGGTAATCTCCCTGAACTTATCAAAGTTTACAGTTTTCTGCGCTGCCCCTTGGAGACCAGCTAGGAGACAAGTAATAAATTGGTCTTGGTGAGCCTTGCCCCTGGCCCTGTGTCTGTCAGTCTGGTAGTCCCACCCCAGCTTTGGGTGGGGAACTGCTTCAGAGCCTGGGACCATGGCTGCATCAGTCAAATGCACCTGATCTACATGGTCTTGGGCAGACCTAGAACACATTCCCTTTTGTCAGAGGTCAGGGTGGAAGAGAAGATAACGTGTAAATCATGACACATAAGGTCATAGGCTTGGGTAAGATAACAAAATTCACTGGTGTAGGTAGTGGGATCCTTAGTGAAAGAGACGAGATGCTTTTCAATTTGGGAGAGATCAGAGAGAGAAAGGTACGTGGACCCTAACTACTCCTTCAGTCCCTGCCACTTCTCCAAGGGGACCGAGACAAGGACGATTGTGAGAGCAGGTGCGGTGACTAGGAGGTAAAAGATGTGGGGCCTGGATTGGGGAGCTGAAGGAGGTGAAGACAGAGAATCTAGAGGATCAGAGAATGTTGAAGAGGGGTCTGGAGAGGATGAAGAGTGAGGAGTCTCGAGACTTGGAAAGTATGGCAGGTTTTCAGGAGGGAAGGGAAGGTTGGAGGGATGGGAGTACTAGAGAAAGACGGCCTGGACATAAGGGATCTCTGACCATTTTCCATTGTGGTGACAGAAATTGTTTAGGTCGGTAAGGACCGAGAAATCAAAAGTGCCATGCTCGGGTCAGTAGGAGCCACTGTCCAATTGATATTGGGGCCAAACAGTGTTGCAATAAAAAGCGAGACACTTAGGGCATATATCTGGCCTAAATCCCAATGGATCAGGGTTTGAGAAGACATCCCAGTGGAGTGGCTGGGCAAGGTTTAGAATTGGTGGACCCCATCCCCATGGCTAAGTCGGTTCCTTTCCCAACAAACGGGGGCACAGGGTCGGCAACACAGCATCCCGCGAACTTGATCTGGCCATCGGGTGCACAGACCACCAATCAAGGCTTTCCATTATTCGGTCCTGGACTTTGGAACAGAAGCAAACAAGAGAGAGGGACGTCTCCACTACTCGTTTGTTGCCTAGGATTTGGGCACCTAGTCTGGATGGGCATCCCCAAATCCAGGTTTAGGTGTAACAGGAGTCTACTGATGTAGGCCCATGGTTTCCTGGACAGCCGACCCAGATAGGAGGTTAGGAGAGAAGCCAGATAGACAGAGGCGAGGGCCTCCTAGGAAGGAGGGTCAGGCAGGTGACTTACCCCAAGAATCAAGGCCGGTCGTGGATGGGAGGCATCTGCAATGGAGAGGAGAGGTCCCAGGGATGGGAAGGCAGCCCTGGCGCCAGGGGACACAGCCTTCCTGGGTTTCGGCACCAAGATGAAAGAAAAGGATGAAGAAAAGGAGAGCCAGGCCAAGTTTCTCACAGGTGGGAAATGGTATTGCACCCCTGACAAGGTTCACGGACCCAAGGTGGGTGTCAGTGAAGTTGCACCCATTGCCAGGGGGAGACAGGCTTTTATAGGGTGAGGAGAGGTCAGGTGGGAATCTGGGTTTGCAGGGTGGGAAATTGGGTTTGTAGGGCGGGAAAAGGTTTATTGTCTGATTTTTTTCTAGGTGGGCTTCCGCATTCCTGGTGGGCTTTTGCATTCCTGCCCCCCACATTGGCCTTTCACCCTTCATTTGTAAATAGATCTTTTATCAACCTTTTGAGTATGTCTGCAGTTTAGTATTAATAAGTCTCTTTTAAGCATGAGGGTGACGACCCACAGTCACGCAACACATTTTATTTGGGTGTGCCCTGTAACAATACCCTGGGCTAAAAATATGGGAAGGGAGGTTGTTGCCTGTCTCAGCTTCCTGCTTGCTGCCTCCCAGCCCTCTGGTATGTTGTATCCAGTCTCCTGCATAAGCATGAGAGGCCTATCCAATCTGCAAAGGGCTCCTGATCATTCGCATCTGTCTGAAAAACAATGATCCTGCCTGGCCTTGCCAGTTCCAGGACACTCCCTAATCTATCTGGACCCACCCCTACAGCCTTTTCTTTTGCATTGACTGAACTCAGCAAATTCCCATCTCCAGGAATATCCAGAAGTGGACCTACAATAGGACTAGCAGCAACTTTGACTGCTCTGTGAGAGAGGAAAGAAGAAGTGAAACAGTCCAGGCCAAGGTTTGCTCTGCAGTAGATTGTGATTTCTGTGTGAGACCTGGGATGAGTATGGGGCAGGGGAAGGGTCGCAATAATGAGCTCACCCAACTAAAAATGGACTTTTCTTTCTAGTTCTCGCTCCCTCTGCTTTCTCTTTGGAGACTCCATTTCATGTCTCAGATCAGGGTGTGAAGTGAGGGAAGGGCAGACATTTCGGGTTCAGAGCACAGGCATTGCCAGGCATCAGGAAGGTTGTCCCCAGGCATAAGGAAGGCTGCTATAGTCCCTGGGAGAAATAAACGCCCGGGAGAGCAGTCTGCAGACATGTTCCTTGGCTCTGAGGTCTAGTCCTGAAAATAGTGGGAAATAATCTATCCAGTTCCTTGTGTTGGATCTGCTTTTAGTCCAGACCCCATGAGTGCAAAGGAAAGGTCTCTACTTCCTCCCTCAGCACCTCCCCACACACTCCCAGCAAGGGGAGGGCAGCAGGGCTGGGAGCCTGAGCAGCTGCAGCTGTGGCGAAGGGCAGACCCTCTGCTCTGGTCCCTTCTCTGTCTCAAGTCTCAGGTCCACACTGGTGGACACTGGGACAAGGAGCCCACAATGGACAGGCCTTGCCCTCTGCTTCCTGCCTCCCCCCATCCTGGTTCTGCAAATTCCCTCTGCCTCAGGCACCTTTCTTGTCCTGGGAGACCTGTCCTCCCCTGGAGGGAGACAGTCACCTCCCCTGTGCCCAGGGCCTCTGCTCCCAGCACCAACACCTTCTCTACCACTCTCTCCAGCTCTCCTGCCTCAGTGTGGGCTCCATGGGAACTTGAATAACCTGGAGTCCCTTTTTCTCTGAGGGTTTTTGTAGGGTCCAGAGAACCAGACATGAGGGTGTGAACAGAGTCAAGTGTGATTGACCCCATGGACTCTGCTTGCCAACCATTCACCTCAGTATTGCTCCCAGGACAAAGAAGGAACTGGAACACGGGGATGACTCCTGTTGAAGCTCATTAGACAGGGAGAGCGTTTCACTCTATTCCACAAGACCTTTTTTTAAAAAAATATTTATTTATTTATGCATACAAGAATGGTGGTACAGGCCAGAGGTGTGTGGGGCATGGTGCAAGAGGTTTCACCAGAGACAGAGCAGGGAGCAGAACAGGCAGATTGACTGAAATACACTGCTGAGGGGAGCTGCGGGTGAGATAGGAGAGGTCTGCTGCGCCATGTGGGTAGCTCCCTGGCCGGCCTGGGATTGAACTCATGTTGTAGAGGCTGCAGATAGCTTCACAGTGCTGTGCTTAACCCCTTGAGCCACCAGGGTCCCTCCATGAGTTCTCTTCTCTCATACAACGTTTCTGAGCCACTTGTCTGCTTCTCTATCTCTACTAGCACCTAATACAGAGGACTTTCTGCAAAGATGGAATGTTTTTACCTGTCTAGCCTGGGGCCATTGGCAGACTTTAAGCACTGAATTATGGCTGCTGGGATGGAAACACTGAATTCAAATGTTGTTATTGAAATTTAATCTAAATTGAAGTAGGCAAATGTGACAGGCATCACCATATTCTACAACATAGGGACATGTGAGGCATCTTTCAAATTGCAATCCACTTATCTCTCTAGAGAAAAGACTTCAACACCTGTGTAGGCTCAGAGGCTCAGGTGAGGCTTCTGTCCTTCACTCTGGAGAATCCTGGAGGATTCATCTCTGCCTATAGATACTTAGTAGAACTTTTAGGAAGAGCCATGGCCTCATCCCCAGTGATCAGGAGGATGAGGGAGGAAGCCACGTGCTCCATCTGCCAGCAGCTGATGACAGAGCCTGTGAGCATCTACTGTGGGCACAGCTTCTACCTCTGGTGCCCCTCCTTCACACAGCAGAGCCAGGGGCAGTGGTCACAGGACAGACCCTGTCTTGAGCTTGTTTTTGTCTGGCTGCTGCTGTTTGGGGGTGGTTGATCCCCTGTGGGGTCCCTTGTCTCCTTTCCAGGCCTTTGACAAGACAAACTTGGGATGAGCTGTACCGGATGCAGAGTCTCATCCATGACAGTGACAGTGGAGGCAGATGCCAGGAGTCATCATGGGAACAGGGACTCTGTCTGTGCATCTGATGCCTCAAGAGGGTCTCTCTCTTCTGCATGTGGGGCCTGCCCTACACACTGTGTCAGGTCACTATGTGATTTGAATTTGTCCCCTCTGTTGTTGCTCTGAAGGAAGGGTGCTTTTCCTACCAGGCCCTCCAGTCAGGATTCCTGAGTGTAAAACCTCTGGTCTTTTGACAAGTTTCCTCCCTCATCTGTCTGAACCCGCCCCCACATCAGTTTCATTTCTGAGTTGACCCTAGTCAGAGGAACTTCCCTTCCAGGAATCCAGAATTGGAGCTGCAGAGCGACTAGCAGAGATTTGTGACTGACTGCTGTGTGAGGAGGAAAGAAAAAGTCCAGGCCAAGGCTTGCTCTAGTGGACTGTGATTTCTGTGTGTGTGGGGGGGGGGGGTCATGGTGGGTGGCAATAAGGAGTTCGCCCAACTGTGAAAATAAAGGGAGGGAGATGGTCATCTCCCTTGTGCTTGGGACTCTGTTCCCAGAACCAGCACCTTCTCTTGCCACTCTCTCCAGCTCTCCTGCCTCAGTGTGGGCTACATGACAATGGAACTAACCTTTTACTCAGGGGTCCAGAGAACCAGACATGGGGGTGTGAGGACAGTCAAGTGTGATTGACCCCATGGACTCTGTTGCCAACATTCATGTTCGTGTTGCCAGCAGGACATAGAAGTAACTCCTGAAGCTCTTTAGACACAGATCCAGAACTCCCTCCTTGAGTTCTCTCATATAACTTTTGTGAGCAAACCTGTCTGCTTCTCTATCTCTACGAGTACCTGCTCCAAGAACATCTCCTGCCGTGATGGAATGTTCTGTGCCTGGTTATGGTGCCATTGGCAGATATTAAGCATTGAATTATGGCTGGTGGGGCTGAAACACTGAACTTAAGGTTCATTGAATTTTAATCAATATAAATTAAATGGGGCAAACATGACAGAGATTACCACACAGGGTCATGTAAGGCATCTTTCAATTTGTAATCCACTTATCTCTCCAGAGAGAAGACTTCAACACCTGTGCAGGCTCAGAGGCTCAGGTGAGGCTTCTGTCCTTCACTCTGGAAAATCCTGGCTGATTCATCTCTGCCTATAGATACTCAGTAGAACATTTAGGAAGAGCCATGTCCTCATTGCCAGCGATCAGGAAGATGAGAGAGGAAGACATGTGCTCCACCTGCCAGTAGCTGATGAAGGAGCCCATTAGCGTCAACTGTGGGCACAACTTCTGCTGCCAGTGCATAGACAATATCATTGGGTAGCCAAATCTTGTGACATCTTTGATTTGGAGGGCTTGCTGTCCCCTCTGTCAAACATTATTTCAAAGTGAGCATATTTGACCTGACAAGCAGGTTGAAAACTGCATTGAAAGCATCAAGGACATGGAACATGAGAGGCTGTGTGAGGAACAAGGGGAGCAGCTACACCTGTTCTATGAGGACGACGGGCAGCTCATCTGCTGGTGCTGTGAGCGCTCCCCCCAGCACAGAGGACACCGCACAGCTCTAGTGGAGGACGTGTATCCAGGCTACAAGGTGAGTGAGTGGCCATACCTGTCAAAAGTATTTTCTCTTATGTTGATCATTTTTATTGAAATGGGTTAGTCTGGATACCAAGATTGTGACCCTAATAATGTTTCCATCATGTTATTTTCTGAATAATAATTTATTATGATGCAGTGAGTCAGATCCTGATTTTCCATGAACTTTAAGGTTGGGCAGAAACTTTCCTGTAAGAACTTCCTACAATGAACTCCTCCTGGACAATACATTGTGCTTTTTGTCACACCTGCCTCGTTCATGGCCTCACCTCAAATACATAATTGGAGACACCACAGCGTGCAAGAGTACAGGACAGAATATGAAATCCCAGAGGTCAGAACCAACACCTTGTTGATATTCCACAGTCCACAAGGGGTAAGAAAAGGAACATAGGATGCCTGGCCTCCCTTAGTGTGGGTGGTGGTGGTGGGGGTGGCACCTAAGGGGTGGAAATGAATATGTGTGGTGGGGGGAGACTGCCCAGAAGTGAGTCCTGAAAGACACACAATATCACCATGGGTAGAACTATGGATAAGAGACAGGAAGCCATTTCAGGTGGTTCACTTGTCAAAAGAGCTTGCCTGACTCTTCATGGCCCAGTCAGGGTGTGTGTGATGGGAAGGGAATTTGCGGTCATGGGAAAAGATGTCAGGAAGAGCCTTGGTATTACTCGGTAGTCTATACCCCTGCCCAGAGTGGACTGGACACTAGGACTTTATTTGTGAAGGGAAAGATCAGGTTGATATTTAAAAGAACATTCTGTGTGGACAAAATAAACAAGAAGGAAAAAATCTCAGAATTGGAAATGGCAACAGGTATATGTGTAAATTGGGACGGGGAGTTAGGTTTTAAAAATACTTGGTGTGAGGGCCTCCCCGGTGGTGCAGCAGTTGAGCGCTGGGCTGCGAAGCTGCCCGAAGCCTCTGCAGCACCAGTTCGATCCCTGGCCACCAGGTGAGGGTCCCACATGGCGCGCAGACCTCTCCTGCCACCCGCAGCTCCCCTCAGCAGTGTACTTCGTCAGTCTGCCTGTTCTGCTCCCCGCTCTGGCTCTGGTGAATTCTCTCACCCTCCCGCACTTCTGACTGTACCCAGTGCTTGTATAAACAAACAAACAAACAAACAAACAAATAAATAAATAAATCTTAAAAAATAAAAGTTTTAATACAAAATTAAAAAAAAATACTTGGTGTGAGGAATGAAGCCCTGAGTGATGTTTCAATCTTTTCCTATGTTTTTGATACAATAGTTTTTAACGTAAGTGGGATTCCTTCCTCTCAGCCCCTTTGACATTTGAAGTAACATCCCCATTGTGGAGCTCTGAGTTCCCTCATCCTTGAGGTGCCTGTGTCTTGTGTGAAGGTTCTGGATCCTGTGTCAGGGCATGTCAGCCCTGACCACCACTCAGCACACTCACCTCCTGTAACCCCATGAGCAGTCAGGGCTGTAATGGGGCAGGTCTCATTGCTTCTCCCCATGTCATCAAATAGGAGCAACACAAGGTGATGGGCGTAGCCTCAAGAGTCAGACTGCTGAGGTCAAATATTAGTTCAGCCTCTTCCTAGATGGGCAACTGTGAGCAACTCAGTTCTTGCTTCATGACTTGGTTTCCCATGTGTAAATGGAGAAAAGAGCTGTCTCCTCCCACCTGACACACACACCAGGAGGTTGTCATAAGCTGTAAGGACATTGTTTATATAGAGTTGAGAATAGCACTGTGCTCATAGTAAAAGCAAATGAGTCTTTTGGTAACTAGTTCGTGAGTACAATCTTGAGAGCATGTGATGTGTGAGTATATTTGTGAGTTTGCAGAGGGCAGGAGGCAATTCCTTTACTGTGGACGCCAATGAACAGTTTAGTAAGTTCCAGATCCTTTCTCTTGAAAATGTGAGAAAGGGGCGCCTCCCAGGTGGCACTGGGGTTCAAGTCTCAGTGCTATCAACCTATCCCCAGCCACTGCAGCATGAGTTCGATGTTGGCCAGGGAGCAACCCTCAGGGCACAGCAGACCTCTCCTGTCCTGCACACTGCTCCCCTCAGCAGTGTATTTCAATCAATCTGCCTGTTCTGCTCCACGCTTGATCTCTGGTGAATCCTCTCTCCCCGACACCTCTGACCTACACTCCAGTTCTTGTATGCATAAATAAATAAAAATAAATCTTTAGTAAAAGAAAAAAAAATGTGAGGAACTTTTGAATAAATCCAAGAGATGGATGTGGACATGAATCACTGTGAGTTGACGTCATGACTCTGTTCTCCAGGTGATAGCAGGGCGCCCCCTCATGACCTGGTTCTGTAACTTCAGCTGCCATCCTGGGCTCTCCGTCCTGACTCGGCATAACATGTGAAATGTTCCCTGTGTATCAAACACTGTGTATTATCTATGACTGGTCCAGCACATTATTTTATAAAATTTGCTTTCAAATGATTACAGCTTAAGCATATTCCTGGCTGACTGTAGTGGTGGGTGTCATCCAATCCTTAGATCCGCGATTAGCTGAGAATTGCATCCCGCCACCTTCCTATGATGGCCCCTTGGGCAGGTTACTGCTCCCTTCTTAAGCCTCCACTTCTATAGCACAGAAAGACGTTACAATCCTAGCCGCTGCTCAGGGACTCCTAGGGAATGACATGCTACTCCCCTCATGTTGGTTCCTCTCAAAGTATAGGGTCTCAAAAATATATTCACTGTTATTGTACAGCTTGGAGGCTGGGATTCACCATAAGTATCAAATGAAGATTTTGAAATGGATTAGCCATCCCTCACCCAATTTTTCCTGCAGGAAAAGCTCCAAGATATTGTGACAAAACTGAAGGGAGCGCAACCCACTGTAAGAGTGTGAAGTTGCTCACGACCCAGCAAATAACTAAATGGGAGGTAAGAATTTGAATTTAGTGATCACAAACTATTTTTCATCCTGAATTCATGTATAGGCTATGACTGGGCATAATACTCATTGATTTTATTTATTCTCATTAAACCAGTACATATTGTTCAACTTCAAGGAATATGCCAGTTTTTAAAAAAATAATTCCATTAGTTGTCTAATCTAGGAGAATTTCCCTCTACTTTCTTCAGCCTTGTAGTAGTAACTTGGTAGGTATCCCATCACCTCAGTCAGGAGAAACAAAGCTGTTGTGCCCCTTATCTTTAACAGGTTTCACATTTTCAATAACTGAAATTACCTCCTGTCTGAAGATCATGAACTCACCTGGGCACATTTACCAGAGTACAGGGTCAGACACACTACCTTCCTGGTTGCAATACCACCCTAAGGGAATACAAATAACAGGACCAGTGCAGAAGACATTCCCATAACTCAAGCTTGTGAGGTTGTGATGAGGAATGAGCTCTGAAAAAACTTAAACACTGGCACTGCACACTGTGGGTCACTAAGACAGTGTCCGTGGCTGACCAGTCTCTGCAGGATCAGAGACATATTCTTTCACGAATATGGATGTAATCCATCATTTGATAACCAAATTCCCTGGATGTGTGAGCCATTTTGCCTCTTTCAGTCTCTTCCCACCTTGACCCTGCTTCTTTGTGAGTGGATGTGAAACTTGACTCTTCCATCCCTCATTTTGAGATCCCTGGAAGTTGAGAGGACCTTATTTGCAAATGACAGGAGAAGATTCCTGACACTGTAGGTGCTACAACTGCCTCTGTCTCCTCATTTCTGGAATATTAGGGCATAGGGAGAACTTCTATTACTACAAACCATATAAGGAACATATGTCAATGCCAGAGTCCAGCTGTCCAATGTCTCCTACTAACAGTTCCACTTCAGGCCTTCCCTGATGGCACAAGGGGACAAATCTCAGACAATGAAGCTATTCGCAGCCACTGCAGCATGAGTTTGATCCCTGGCCAGTTACATGACCCACAGGGTACCTGCTCCCCTCAGCTGTGTATTTCAGTCAGTCTGGCCTTACCCCAGTTCTTGTATGCATAAATAAAGAAATCTTTTTTAAAAAGTTTCACTTCAAATGGCCATCCTACCAAAAGCAATATACAGATTCAATGCTATTCCAATCAAAATCTCAATGGCATTCTTCAAAGAAATAGAACAATTATTGATGAAATTCATATGGAATCACCAAAAACCCCGAATAGCCAAAGCTCTACTGAAAAAAAAAGAAGGAAATGGAGGCATCACACTCCCAGACTTCAAACTATACTACAAAGCCATAATCATCAAAACTGCATGGTATTGGAACAAGAACAGACATACAGACCAATGGAATCGAATAGAAAATCCAGAAATAAACCCACAGATTTATGGTCAACTAATCTTTGACAAAGGAGCAAAGACTATGCATTGGAGCAAAGAAAGTTTGTTCAATAAATGGTGCTGGGAAAACTGGGTTGCTACATGCAAAAGAATGAAGCTTGACCACTACCTCACACCATACACAAAAATCAACTCAAAATGGATTAAAGAACTAGACATAAGACCTGAAACCATAAAATACATAGAAGGAAATATAGGCGAAACACTACGGGATTTGCACATCAAAGACATCTTTACAGACACATCACCCAAAGCAGTGATAGTGAAGAGAAAGATAAACAGCTGGGACTACATCAAATTAAAGAGCTTCTGCACAGCAAAAGAGACAATAACAAAAACAAAGAGAAACCCCACCAACTGGGAGAACATTTTTGCACCCAACACTAATGATAAAGGACTGATCACAAAAATCTGCAAAGAGCTGATGAGACTCAGCAACAACAAAGAAAATAATCCAGTCAAAAAATGGGCAGAAGAGCTAAAAAGAAACTTCTCTGAAGAGGAAATGCAAATGGCCAACAGACATATGAAAAAATGTTCAACATCACTTGTAATCAGGGAAATGCAAATCAAAACTACCATGAGATACCATCTCACACCAGTGAGAATGGCACATATTAAAAAAACTAGCAACAACAAATGTTGGCGAGGATGTGGAGAAAAAGGAACTCTTGTGCACTGTTGGTGGGAGTGCAAACTGGTCCAACCACTATGGAGAGCTGTGTGGAGATTTCTGGACCTACTAAACATAGAGCTTCCATATGATCCAGCAATTCCACTCCTAGGTATTTACCCAAAGGACACAGAAACATCAATTCCAAAGAGCACCTGCACTCCTATGTTTATAGCAGCACTGTTTACAATAGCTAAGCTTTGGAAACAGCCCAAATGCCCAAAAATAGATGACTGGATCAAGAAGATGTGGTACATATATACCATGGAATATTACTCAGCATTCAAAAAAGATAAACACATGCAATTTGCAGCAACATGGATGGCACTGGAAGGGATCATGCTCAGCGAAATAAGCCAAAAAGAAAAAGAAAAATACCGGATGGTCTCACTCATAGCAGGAATCTAGAAAACTTAAATAAGGGACCAGGAAAATGAATATAAGAAAGTGAAAATCAAAATCAACAAAAAACTATGAACCAGAGACACTTTTTGGGGGGGGGGGGCGGGAGGGGAAGGATTGGGGTCAGAATGGGGCGTTTGCAATTGTATGGGGGAATATAAAAATAAAATTTAATATTTAAAAAAAAATAAATAAAAATAAAAAAAAAAAAAACATGCATTAAAAAAAAAAAAAAGTTTCACTTCATCTTAAACAATGCCCCATCTACCACAATATCACAGTCACTAAAGCGCTGTGGGAATCGAGACAGCACCAATGCAAATTGCAATTCCAAATGCCACAAATGAAAACTGAGTCTCCCAATTTTTCTAAGTGTTACACGTAGAGAGGAAAAATGAATCCTGGGTAAGCGCTATAATATATCTGGTAACTCTTCAGGCTTCCCCATGGTGAGTATTATGGACTCTCCTACGAGCCTGATGACTTAAATTCAGTATTGGTTATATTCACTACAAGCTTTGCATTGAAGAAATTGCCTCAGAACATATATATAGCGTGTTACTTGCCCACAGCGCTTGGTTTCATCTTCATAAATGATAAGTTACTTGGTGTTAGCCAAATTCCATTATTCTCCTATTCAGCATTCCAGGGCCTTCTTCTTCTGCACCTTGTCTGGAGAAGAAGGAAATGGACCAGGTGGCTGCAGCTTGTGATCACCTTTCCACATTAGAGTGCAGCCTTTAGGTCATTTCTAAGTGTACAGTCCAGAGGCATGAAATGCATTGAGTTGCTTTGCAGCCATCACCACCCTCCGTCTGCAGAACTTTTTCAGCATTCGAAATGGAAACTCTATGTCCATGAACAATAACTCCATTTCTCCCTCCTTTCAGCTTGGGGGACACTGTTCTACTTCTTATTTCTCAATTTGATGAGGGCCCACATATGAGACTACTCGTAGGGTCTTTCTCTTTTGCTCTTTGGCTCATGTCCTTCTGCATGAATCTTCAAGATACGGCCAGCTGTGCAAATTGACAGTTTGAGTTCATTGTAGGGGTGAGCAGATTTGCACTGTGTCTCGGTCCCATCTGTGTTTACTGACTCACCATAGAGGTATGTTTGGTTTGTTTCCCCCTTTTCTGCCTACTTTCTTGATTCTAGGAGAACATAGAGCTTTGGAGACAAGAAATCCAGTCCGAGTTTAGAAAACTCCACAACCTCTGCCATGAGGAGGAGAGGGCTTATCTACAGAGACTGGAGAAAGAGAAAGAGCAGCTGCTGAGGACACTGCAGGACAGTGAAGCCAGTCTGGACAATCAGAGCTGTGAACTGGAGCGCCTCCTCCTGGAACTAGAGAAGAAATGTCAGGGATCAGCCCAGAATTTATTGCAGGTGAGGGAGACTGTGAACTTGGAGGAAAGAAAGAATGTGTCTGTTTCTGATCTATTGAGAGGAGAATGTCAAGGGAGCCTGGGAAGTTTGGGGAGTCCTCTCTGCCTCATTCAATATTTAAAGTAATAAATGTTGAAGATCTATAGCATCAGCAGCTCTTTTGCTCGTTTCTTTCTCTGCAAGTGTCCTTTCCTCTTCTCTCCCTTTTTATCATAAACCTCACTTTTGGGAACCAAAGATAAAATCAATATCAATGTCAGTGGATGTCCTGTGCATGTATCACAGTGGCAGTATGTGAATCAGAAACTTGCTTCTCTTGGTCGAATGTAGGTTTCTTGGTCATGTGGAACCACAGAATGACCTTCATCCCATTTATTCACCATTGTCAGTTGTTCATGGAACCTTCTCACCATCTCTTGAAAATGACTGGTGGTATAGAATGGGGGAGCCAAGATGAATGATAACCTTCTCCTGAATCTCTTGTCTTGGGCCATGAGCTCTTAGGGAACCTCATTTCAGCTGCCTGAAGCTTCCAGCTGGTGAACATAATTGCCTGGACTCCATTTGCTATTGCAGGACTGGTGGTTGCACTGTGAGGGTGAGGATGTAGCGGGACAGCACCCTCAGCAAGTGAAACCTGCTGCCTCTGCCTCAGTGGCTCAGCGCCAGGGGCTGGGCATGGGTTCCCCACTGAGGACCTTTGTCATAAGTGACAAAGGTAATATGGGCTAATATGGGCTTCTCAGAAGGAAATTGGATCACTAATAGCAGAAGATATCACAATCTTGCTCCTGGCCTCTTACCTAAGGTGCGGGCTAATGTGAATGCAGACACCATGACTCCCCTCAAACCTGAGCCAGTGCCATCACACACTCACACACAATGGTAGGGACTATCCTAGGGGACAGGGATGGGAATCGTTCTACCTGGGTATGTGTGGGTGTGTCAGGCTGGGTCACTCTACTTCCTGGGGTGGAGTGTTCATAGCAAGTAACCCCATGTGTCAAGTGACACTAAATACTGATTTCCCCACACTCACATTTGTCTTTGTTTTTACTGTAGGATGTGAAAGGCACATTAAACAGGTGAGTCTGTATGAATGTGGGAGTGTGAGGATGTGGGCAGTTGTGTGTCTACCCAGAGCTGAATGGAATGTCCCTGTTCCTTGTAGGAATTCAGATGTGAAGCTGGAACAGCCAGAGACCTGTTTGGAGCCTCAAACTGCGTGCCACATTTCTAAGCTTTACCCTGAAATGAAGAAAATGTTAAGGTGCTTCCAAGGTGTGTGAAGTCAACAGTTCCCTTCATGCTTCACATAAAATGCCCCTTTGGTGGTCATGAACTGAGCAGCTGTCCCTGGGTCGACTCAGAGACAGAGAGGCTGTTTAGCTGTTCTCAGTGGAGCTGGAACTCTCTCCCTCCTGGGCAGGCAGGGATGTAGCTTCCTGGTTAACTCTTCAGGCTCTTCAATTCCTCCTCTCCCAGGCTAATCACCTGCTTGTTCTCCCCATCTAAATAACAATATAGCAGATGTCACTTCCCTCACTTATCATGACATTTAACAGCATCAATGTATGCAGTGTTTAGAACGTGTCTACAACCGAACATTTATTAACATTTCATTAAACTCACAGCAATGCAAGAAAGATAGATCAGTATTCTAAACTGATGAAAATGGTTTTAAGGCCTTGACTCCTCTAAATGTTAGAATCCTAATGAAAGCCAGTATGACCAATTCCAATGCTGAGCTTTACAATCCCTGTGTTCTTACTTAGTATTTGTCATTTTCCATATGTCCACAATTAGATTCAAACTCAATATGTTTTAATAGTTCTTTTGGCTGTAAAATCAGAATGAACCTGACAGAGGTCAAACCTGAATTGATTGCACTGTTGTGATACTATTTGAAGTATGTATTTTATCCAACTTTGTTATTTTTTTTAAAAAATATTTATTTATTTATGCATACAAGAACTGGGACACAGTCCAGAGGTGTTGGGGTTGGGCGATGAGAGGCTTCACCAGACACAGAGTGGGGAGCAGAACAGGCAGACTGACTGAAATACACTGCTGAGGGGAGCAGTGGGTGAGACAGGAGAGGTCTGCTGTGCCATGTAGGTTGGCAGGGATGGCCAGCCAGGGATCGAACTCATGCTGCAGAGGCTGTGGATAACTTCACAGTGCTCTCTTTAGCCTCTTGTGCCCTGAGGGAGACCCAGGAGTCATCTATTTTCTATTTAAGTTGCTCCCAGGGACTTTCCCATATCCACTCATTATCATTTATAAGCATTTTGATTGTAGAATCTTAGCATTTTTATTGGTGTTTTTATTATTGTATTACACTGAATTGCCTGCAAATAACCAGTCTGTGTAACTAGTCTTATTCAATGTCTACATAGTCCATATAGAAAATGTGATGTAAACTGCATTTTTCTCTACTTATTATTCATGTTTTTTTAATTTGTCTATTAAATTAGTCTGGTTGAACTGTCCAAGTCTTCCCCACCTTAGTTACCTTTTTGGCCAGCCTCATCTGTCAGTTATGGAGGGAAGAATGTTAAAATGTTTTAGGATGATTGGAGAGTTTTCCCTTTGGCCTTGCTTATGGTGACTTTTGGCATGGTTTAATTTGAGGTTATATAGTGCATGCATATTTGGAATTGTGAAATTTTCCTAGTGAAATGTATATTCATAAATTAGGTATCTCTGTTATCCCTTAATAATACTTTAATACTATTTGATAAATGTAGCAGCTATGTAACTATATAATCTATCCTTCATGTCTCAAGTTACAGTTTCACTATAAACAACAGGTAGTTATAAAGGTCCAGTGGATCTTTCCCCTTTCAGTATAATTTACTTTTTATTTGGATCAGTGCACTATAGTTATTTTGGATTGTTCATATAACATGAATTGAAAATCTCACTTGTAGAAGAGAGGAAGATAAGGACTGATTGAAGAGAGTTGCATAAAGAGGTCATTTCCAATGGTGACAACAAGAGCGGTAAGCGGGGATGATCCAGGACTAGGAGGTGGTAGGGGCCTCGACCACCCTGGGCCTGTGTGGCAGGTGGAGGGAGCTGTGAGGATGGGCGTGTGTCAACAGCCATAGATGGTGGACACTTGCCTCTCAGGCAGTGGAGAGGGACCTGGGTCCTGATGACTCCTAGCTCTGCTTCTTTCTGCTCCCTGGTCTCCTCCAGTGCTTCCCGTTGACTGAAACAAACACAAATCATGATCCCACAGGGTGGGAGCATGGTGCTCAGTGGTCAGCCCTCAGGTCTCAGCCTTGGGGTGGCTGATGGTGTTTAATACAGGAATATTTGAGAGTTTCACTTACTGCTTGAAATCCTATTATTATTGTTGCTTTGCAATTACACTCCCGGCCAGCATCACACTTAAGAAAGAAATTACACTCCTGTGGCCTCCCTGGTGGCACAAGGGGTTAAGAAGCAACCTACAAAGCTGTCTGCTGCCACTGCTGGAGGAGTTTGATCTCGGCCAGGGAGCTACCCACATGGAGCAGCAGACCTCTCCTGACTGGCCTGCTGTTCCCCTCAGCAGTGTATTTCACTCAGTCTGCCTTTTCTGTTCCGCACTCTGTCACTGGTGAATCCTCTAACCCCCACCCCCACACCTCTGGCCTGTGCCCCAGTTCTTGTATGCATAAATAAATAAATCTTTAAAAAAAAAAAAATTACTCTCCTGGCCAGTATCACACTTAAAAAGATCATTATTTTTTTCTATTTTACTTATGCTTGTCAGATCCTTTTGATTTACTTATGCTTGTCAGGACATTGAATAATGTCCTTTTGATATTATTCCAGCATAAATTGTATCACTTTTTACTAATCCCTGGGACCATATGGACTATCATCTACAGCAACATAAAAGACTTCACTCCTAAATTCTTGGGACTGACAGGTGCTCTGAGGGCTGAATAGAATACTGGGATCTGAGGTAACTGTTTCAGTAACAAAATATGGCAGGACCTATGTTATTTTTCTTTCT
Source organism: Talpa occidentalis (assembly GCF_014898055.3). Lineage (NCBI taxonomy): Eukaryota > Metazoa > Chordata > Mammalia > Eulipotyphla > Talpidae > Talpa > Talpa occidentalis. Next base: position 16,046,775 of record NW_023602073.1, read on the forward strand.
GATAATCAGTGTGAAAGGTTATCACTAAAAAAATGGGGATAAACTTCTTTTTTGCTTCAATATTCCATGATTCTAGGTGGCCCTACATGGGGGATAGGGTTGTGGAGAGGACAGCAATAACTCTAGACCGCAATAACTCAGTCCCTTGCCTTCTCTGAGGGACTGAGTTGGTGATGGTGATGGTGATGGAGAGGATATTACTTCCACTTATTTCTTACATACCAAATACCAGGAATTTCTCCAAGCAGTAGGGTGCATTAGCTCCTTCAATTTCCCCACCATTACTGTGGCAGGTATGATGATTTCCTACTATAGCATGCAGAGTCTCAGAAAGTGACTCACAGAGCTAGAAGAAGTAGGCAGCACCTGAATCCAGGAAGGTTGTACTTGAAGTGTTCTGTCTTCTCAGCAAATAAAATGTGTCTTTCTCTTTTATCAGTCAGCGTGACTCTGGATCCACACACAGCTCTTCGTGAACTAATTCTGTCTGAGGCTTGGAGACATGTGACCCGTGGAGGCAAACTCTTGTGTATCCTGGCCTCTATGTTCTTCTCGGTAGCACATGGTTTCTATTGGTTTATTATCGATTGGCCTTGGGATATTTTTCTTTTATTTGTTTCAGTTTTGCATATTTTTTTCCTTGGTGTTCTTTTTGAGACAAGCGTATGTTATAATCGTATGACCAGTGGAGTCAGACTGTGTGTCCTGGTCTCTAAGGTCATCACCTTAGTAATGGTTTGTTATTTTGCTATTTTTAGTTGGTGGGTGGATTATTTTGTTAGTCTTGTTGCAGTTTCGTTTCTTTTCTTCCTTCTTGTTCTTTTTGAGGTGAGTCGATGTATATTCCAGAACTTCAGTTCTACGAGATTCTATTCTTTACCCTTTGTCCTGGTTTTGCTTTTTTTGTATTATTGGTTTTTAGTGGGTAATTTTAATTTTCATTTAAATTTTCTTTTTTTTGGTCTTTCTGCATATTTTTTCAATTTTTTTGGTAAGGCGAGCCAAAGAATTCATGCTGCCTAACTAAATTCTGGGCCTGGGCAGATTTCTGAAAAGTCAGGAATCTCGTTAGCTGACTCCTGCTAGATTCTTCTTATTGTTTATGGCTGATTCTTCTGAATGTGGCTATTGTTAATACAGGAACTTGAAAAGTAAAACTGCAAACAGTTGCATGACCAAATACTAAATAACTAATTTGAAGACAATGGCACTGTATGATACAAACACAACGATGACACTGCATGATACAAACAGTATATTTTGAAACAGTAATTCTCTGCTTGGAGGCAGTGACTCAAAATTTGATTTTACAATAAGTGATATGTCACACTTAAAAACTTCTGGGAACTTAAAACTGCAAACATTCCCGGCCAAGTCTTTGATATAGATTTGTGGTCTTTTAAGGCGGAGACAATATGAAGAGGAGTCTTGAAGTTAGAGATAGCAGTTAATTGACAAGATCATTTATAGAAGCAAAAGGTAAAAGTTTTGCCTTGAAAAAGTAAAAGGAGTTTCCTTTTTGAAGCTTGGGTTTAAAAAAAGGCACTGGGATTCTTTGGGTTTTTTAATTCCTTTTAATGATTTAGTATTTTTATTAAATCAGAGTAAATTAGTTATGGGAATGAAAAGTTTTTGATTTTAGCAGTAATTGGATTTGAGTACCAATATATAAAGTAATTATGTTTTTTAAAGTTTAAGATTTGGGAATTTTATAAATGTTGATTAATTAGTAACTTAGCACTTATAAGGAAGTTAAGTTTTAATCATAAGTTATTTTGTTTCTCTGCTGGTTTTTACACTAACAAAATAATTACTGGGCTGTGGAAAATAAATGACTGTTGTGGGGACTTTTTGTATGGTAATTATATTTACCTTTAGAACAAAGTAAAAAGATCATTATCACCTTAACAAGGAGTCATAAGACCCCAGGCTGGTTCGGAAAAAATGCCACGATTGTTAGCTTTTCACTTGAAAGCACACATTTATGTACTCCCATGGCTTGCTTGAAATGTATAAATAAAGTACTGCTGAGACCCTTGGCAGGAGATGTCTGCACCCTGATAAAGTGTCAGTGTCTCATTCCCTCACTACCTCATTCCCTTCCTATTTTTGTCATCTGGTCTATTTTGCCATCTGCTGTTTCCCTTTACCTGGACCAGCGCTGAGTTCTCAGTGGACACTCAGTGAGTGTGCCATGACTGCTGGACACAGCCACTGTGCGGACAGCACAGAAGATCAGCCTGACCTGCGGGGAAGTGAGAGAACAGCAGGGTCATCCCTCATGCTCTCCCCTGTCACTGGGTCAGATCTCTGACCTGCCAGGGTCCTGGTCTCACGCTTGGTGTCTGGCCTCTTCCATTTCATGTCAAGTTTTCATGCTTCATCAATGTTGCCGTTTGGGTCAGTTGTTGCTTCTGTTCTGGACAAACCATCCCACTGTATGGATGTCACACATTGTGTGTGCCCTTTCATCAAAGGATGGACATTGGTTGTTTTCACTTTGGGGCTAGTTCAAATGATGCCACTGTGAACAGTGTTGTACAAGATTTTGTATGATTATGGTCAAATTTGGAGATTTATGCCTAGGAGTAGAATTGCCACTTCCTATGGTAACTTGTTCAACTTTTTTTTTTTAAGATTTATTTATTTATTTATAGCAGAACTGGGGTACAGGCCAGATGCATGGGAGGGTGAGAGGATTCACCAGAGACAGAGTGGGGCACAGAATGGGCAGATTGACTAAATACACTGCTGAGGAGAGCAGCGGGCACAACAGGAGAGGTCTGCCAAGCTATGTGGGTCCCTCGCAGGCCTGCCAGGATTGAACTGGTGCTGCAGGGGCTGCAGAGAGCTTCATGGTGTGGCGCTCAACCGCCTTCTCCACCAAGGGAGGCTCAACTTGTTCAACATTTTAAGGAACTGTCTGTTTTCCAAGGAAGCTACATTATACATCCTCACACGTCATGTATGACATTCCAATTTCTCTACATTTTATTGTGGGTATTTTTAAACGTAACTATGCTAATGGATGGTAAGTGCTATCTCCTTGAGATTTTCTTTTCTTCTGGCTTTTGTATTTTCCTAATGACTGGTGATGGTGACAGCTTCATGGATGGCTATGTGTGTCTTTTTGGAATAATCTCTATTCACATACATTGCCCATTTTAGTTGGGTTATTTGTATTTTGGTTTGTAATAACTTTTGTATGCTAATCACAGTTCTAGGTATGTCCCTTATCAGACTAATAATTTTAGAAACTTTCTGTCATTCTCTGAGTTGTCTGTTTACATTCTTGATGGAATCCTTAGAAGCTGAACTCAGTATCCTTGTTATATTGAACTTTTATTGTTACAGAGCAACCCCGATATAAAATGGGTTGCCTGGCTGTGGGTCTTCACCTGCGTGCTTAAAAGGGACTTATTAATATTCTACTGCCAGCACACACAAAAGGTTAATAAAAGGTTTATTTACAAGGGAGGGGAAATGAGGAAACGTACAACTCAGGGAGAAAATAGGGAAATAAAATCTTAAATGCCAACCTGGAAACCCAATGGCACTCCGAGAGGGGGCTGAGAGCCGTGCGCGCTGGCAGAGAGCGAAAAAAGGGGTCCACCCAAAGCCCATGTGTCTGGTTTTATACCAAAGCTGGCTGCTTAACCCCACCCTCATTTCCCAACAACCTTCCCTTTGGTGGTGACGGGATTTGTCTTTCCCAATGTCCTGATGGCTTTGGTCTGGAGTGAGGGTGGAGTCCACAAAGCCTGTATGGAATTAGCTTTAGGACATCCTTTTTCCCCTACCATTATTACTTGTGTTTTGGGTGTCATCCAGATAACCATTGGGAACCCAAGGGAACAAGAGTTTTTCCCTCTTTTCTTCCAAATGCTTTTAACATTTTCAGTTCTTACACTTAGATCGTTGGTTCATTTTTGGGGACTTCAGTGATCTGTCCACTCTGGTTCTTTGAATTCCTCCATCCTACACTCCCTATACACAGGAGGGGATGCACCAAGGCAGGGGCTCCCTCTGGTCTCCCCTGAGCTGTCTCAGCACATCACATGCATCACATGAAGCACTTGGCTCTCCCCACTTTCAGGACATGTCTCTGAAGGCTCTTCTGTGTCCCCACCCCTCTCAGCCCTGAGCACTGCATGATCCCCTCCTTCACACAGCAGGTGCCAGGGGACAGTAGTCACAGGACAGACCCTGTCATGAGCTTGTCTTTATCTGGCTGCTGCTGTGTGGGGATGGTTGATCCCCTGTGGGGTCCCCCATCTCCTTTCCTGCTCCTTTGACAAGACAGCTGAGGATGATCTGTGCCCAGTGCAGAGTCTCATCCATGATAGTGATTGTGGAGGGAGATGCAGGGAGTCATCATGGGATCAGGAGCCCAGGGGCACATTCTCATATGTCTCGAGCTGGATGCCTGGGGAGCGGATATGTCCAGTCCCTGTGTAGGGCCTGCCCACAAGCTGTGCCAGGATAAGATGAATCTTCAGGTGTGAAATGGCAGAGACTCTGGGAGCATCCAGGAGAGTGCAGGGACTGAGAGATTCCTCCTGGGAGGGAAGAGAAGAGCCTGGGCCACCACTGGGAACAGCAGCTTGAGAGCCTGAGCAGCTGGTCACCCTTGGCTGGGTTGTTCCTCAGCTCTTCTGCAGGTCAGCTGCCCTGACAGACCCCCTAGGGCATTCAGATCAGCACCAATCAAAGCACCTGACCCAGGATCCAGCCAGGGGCTCTAGAATCCCAGTTCACTGTCTGGCTCCTCCCTCACCCTACCAGCCCCTCAGACTCTGCAGAAGAGATTTCTTTGACAAATATGTATGTGCGATTATCAGAAATGCCTCTTCCATCCTAGGCTATCAATATGGCAAGGGACTATGCTGCCTGCTTCCCAGCACCCAGGCTTGCAGCCTCCCTTCCTGCTCAGCTGCTCCCCTGCTTAAGCATTAAAGGCCTGTCAGATCTACCTAGGGCTCCAAATTCCTTTCCCCCTCCTGAATAACAATGAACCTGGCTGGTGCTGCCAGTTTCAGGACTTCTCCCAAATCTATCTGGCCCTGCCCCCAGGCAGTTACTTTCTGAGTTGACTCCAGGGAAAGGAATCCACAGGCAGGAGCCTGTAAGTGGAGCTGCAGGGGGACTAGCAGCGATTTTGTTGCTGACTGCTCGGTGAGGATGGGAGGATTGAAGAAGTCCAGGCCAAGGTTTGCTCTGGGGTGGACTGTGATTTCCCTGTCTGAGTGTCTGTGTGTGTGTTTGTGTGCAAAGGGGTGTGTGTTCCTGTGTGGGTGGGTGTGTGTGGTCCCTGGCAATAAGGAGCTCACTGGAACCTGACAATGGTCAGGACATTGCTTTCCAGCTCTCTCTCCCTCTGCTTTCTCTTTCCCAGGCACAGTGCCAAGTCTCAGATCAGGGTGTGAGGTCAGCAAGGGCAGGCACTTGGGGTTCAGAGGACCAGCAAATACAGGAGCACAACCCCAGGCATAAGGAAGGCTGGTGCAGCCCCTAGGAGAAATCCCCTCCATGGGAGAGCAGTCTGCAGAGACATGCTCTGGCTCCAAGGGCTAGTCCTGCAAATTGGGGGAAATAATCTATCCAGTTCCTTGTGTTGGATCTGCTTTTAGTCCAGGCCCTGGGAATGCAAAGGAAAGGTCTCTACTTTCTCCCTCAGGGCCCTCTCCACACACTCCCAGCAAGGGGAGGGCAGCAGGGCTGGGAGCCTGAGCAACTGCAGCTGTGGGGAAGGGCAGACCCTCTGCTCTGGTCCCTTTGTTATAGGGCAGGGAGAGGGGCAGCCCAAACCCTGCAAACCTGCCTATTCTAAATGGGTTCTGCCATCCGCCGCATCAACACAAAACATATGAGACTTTCATGGGAAGGAACTTTAATGCAACTAGGAAACAATACAGGTAAGGCAAAAAGTCTAGTTTCTAAATCAAGCACCCAGAGTTACCCGTCCCCTCGTGGGTAAAACTCCATCCATGTGGGATCGGCCCAGAACAAGGCCCCAAAGCCTGCCACAAGTCTAAAGCATCTTCCAGTGGGGACCCACAGAAAAGGGTCAGAAACTACCAGACAAGCCCGGAAGGAAAAGAGCAAAATCAACATCAAGATAAAAGCTGCCATTGTCACCTCTCCAGGGGTCTCACCCACATCTGGGTCATCCAGTCCACGACCAAAAGACAAGCGCAGTTTCTTCACGTGTCTCTAGGCTCCATGCGCCTCCTCCAGGTCTCCTGGCTCCATCCTGCTTCCTTCCTCAGTCTCTTCTGCAGCTTCTCCTCTTCCTGCTCAGCTTCACCCTCCCTTGGGTGGGGCAGGGAACCTCCCCCTTTCCTGGGGACCACCCTGTTACACCTTCTCCTCTGCTCCTCTGTCTCCAGCTCTCAGTCCTCACCGGTGGACACCAGAGTGGGGATGGGGTTGGGATGTGGGGATCCAGGGTGGAGGGGTTGGGATGTGGGGATCCAGCACAAGGAACCCACAGCGGACAGTCCTTGCCCTCTGCTTCCTGCCTTCCTACATGCTGCTTCTGCAAATTCCCTCTGCCTCAGGCACCCTGACCTTGTCCTGGGAGACCTGTCCTTCCCTGGAGGGAGACAGTCACCTCCCTTTTGCCCAGGGCCTCTCCTCCCAGCACCAACACCTTCTCTTGCCACCCTCTGCAGCTCTCCTGCAGTGGTGTGATCTAAAACTGGATTAAACTGGATCCCCTTTTTCTCTGAGAGTTTTAATGGGTCTTGAGTACCAGACATGGGGGGTGTGAGTAGAATCAAGTGTACTGACCCCGTGCACTCTGCTCCCAAAACCAATCACCTCTGCTGCTGGCAGGAAAAGAAGTAACTCAGAACTCAGGGCTGACTCCTCCAGAAGTTCATTTGACACAGAGAGACTATCACTCTCCCTCCCTGACTTCTCTTCTCTCCTACAACTTTCACTAGCAAACCTGTCTGCCTCTCTATCTCTACGAGTACCTGATCCAAGAACACTTTCTGCCATGAGGGAATGATCTTTACTTGGATATCGTGGCACCATTGGCAGATATAAAGCATTGAATTATGGCTGGTGGGACTCCAACACTGAATTTAAATGTTATTTTGAATTTTAATCTAAACTGAATGGGGCAAGAGTGACAGGGATTACCCTGTTCTACCACACAGGGATATGTGAGGCATCTTTCAAATTGTAACCCATTTTGTCTCCAGAGAGAAGACTTCAACAGGCTCAGAGGCTCAGGAGAGGCTTCTGGAAAATCGTGGCTGATTCATCTCTGCCTATAGATACTTAGTAGAACTTTGAGGAAGAGCCATGGCCTCATCGCCAGTGATCAGGAAGATGAGGGAGGAAGCCACGTGCTCCATCTGCCAGCAGCTGATGAAGGAGCCCGTGAGCATCAACTGTGGGCACAGCTTCTGCCGCCAGTGCATAGACAATATCATTAGGCAAGAATATCATGTGACATCTTTAATTTGGAGGGCTCGCTGTCCCCTCTGTCAAACATCACTTCAAATGGAGCGTGTCTGACCCAACAAGCACCTTGAAAACCTCATAGAAAGTGTCAAGGAGCTGGAATGTGAGAGGCTGTGTGAGGAACACGGGGAGCAGCTCCACCTGTTCTGTGAGGACGATGAGCAGCTCATCTGCTGGCGCTGTGAGCGCTCCCCCCAGCACAGAGGACACAGCACGGCTCTAGCAGAGGACGTGTATCCAGGCTACAAGGTGAGTGAGTGGCCAAACCTTTCAGCAAGTGCTTCCTCTTATGTTGCACATTTTGATTGAAATTAGTTAGTCTGTACGCCAAGATTGTGACCCTAAAAATGTTGTTTCCATCACATTATTTTCTGAATAATAGTTTATTATGATCCCAGTGAGTCAGGTCCTCATTTTGTATGCCAAACTTTAAGGTCGGGTGGAACCTTTCCTGTAAGAACTTCCTATAATGACTGTAATAGATTGTGCTCTTTGTCACGCCTGTCTTGTTCATGGCCTCACCTCAAATACGTAATTGGAGACACCACAGCGTGCAAGAGCACAGGACAGCATCTGAAATCCCAGAGGTCAGAACCAACACCTTCTTGATATCCCAGAGTCCACAAGGAGTAAGAAAAGGAACTCAGGACGCCTGACGTCCCTCGGTGTGGGTGGTGAGGGGGGGCACTAGGGGCAGGAATGAATGTGTGAGAGGGAGACTGCCCTGAGTGAGTCCTGAAGGACACACAATATCACCATGGGCAGAGTGTGGATAAGAGACAGGAAGCCAGATCAGGTGGTTCACTTGTCATGAGAGCTTGCCTGACTCTCCATGGCCCAGGCAGGGGGTGCATGAGGGGAAAGGCCGATGCAGGCATGGGAAAGGATGTCAGGAAAGAACCTTGGTATTACTCGGAATCTATACCCCTCCCCAGAGTGGCCTGGGCCACTAGGGATTTATTTGTGGAGGGAAAGATCAGGTTGACATGTAAAAGCACATTCTGTGTGGACAAAATAAAAAGGACAAAATCTAAGGATCGGAAATGGCAACAGGTATGAGCATAAACTGGGAAGGGGAGTTAGGGTTTAAAAATAGTTCGTGCGAGGGATGAAGCCTTGAGAGACGTTTCAATCATTTCCGATGTTTTTGACACAATAGCTTTTAGCATAAGGGTCCCTTTGCTGTGGAGGAATGAAGAAGTGGGATTCCTTCCTCTCTGCCCCTTTGACATTTGAAGTAACATGCCCAGTGTGGGGCTCTGAGTTCCCTCATCCTTGAGGTGCCTGTGTCTTGTGTGAAGGTTCTGGATCCTGTGTCAGGGCGTGTCTGTCCTGACCACCACTCAGAGCACTCACCTCCCCCTGTAACCCCATGAGCAGTCAGGGCTGTAATGGGGCAGGTCTCATTGCTTTCCACCATGTCATCAAATAGGAGCACTACAAGGTGATGGGCGTAGCCTCAAGAGTCAGACTGCTGAGGTCAAATATTAGTTCAGCCTCTTCCTAGATGGGCAACTGTGAGCAACTCTGTTCTTGCTTCATGACTTGGTTTCCCCTCTGTAAATGGAGAAAAGAGCTGTCCCCTCCCACCCAACACACACACCAGGAGGTTGTCATAGCTGTAATGACGTTCTCTAGGTAGAGTTGAGAATAGCACTGTGCTCCTAGCGAAAGCAAAGCAGTCTTTCGGTAAGTACTTTCCTGAGTGCTATCTTGAGAGCACTGTGATGTTATATTTGTGAGTTTGCAGAGGGCAGGAGGCAATTCCTTTACTGTGGATGACAATGAGCAGTTTAGTAATTTTCAGATCCCTTCTTTTGAAAATGTGAGAGACAGGTACCTTCCTGCTGGCACTGGGGTGCAAGTCTCAGTGCTATCAACCTATCCTCAGCCACTGCAGCATGAGTTTGATCCCTGGCCAGGGAACAATACACATCGTGCAGCAGACCTCTCCTGTCATGCACACTGCTCCCCTCAGCAGTGTGTTTCAGTCAATCTGCCTGTTCTGCTCCCCACTCTGTCTCTGGTGAATCCTTTCACCCCCAACTCCTCTGACCTAGACTCCAGTTCTTGTATGTGTAAATAAATAAAAACAAATGTAGAGTGAAAGAAAAAAGAAAATGTGAGAATCTTTTGAATAAACCCTACAGCTGGATGTGGACAGGAATCACTGTGAGTTGACATCATGTCACTGTTGTCCAGGTGATAGCGGGGCGCCCCATCCACGACCTGGTTCTGTAACTTCAGCTGCCATCCTGGGCTCTCCGTCCTGACTCCACGTAACATGTAAAACGTTCCCTGTGTATCAAACACTGTGTATTATCTATGACTGGTCCAGCACATTATTTTATAAAATTTACTTTGAGATGATTTTGACCTAATAGCATGTGCAGCATTTTCCTGGTGAATGTAGTGGTGGATGTCGTCCAATCCTTAGATCCGCGATGAGCTGGGAATCGCATCTCAGCCACCTTCCAGTGATGGCCTCTTGGGCAGGTTACTGCTCCCTTCCTAAGCCTCCACTTCTCCAGCACAGAAGGATGTTACAAACCTAGGAACTGCTCAGGGACTCCTAGGGAATGACATGCTACTGTCCTCATGTTGTGTCCTCTCACAGTGTAAAGTCTCAAAAATATATTCACTGTTATTGTACAGATTGGAGGGCGGGATTTCCCCTAAGTACCAAATGAAGATTTTGAATCAGATTAGCCAGGCTTCACCCAATTTTTCCTGCAGGAAAATCTGCAAGACATTGTGACAAAACTGATGGGAGCGTAAGACCTCTCTACAAGTGCGAGGTTGTTCACGACAGAGCAAATAACTGAATGGGAGGTAAGAATTTGAGTTTAGTGATCACAAACTATTTTTCATTCTGAATTCATATATAGGCTACGACTGGGCAAATACTCATTGATAGTTTATTCTCATTAAACCAGTACAAACTGCTGAACCCAAAGAATATGCCAGTTTTTAAAAAATAATTCCATTAGTTGTCTAATCTAGGAGAATTTCCCTCTACTTTCTTCAGCCTTGCAGGAGTAATTTGCTAGGCATCCCATCACCTCAGTCAGCAGAAAGAAACCTGTTGTGCCCCTGACCTTCAACAGGCTTCATGTTTTAAATAACTAAAATTACCCCCTGTCTGAAGCTCGTGAACTCACCTGTGCACATTTACCAGAGTACAGGGTCAGACCCTCTACCTTTCTGGTTGCAATACCACCCTAAGGGAATACAAATAACCGGACCAGTGCAGAAGACCTTCCCATAACTCAAGCTTGTGAGGCTGTGATGAGGATAGAGCTCTGCAAGACTTACACACACTTGCACTGCAGACTATGGGTCTCTGAGAGAGTGTCCGTGGCTGACCACCCTCCGCAGGATCAGAGACACATTCTTTTATGGACATGGATGTAATCCATCATTTAGTAACCAAATTCACCAGATGTGTGAGCCATTTTCCCTCTTTCAAGGGCTCTTCCCACCTTGACCCTGCTTCTTTGTGAGTGGATTAGAAACTTGACTCGTCCATCCCTCATTTTGAGATCCTTGGAAGTTGAGAGGACCGTATTTGGAAATGACAGGTAAAGATTCCTGACACTACAGGTGTTACAACTGCCTCTGTCTCCTCATTTCTGGAATATTAGGTCATAGAGAGAATATCTATTGCTGCAAATTATATAAGGAAACCATGTCAATGCCAGAGTCCAGCTGTCACATGTCTCCTACAAAAAGTTCCATTTCAGGGCCTCTCTGCTGGCTCAAGGGGATAAGTCTCAGATGATGAAGCTCTTTGTAGCCACTGCAGCGTGACTTTGATCACTGACCAGGGCCCAGCAGACCTCTCCTGTCTCACCCGCTGCTCCCCTCTGCAGTGTATTTCAATCAATCTGCCTGCTCTGATACCTACTCTGTCTCTGATGAATCCTCTTACCTCTGCACCTCTGGTCTGTACCCCAGTTCTTGTATGCATAAATAAAAAAATGTTCAAAAAAATGTTCTACTTCATCCTAATCAATACCCCATCAAACACAATATCACAGTCACTAAAGCACTGTGGGAATTGAGCAAGCACCGATGCAAATTGCAATTCCATGTGCCACAAATGAAAACTGTGTTACACATAAAGATGAAATATGAATCTTGGTAGGTGCAATAATATGTTTGGTAGCTCCTCAGGCCTCCCCTATTGAGTATTATAGACTCTCCTGTGAACCTGATGACTTAAATTCAGTATTGGTTATATTCACTATCAGCGTTTAGTTGAAGAAATTCCCTCAGAACATATATATAGCGTGTTACTTGCCCACAGTGCTTGGCTTTATCTTCATAAACTTTATCTTCATAAACTGCACATCAGTCAAGCCAGTGCTCAGACCCCAAACTTTCGTCTACTCTGTGATTATCTTAGAAAAATAGTTTACATTACTGTGCCACAGAAAGACCCTAGTTGAGAATGGCTTGGAATGTGCTCTTGATTTCTATATTTGTCTTATCAAAGGAAACAAGGAAATTCATCCCTGAAATTAGTTATAATAATTAAAATCGGTATTTGATTATTTTTTGGGGGGTAGAAGAACTGGGGTGTAGGCCAGAGGTGCAGGGGGTGAGAGGATTCACCAGAGACAGAGTGAGGAGCAGAACAGACAGATTTTACTGAAATACACTGCTGAGGGGAGCAGCGGCTGAGACAGGAGAGGTCTGCTGTGTCATATGTGGGTCACCCTCCTGGCTGGAGATTGAACTCAGGCCTTATGGTTGATAGTGCTGATACTTAACCCCCAGGCCACCAGGGAGGCCCTGAAATTGATATTTGAAATATAAAAGCTAAGTGGGGATGGCAAATGATAGAATAATTCTACTAGCAAGAAAAAAGTTGTTTTTATTTTTAAGAAATATTCAAAACTCAGCTTGAAAATATTTTCATCAACAGATTTCCTTCTGAAATAAATACTTAAAATCTAATTTTAAATTGAATTTGCCCCTAGAAATCTCAAAATAAAGCTACCCCTATTGTGATTCACAGTTGTGCTTAAAATATAAACATAGGATCTCCCTAGTGGCACAAGGGGTTAAGCACAGCACTATGAAGCTACTCACAGCCTCTGCAGCATGAGTTCGATCCCTGGCCAGCCAGGGAGCTACCCACATGGCACAGCAGACCTTTCCTGTCTTGCACGCTGCTCCCCTCAGCAGTGTATTTCAGTCAGTCTGCCTGTTCTTTTCCCTACTCTGTCTCTGGTGAATCCTCTCACCCTGCCACACCCCTGGCCTGTACCCCAGTTCTTGTATCCATAAAATAAATAAATCTTTAAAAAATACATAAACAGGGCCTCCCCAGTGGTGCAGCGGTTGAGCGCTGGGTTGCGAAGCTGCCTGCAGCCTCTGCAGCACCGGTTCGATCCCCGGCCACCGGGCGAGGGTCCCACATGGTGTGCAGACCTCTCCTGCCGCCCGCTGCTCCCCTCAGCAGTGTACTTCATCATTCTGTCTGCTCTGTTCTCCCCTTTGACTCTGGAGAATTCTCTCACCCTCCTGTGCTTCTGACTGTACCAAGTGCTTGTATAAATAAATAAATAAATAAAATCTTTAAAACAACAACAAAAACAAAATCTTCATCTTCACAGACCCACTGCCTCCTACATTCTCTGTGGTGAATCTGAAAAATGCCCACAAATTATTTAAAAAAATAAAAATAAATAAAAAAATACATAAACAGAAGTGAAATAGTGTTTACAGATAGAAAAAGCAGGAGTCTAGGCAATAGGAGACCTATTGCTGTCTCTGTAAACTGTTTGACTTGAGGCAACTTTTCAAACTTTATACACACCAGTTTTCTCATCAATGTAATGAACAGCTGGGCCAGAGGGTCTCTGAGTCTTTTTCATCTTAGAGTTCAGTGTTTATAAGATTTACTGGTGAGATTGGTGAGAAAGCTTTAAGTGATTTGAGTACTTGTAGTTGCATGTACAATAAAAACTTGCCTTCAGCCAAGTCTTGGGATCTTACATAACAATGGAGACCAAATAGAAAAAGGTCCAAACTCCAGGTGAAGGAGGTAACCATTCCAGTTTGCTTCAGGTAGGATTTGACTGTAGAGAGGGGATTGAACTCTTTGATTATCACCCAGATGTTAGCAAGACTTGAAAACTGCTGCGGACCAGCCCAGCGGCGGCGGGAGATCGAGACAATCTCAGGGTTGAGTGAGAACGAGCAAAAGGTGGTCGAAGGAATTAGGGCGGGGGACAAGAAAGAATGACACACAGACACACTCAAGGGAGAGTGAAAATCTGAGTGTAATTTGCTCAAATCATTACGCATATTTATACATTTTCAAAAGGCATTAGGTCACACAAAATCTATTTTCCCAGCATAACAATGTTTCTTGTTACCTAGGCATAGAATACAATTTTCTAGCTAATAGTTTACAAGTTGCTAAGCATATGTGGTTACATTTCCTGAAACTGATTTTTACATATATAGAAAAAGTCAGGTAAGAAAATTAATTATGGACAAGTTGCTAAGTTACTACTTATTCAGAAACAATGATTAACTGGTTAATGGTTAAACTGCTTTGTAGGTAATTCCATCAGGCTTGTTTGTAGGCAATGCTCTCAGCAGCCTTGTTTTCAAGCAAAGAAGGGGTTTTTTACTGCAGGCTTTTTGCCTAGATTGGGCTTATAGGCTTGTAGGCCTTGTTTGATCTGAACGCCAAAGTTTATTATGATGAAGCCCCTCGGGGACTGCGCCTGTCTTAGGTCGTCAGGAGTCACAGACATGCGGCTGGCCAGTGCCTTCTTTAGTCTGCCCCCGATCTTACCCGTCATTGACTGTCCAGTCCAGCGCACAGGGGAAGAGGGTCTTACGTACTCTATTTGTGAGCATCCACAGTACAGCCACTCTTTATTTCATCCAATTACTGGTGAGCAATGGTGGCAACAGTGGCATTGCCAACCATGGAGGCAGGAGCTGCCACAGAAAACCTTCCAAGGCAGAGCAAAAGTCAACATGTTTCTTGGTGTTGACCTTCCCTTGTTATCAACTGGCGTCTGCTTGGGTCCATTGTAAACAAAACAGAAAAATTTTAAGCATAGATGAGGATAGCTTATTTTCAGATTTATAGAAACATTTGGATATCAGAAAACTATACTAATGGTGCTAATGAAGCCTGGTTATGGGTCTTTCAAGAATACTTAGCTTCTTCTGGAAATAAAATGTGCATGTACTAACTACAAAAAGAATCATTTGGTACACATGGAAAATCATAAAGAATAATGATTTGGTGATCATCATGTCCTGTAATTCACAACAAGCCACTGCTGGCACTCATGTGAGTGTTTCTCTTCCCATGGATGTGCTTGTAGCAATACAGGTAGAGCTCCAGCTGTACCTAGGGTATAAACATTTCCAAAATGTTATTCATCATCTTTAAAAACATTAGCTTAATTAATTCTACTAAAATAATCTAGTAAAACCAATTCACCAAATCCTTATTGTTAGGTTAACTTGTCTCCAATATTTTTCTATAATAACTAAAATGCAAATAATATTTTAGGCTAAATTCTTCATCTGTATTTTCCCTTATGGTCCTCTAACCCAAAGTCATAGATTGTGAACATCCTTAAAGGAGAGGATAAGTCTCATTAAATTTAGGTGCAAAAAGAGTGCAAAACTTTGAATGACAAATAGAAGCATAACACACAAGTTTGCAAATAGTCCTTCAGTTGCAGAATGGCCACAAAACTGACAATAGTTTTAAGATGAGACTTATTGTTAAAAGAAATACATGTATGTATTTCCAAAAGGAGTTTGTACACATGTGCCAATAGCAAATTAAACATTCCGTATTGAGGAAATGAATTCTCCTTACCTGTCAAAACAGCAGAATTTATTTGTAATTGTTTTGGAAAGTCTCCCTTCAGTATAACTTTGAGCACCTAACTGTTCAATAAACTGTCCAAATTATGTGTAGCAAAGTCAAGAATAAGCATGTTATTCTTTAAATGTTTTATTTATTTATTTATTTATTTATTTATTTAAAAAGATTTATTTATTTATTTATACAAGCACTGGGTACAGTCAGAAGTGCGGGAGGGTGAGAGAATTCACCAGAGCCAGAGCGGGGAGCAGAACAGGCAGAAGGACTGAAGTACACTGCTGAGGGGAGCAGTGGATGGCAGGAGAGGTCTGTGCACCATGTGGGACCCTCCTCCGGTGGCCAGAGAGCAGCTGGGGATTGAACTGGTGCTGCAGAGGCTGCGGGCAGCTTCCCAACCCAACGCTCAACCACTGTGCCACTGGGGAGGCCCTAAATGTTTTATATAGAAAATGTATACGAGTTATGCAATGTTGCCCTATGTGTTCAAAAGAAGACATCACAGACCATTGTTCTGAATTTACAGAGGCACAGAAATACCATCACAATGACAGAAAGGGCTTCTCCGGGGCTGTTCTCAGTTCTCGAGCTTAATTTCATTGTCCTACCTTCTGATAAGCTATAAGTATAATATTCCTTACCTTTTCATTGTTCTCTGTGGTTTAATACAGCACTTGCAATTTTCTCATTTAATTCCTGCAACACTCCCCAGAAAGGGGAGTTATCCTGTGAACAGACAAGGAAATGGATAGTTAGAGAATTTAAGTGACGCGCTCTGAGTAATGGAGCTGGGACTCATAGCCAGATTGCTTATAAAAATCTAGTCCTCCCGTGAGCATAGCTATAAAGACTTGTACTGTGAAATGGAGATCACATAGCTGTGATGAATCAAAACTTTTATTGATCTGGAGAGGAGACAACATGAACATGAGAAAATTCTTCGTGTGTCATGATTTGGATGATGCTTTTCCCCACAGATAAAAGCCTGTCGTGGTGAAAGAGATTCAGGGCAGAGGGAAACTCCACCACAAGGTGTGATACCATTTCCCAGAAAAGCCAAATGGACAAGAAGACTTCCACCAGGAAAGGTAAAGCCGCCTCTCTTGTTTACAGGCACCTTTTTTTTTTCTTTTTTTTTTCCACGATTTTTAAAAAACATTTATTTATTTATGCATATTTATTTATGCATATTTATGCATACAAGAACTGGGGTACAGGCCAGCAGTGCGGGGGTGTGAGAGAATTCAGCAAAGACAGAGAGGGGAACAGAACAGGCAGACTGACTGAAATACACTACTGAGGGTAGCAGCGGGCGCAACAGGAGAGGTCAGCTGCACCATGTGGGTAGTTCCCTGGCATACCAGGGATTGAACTCATGCTGCAGAGGCTACGGACAGCTTCACAGTGCTGTGCTTAACCCCTTGCGCCACCAGGGAGGCCCCATATATTTTTTAAAGGCTGTGCAAATGTGATGTCCAGGCCTAGTGACATTCAGCAAAGATATTTCCTAGTGGGCATTACCCTAAAGAGTTAGTGGGAATGTTCATGAACGCACGCTCTCATATACTGTAAGAGAGAATCCCTGGATGTGCTATTAGTTTAATTCAAGGCAGCTTCTCTAAGTATACACTCTAAAGCTTCATGGTAAATGAACATGTATGACAGATGGAACCAGAGATTTTCAGCTGGGAGTCAGGTTTTGTGAGTGACTTCTCCACCATTTTCCCTATTCACTTTATTTTAGAACAATGTGACATTAATGACTTCATTTGAGATTTTCTGTATTTGTCCTTGACTTCTCACGTCTCTGAAAGAAGACTGTTTTTCCTTTACTTTATTGCAAGAGCCCATGTTCATTGCCTTGAAGTCAACAAAAGTCTATGGTAAAGGAAGTGTGCAGTCATAGCTATTTTGATGAAAAAGACAGACAAAATAAGTCAGGAGAAAGACAAATACCACATGATTTCACTTATGTGGGTTAAAAGAAACAAAACAAAGGAACAGAGAAACCAAACCAAACAAACCCTAGATCTGACTGCAGAATTGAGGTTCCCAGAAGGGAAGGATGAGGGAATGGGGAGGGAATGGGGTAGGTATGGGGAGGGAATGGGGGGAGGGAGAGGGAGGGGGAGGGAGGAGGGAGAGGGAGAGGAGAGGGCTGGAGGGAGGGAGCAAGGAAAGCAAGAAAAAGAGAGGGAAAAAGGCAATCTCTAAAAGAGCAAAATGCATTGGGATTGCATGAGCACCTCTAAAGTTTTTAGATTCACTTTCGGAGGAATGAAAGATGGCAGGCACCTATTTGCAGATTTCTTTGTTTTTTTGCAGGTCCAAATTCCTGTTCATTAAGCTATGGGCTGGCGCTCATCATGCACTTCTCCAATTTCACCATGATAACCCAGAGAGTGAGTCTGAGCATCGCGATTATTGCCATGGTGAACAGCACCCACCAGCATGGTCTACCCAATGCCTCCGCAGAAGGGCCTTTTGTAGACACCTTGAATAACCCCAGCAAATCCATCAAAAAATTCAATAGGGGGGTAAGTGTAATGGAGAACAGGGCTCGTAGTTGAGAGAGAAAACCCGACTTGAAATAAAACCTTGGCTCGTGAGTCTGTGGAATATAGAAGCATGAATTTGCAATGACAAACTAAAAGGGGAATTATTTTTCATTGAGTTATTACTTATCTCAGCGATAAAAATAACATTTCATTGGGATTATTATGATTGCACGGTGGAGACCTGCAGGAAAGTCTATAAAAACTTCTAAAATAGACCTAGCAGATTACTGGGAATCATTTAATGAAAAACTAGGTGCTTTCCAAGCTCAGCTTTCTGTCGAATTCTGGGTAAATCTCTGCAATTTTGTCTTTGAACCTTTTTACAACTCTCTCTGTTCTATATAAGAAACAGTAATGCAAATGATTCTTGCTCATAGCTCTGAAAGTGAATGTTGCCCTGCTGAAAATCAGTTATCTCCTCTACCTGTCCCTATTGAATAGACCAATTTTTTTATCTATTGAAAATCAATTTCAGCATTTCTTTCTGCTAATATATGTGTGGTTCTCTGAATTCTCTTCTGAACTGGTTGTCACATCTCACCAATTCTTTTATTAGTCAATGAAGTCAATAAAATCTTTTCTGCATGTTCATTTTGTATTTGTATGAGAATTATGATTATACCCTACTTGAAAGTTTCTCATTTAATCTATCATTTGCTGTCTATTATTTAAAATGTATTTTTGCATAGAAGAACTGGGGTATGGGCCAGAGGTGCAGGGGGTGAAAGAATTCACCAGGGACAGAGTGGGGAGCAGAACAGGCAGATGTACTGAAATACACTGCTAAAGGGAGCAGTGGGTGAGACAGGAGAGATCTGCTGTGCCATATGTGGATTAGCTCCCTGGCTGGGGATCAAACTCAGCCTGTGGCAGTAATAGCACTTAGACTTAACCCCTAGGCCACCAGGGAGGCCCCTACTGTACATTTTCATGTCATCTCATATTTATTATTTTATTACTTTGGACCCAGCCCATTTGCTTTTTTTATTACATTGGACCCAGCCCATCTGCTTCCAGTCTTTCTTTCATCATTCATTGCATGCTTTCATACTCATATGCGCAAGAATCCAGGACACCTTCAAGATGCCACAATCCTGTCTTGATTCACTGTGCTCCTCCAGAATCCAGTGTCACTCCTTACCATACTCATATGGACCGTCAAAGGCCCTTGCTTTGAGCAAGTCAGAGTTGCTGTTAGATTGAGATCACTTGGTATCATTCAAAATGCTGCATGTCCACTTTTTCTGATTTTGCCACTAAAAACAAATTTCCCTTTTTCTTTTCACCCAATTCATAGTTATTCTTCAGAGAATGGCTCAAACACTGCTTCCTTCCTGGAGCCTTCTTAAATTGTTCTCTGTTCTCCAAGTCCCTATTTGATATTCATTTTCAGACTTGAATTCTGACATGCATCCTATATCTTGCATTGCTTTTAGTTATTTTAAGTGGCTAAAATGTCTTGTGCTTTATGTTTTGGCTCTGTATTTCAATTTACAGCATGCCACGCATCTAGAGGGCTACCAAAAGTATATTGCGGTTACATCAGAAGAAGAATGTGATCTTATTCATGTGTGATATTTATTTTAGAAAGTCAGCTCTGCCAGAGCAGACGGTAATTCCCAAGATCGATTTTAGGGATTGATTTTGGTGAAAGTTCAGTAAAGTCTTTTTCTTATTCTTTGAAATGAGAGCCAACGTGTCACCCAACTTTGCCATAAGCAAAATAGTTTAAAGAATCTCTTTCACAGATAAGATATCTCTTAATGGCTTTGATTATCTCTATAGTGACTGCCTTTGATAATTATAATAAAGAAATCTCTATCCTTTCATTTGGATTTCATCTCAACATCTCCAGTTCATTTACATACATATCTATGTAATTATTTCTTTGTATCTTCTCTATTTCCTCTGCTTCTTCACTCTCTAAGTGAAGCAAATTTAAAGTATAACTGGTTGGTTGTGAAGGTGGAATATTTACAATAGGTGAAAACTTGAGAAAAAAACAAAGTGAATATTTTACAATTGGCCACCACCAACATCTGTCAACTCTGGCTATAAAGTCGATGATTGTAGAGGAACTTTTTAGCAAAGGATTTTACTTTTTTTCCTCAGGCCTCTATTTATGAATGGAGCCCAGAGACTCAGGGCATTATCTTTAGCTCCATCAGCTATGGGATAATACTGACCCTGATCCCGAGTGGATATTTAGCAGGAATATTTGGAGCAAAACAGATGCTCGGTGCTGGTTTGCTGATCTCCTCCCTTCTCACCCTCTTCACACCGCTGGCTGCTGACTTTGGAGTCATCCTGGTGATTGTGATTCGGACAGTCCAGGGCATGGCTCAGGTATCACACCCTTTTTTTTTCTGAGTGGACTGTGGACTTCTGTTCTAACAGAGATCAAACATCTTAATGATTTTCATTTCAGGGAATGGCATGGACAGGTCAGTTTACAATTTGGGCAAAATGGGCTCCCCCGCTTGAACGAAGCAAGCTCACTAGCATTGCAGGATCAGGTAAGGGGGTACATATAGATATATGTGTACAAATATGTATACATACATATGTATTAAAAAATGGAATGTGTGGTTAATAATATGGAACTTTATGCCATATTACTTTCATATATACCATTTTCATATATGTTATATGTAATCATATATATGGTCTGCCCGAGCCTGCGGACTGGTCAACGAGGTTCTCGAGGGGAGAGCAGCGACCTGAAAGAACAGGGGTACACCACGGAGGGAGACACGTGCACTCTTCGTTCAGCTATCGCAGGTCTCTTTTACTTTCGGTTTCGGCGGGGCTTTATAGCTGGGGACTGGAAGCGGAAGAAGCAGGCCAACAGTGCCTAGCCAATGATCAAACACATAACCTTATTTGGTGCGCCGGAGGCCGTCATGCACACTGGGCCGAAAGGAGCACAGCCAATCACAGAAGGGGGAAGTATCCTGATGCCACGAGGTAAGGCACCAACAATGGTCCACATAATATATGATATAGATCCATATATAATAATAATTCATATATATATATGGATTATAGCTTTGTATAATCTCCCACCTCACATTGCCTCCTGCCAGAATGTAACCCCATGTGTGTATATATATATATATATATATATATTCATATTATGATATAGAAACATTTTTATTTCCTAAATTGTTCTATTACTCATTTCTAACCTAATTGTTGTATATTCCTAACCCCTGGAGCGAACTCTTTCTCTACTTTTTTCCATCGACTGAAGCAAACTAGTCAGAGAAAAGGGAGCCTGGTTAATGTGTCCACAGGGGTCAGCCTTCCTGGAAACAGAGCAGTGGGGACAAGGTTGGGAGTGATCTAAGGGGGGTAAAGAGAGCCCCCAGAGCAGGAAGTGTCCCTGCATACTTGGTTTCTCTTACTGCTGCAGTCCAGATGATCAGTGTTTAATCCAGTAACACAGCGGGTGGTTAACTCTGTTGCTAGAATTTCGTTACCTCTATTCATTTTTAATATTGCACTGCTGGATACTATCACATATAAGTTTATCATGGCTTCTATTTTACTTGACTCTAGTCAGATAATTGTCATGTGTATTGGTATTCAGTTGATTTCCTTACGCTACTACCTAGGGAACATTATATGAAGCAAGACAGAAGAGCTCACACTTACAGCCATGGCGGTAGCTGTGTCCTGAGACCTGGGGAAATCCTGGGACCTCAGTAACAAGCTATGACATTTGTTGTGTTATTTTGCTTTCTGATCCCTGGTGTGGGTGCTTGTTAGTGAACACGGGAAGGGTTTGTCTGCTGTAATCTCCACGATTCCTCATTATCCTGCCTGGGAGAGCAAGGTCTTTGGGGAGGACAGTGTCTGTGTCCACTCTGGGTAATTCTGGTTCTTGGATTCTCTGAGAGATGAAGATGGTTATGGTGATGAAGTTGATGATACGGGGATATTTATTTATTTATTTATTTTAAAGATTTATTTTATTTATACAAGAGCCAGGGACAGTCCAGATGCGCAGAAGGGTAAGAGGATTCACGATTCACCAGAGACAGAGTGGGGGAACAGAACAGGCAGACTGACGAAATACACTGCTGAGGGGAGCATCAGGAGAGACAGGAGAGGGCTGCCGTGCCATGTGGGATTCTCACCAGCCGGCCGGGATTGAACCCGCGCTGCAGAGGCTGTGGACAGCTTCACAGTGCTGTGCTCAACTGCCTGCACCACCAGGGAGGCCCGAGGATATTTATTTTTATTATGACTTACTGGTTAATATATTCCAAGTCCTATTCCAAGAACTGAGCATATATTAATACACTCAGATATCCTTGTCACCATTCTTTCTGACAGTTGTGATTTCTACTTTATTTTTAAGAAGCTGAGGCTCAGAGAAGGACTCACAGAGTTAGTAGAGAACAAAGTTTGCATTTAATCACAGGCTGGTTAAATTTAAGGTAAATTGTTGTCAGCATGAAAATGTCTTTTTTGGTTTTTGTTTGTTTTATTTTGCAGTCAGCGTGACCCTGGATCCAGACACAGCTCATGAAGACCTTGTTGTGTCTGAGAATCGGAGACAAGTGACTCATACAGACCCCCAGACAAAGGGGAACACTTCTGGGAGATTTAGTGTCTTCCGCTGTGTCCTGGGCTGTGAGGGCTTCACCATAGGAAGATATTACTTTGAAGTGGATGTAGGAGAAGGAACTGGGTGCGATTTAGGAGTTTGCCTGCAAAATGTGCCAAGAGGTCTTCTCATGAGGCTGAAGCCTGAATCTGGATTCTGGGCCATCAGGATATGCAAAAAAATGGGTACATGGCCCTTACCTCTCCACCAACATCACTTCCTCTGAGCAAGCAGCCTCGGGTGGTGGGAGTTTTTCTGGATTGTGTGGCTGGACTTGTCTCTTTTTACAACATGGCAACTGGCTCCCACATCTTCACCTTCCCAAAGGTCTCATTCTCTGAAACTCTCCGACCCTTTTTCCGGATTTATCAGCCATCTCCTTTATTCCTGCCTCCACCAGATGAGTAAAGAAAGGAATGGATAAAGTCTTCTTTGTTTAGCCATCATCATAGGGAATATAATAAAAATCCTGTGAAGTCAGAAATTTCATCTTTTTTTTTTTCACTCTTATTTCCTGTACCTAGAATAGTGCTGATCTCTCAGTGAGTACTCATAAATCTGCATTGAATGAATGGGTACATGAACTAAAAGTGCTATAGATGATCAGCCTTCCCTGGGGAAAAACAAGATAATAGCACTGATCATCCATCGTCCTCTCCAGTCCTCTTCAGTGGGTCATATCTCTGATTTCCAAAGGGCCTGTCTGAGCAGCAGAGGTCTGGAGGGCTGAGTGCTCCCATTTTGTTTGAGACCATCTGAAGTCACGTGTGGGGAGGAGAAGCTGCAGTTGTCTCTATCAGCTGCATAAAAGAGCAAGAACGTCAAAATAGCAGTGACTCTCACAACCTCTAATGGGTTAACCACTGATAGATAATCTTAGCTATAGTCCTGGATGACTTAAGTGCTGATACCTGCCAACCTAATGATTCCAGGTGAGTGATAACCAAGTAAAGTATTATTGAAGATTTACAATGGTTTAGAGTGAGAGGCTTCAAGTGGGGAGGGCATGAAGAGTAAGAATGAATTTTCATGGGGGTCTCCGTACTGGAAAAGAAGTTGATTTATTCCAGACTGTGATAGTGCTGGGTATCTTGATATCATTTAAAATCTCAAATGATGTGTTCATTGCTGGCAGGATTGTTGACAGACCTCATTAGGATTCTGATCTGATCAAACAGGCCTTTGCCGATTCACAGCTGCATCTTTGTCACACCTAAATTATCCGACCTGAGTTGCCTGAGACAGCACCATGCTGTCGTCAGCCTGATCTCAGGCAGCATTAATGATGACGACAAAGTCACCAAACTAAATGTTTGTTGACACTGAAATCTTCTGACACCCTCTCACAAGGAAGGGGAAATGAAGTAAGAGTTGCTTTTGGATGTTAGAAGCATGGCTGGATCTCTTACCTCAACCCAGAGGAAGACACAGAACAGCTCCAGGTATCTCTGATACTCCCGGCATGGAAGGTCACCAGTCATGCTGATAGAGCCTGGGGTATAACTGTTGATAGGAAGTAAAGCGTTGAAGAATAGGCTTATGAATTCTACTGAGTGGAAGGCAATTGAGAAAAACCAGATTTAGAAAAGCTCCTTCTCCTGCTGCCAAATTGTGGACATATTTGTATACTGTCCCTCATGCCCTCCCAACCAGGAAACACAGAAGTTACCACCAGAGAATGTAGACCCTTGTCAGCCCAAATACTGCACCACAGGGTTCTACAAAACAAACCTGACTAAAACTAACTGTTGTCTGCCATTATTTTCCCCATGTATTTGCCTCCCCATAATTTCCCATTTATAAAGTCATTTTCCTCTGTTGTCAGCTATAAAACACCAAGAACAAAAGAAACTATTGTTCCTTAGTTAAGATTCTATTAGCCCAAGCTGTAACTGCCTCTTCGAGCTACTCATGTGAAGTCTCCATGTGAATGTAGAAGGCATGTGTGTTCAGGAAAATCACCACTTCTTTATTCTCTCACTACTGCCACACACACTTCAGAAGAACTTAGAAACACTGTTTGACCGCTGGTCACAATGTGAACCTTTTAAAAGAACCCTTGGAAACATGAAGTCTAAGAGAAATTGCAGCCACCATTGGACACACTGGCCACTGGCCTGCAGGAGCTGCAGACGAGGGCGTGAAGGTCAGGGCTCTGGACAGAGAGGCACAGGAAAGCTGATGTAAAAGTAAAAGAATCACTGAAATCTGTGATAAAATTTATCACAGAAAAATAGAAGTGAGAAAAAGGAAATTAGAAGAATAAAATGCCTTCAGTGAGTTTGTAGCTGATGACAAATTATTCTAATGATTGGGGATAACTCAATACCAATTTTTATTATATTAGAATAGTGGAATGACATTTCAAGACAAACAACTAAGGCGGGTAATTCTTTTCAAGAAATTTCATTATATCAATGCAGCTTCTGGACAATATAGAGGTTACTTTTCCATAATGCAGTCAACTTTTGACTCTTGGAATAATACTAACATTCTCTTCTCTGTGTTTAATCATTATGCGCATGTAATTTCAAATGTAGATTTCCTTTTGGGGTGAACAAGTATGTATTTCCTTTAGTCCATCAGTGTATCAATGTAAATCCATGCAGTGAACTCGGAAAAAAATCTTGCATTGTTTTGCACGATATTTTGGAAAGGAGGGAATTTTCAGGTCTCTCATGTTGAATGAAAAAATGGTTGAATCTGAATGGAGGGAATGAGAACTTTTGAAAGGAGGATTCTTAGGTAGGAGAAAAACTGCCTCAGGGTACATCAAACTCAGAAGAATTTTTACCTCCTAAAAGATTAAAGCCAACAAGACCTTTCACAGACTTATCAAAAGTCCAAGCATTTATAACTGCAAAAGTTTAAAATGTTTACTGATGCAAGCAAACCCCCAAAGATTGTCATTGTACTTCATTTTAGGACAAATGGGCACTTTCTACACAACAACAGCAAATCACTCAGATGTCAGGATTTTTTCCTAATAAGAACTGAAGATTTGAGGTTGTTTTACTTGTGAAAATTAATCATGGAAATAAAATAGTTTAAGTAGTTCTCAGTGGTCATGTCTTCATATTAATTAAGCTCATATAAATGTGACTGTGGAACTTGTGGAAGGAGAATGAAGTCAATTGCAGAGTCAGGTAAAGGGTTTAGATTTTCTTTTTTTAATTTAATTTTTAAATTTTTAAACGTTTGTTTTCTTTCATTGTTGTTCATTTTTGTAAAATATTTGATTTCTCAGGTGTAATCCTCATAATTCTTCCACCATCACGTCATCCTGGGAACCATCACCATAGTCCATTATGCTCTTCCCTCCTTTTTTTTTAAATTAATTAATTTATTTATACAAGCACTGGGTACAGTCAGAAGCATGGGAGGGTGAGAGAATTCACCAGAGCCAGAGGGGAGAGCCGAGCAGGCAGAAGGACCGAAGTACACTGCTGAGGGGAGCAGCGGGCGGCAGGAGAGGTCTGCGCGCCATGTGGGTCCCTCTCCCGGTCGAACTGGCGCTGCAGAGGCTGTGGGCAGCTTCATAGCCCAGCGCTCAACCGCTGTGCCAATGGAGAGGCCCTCTTCCCTCCTGTTTTGACCCTTCTTTCTCCCCCTTCCCTGCTGTATTTCTCGGATCTATAATTTGCCTACTAGTTTTGTCTTCTTTTTCCCTGACCCCTTGTTTGGTTCCCCTACATTCCTCTTACAAGTGATATCATCCAGTATTGTGGATCCAATATTTTTCCTTCTGACTTTTTTCACTGAGCACAATTCCTTCCAGCTCCACTCATGTTGCTGCAAGTGGCATGAGTTTATCTTTTTTGATTGCTGAGTAACATTGCATTGTGAATATAGACCACATCTTCTTGATCCACTCATCTGTTTTGGGACATTTAGGTTGTTTCCTTGTCTTAGCTATTGTAAATAGTGCTGTGATAAACATAGGAGTGCAGGTTTCCTTTTGAATTATGTGTTTGTGTCCTTTGGGTAGATTCCTAAGAGTGGAAGTGCTGGGTCATATGGTAGTTTCATTAATAGTTTGAGAGTCCTCCACACAGCTTTCCATAGTGGTTGGACCAGTTTGCACTCCCACCAGCAGGGTAAGAGGGTTCCTTTTGCTGCACATCCTTTCAGCATTTGTTGTTGCCAGTTTTTTAAATGTGGGCCATCTTTACTGGTGTGAGGTGATATCTCATTGTGGTTTTGATTTACATTCCCCGGATTATAAGTGATGTTGAGCATTTTTTCATATATATTTAGCTCTTTGCCTGTTTTTTGGCTGTTTTTTTTTTAATTAATTAATCATTTATTTATATAAGCACTGGGTACAGTCAGAAGCCCGGGAGGGTGAGAGAATTCACCAGAGCCAGAGCGGGGAGCAGAGCAGGCAGAAGGACTGAAGTACACTGCTGAGGAGGGCAGCGGGCGGCAGGAGAGGTCTGCGCGCCATGTGGGACCCTCCTCCGGTGGCCAGGGAGCAGCCCGGGATCGAACTGACGCTGCAGAGGCTGTGGGCAGCTTCGCAACCCAGCGCTCAACCGCTGAGCCACCGGGGAGGCCCTTGGCTGGGTTTTTGTTGTTGTTGAGTCATGTGAGCTTTTTGTAGATCTTTGATATCAGTCCCCTATAGGTTGTATGGAGTGTGAATATTTTCTCCCAATCAGTAGAGTGTCTCTTCATTTTTATTATTGCCTCTTTTGCTGTACAGAAGCTTTTTAGTTTGATGTAGGCCCAACTGTTTATCTTTTTAAAAAAAAAGATTTATTTATGCATACAAGAACTGGGGTGTAAGCCAGAGGTGCAGGGGGTGGGGTGGAAGGATTCACCAGAGAGAGTGGGGAACAGAACAGGCAGATGTACTGAAATACACTGCTGAGGGGAGCAGCGGGGAAGGCAGGATTGGACTGCTGCACCATCTGGGTAGCTCCCTGGCCAGCAGGGGATCGAACTGGTGCTACAGTGGTTGGCGATCGCTTGATAGCACTCTCTTTAACCTCTGTGCCACCAGGGAGGCCCCCAACTGTTTATCTTTTCCTTCATTTTCTTTGCTTCTGGAAATGAGTCCTCAAAGATGTTTCTGAGGTGTATGTCATGGAGTGTTTTGCCTATGTTTTCTGTATGTTTTATGGTTTCAGGTCTTATATTCAAGTCTTTTATCCATTTGGAGTTGGTTTTTGTACCTGGTGTGAAGTAGTAGTCTAGTTTCATTTTTTTAATTAAATTTTTTATTTTTTTACATCATTGTTCATTTTTAAACAATTTGCTTCCCCACACCCCCTTATGCTCGGTGAAATAAGCCAGAGGAAAAAGAAAAATATTGATGGTTTCACTTACAGCAGGAATATAGGGGAACCAAATAAGACAACAGTGTAAAAAATAATAACGGTACAAAACACAACAAAGCAAAAATGGGCAATTATAAATCAGAGACATAGTTTCATTATTTTGCATGTTGTTATCCAATTTTCCAGGTTTGGGAATTTTATACAGCCCCAGGTGATTCTGATGTGCAGCCAAGGTCAAAATTTTCTGCACTGATTAAAGTAGCCCCTTCTCCCTTTTCTCTATGCTCTGGTGCTCTTTAATTTTACTTATTATCTACATGTTTATTTTCTGCCTTTCCCTACTAGAATATAATTTCAAGACAAGGACTTTAGTAGAGTTTTTAGAACAGATCCTGACACATAGTAAGTGCTCAATACATTACTATGGCCACATAGTAGGTGCTCAATAAATTTCTGTCGAATGAATGAATACACTTGCAGGTGAAGTTTTTATGGAAATAATAGTAAGTTGAGAACTGCTTGGGAAATGTAATAAGTCTCTTTTAATTATGTGGGATTTACACAAAACAGAATGAGAGCTGGCTTTGTAATTCTGGTGAGTATAGGGGCCTTACATCGGGGCTACCATACAGAGAGATTAGAGGGTTTAGCAATAGCCATGGCCACTGTTCTCCCTTGGCCTCTGTGGCTGTGTCCAGTGGCCTAGGACCTGAAGGCATCTTAACTGTAACATTCTTTATCAGGGGTCTTCTGGTGATATCAGCAGAGGTGTCAGTAGATATTTTAGGACTTGCCTCCACAGTTTCTGGTCTGCCACCTCAGTTGAGTCACATCTGATTAAACATGAGGATCATTCCCAGGGAGTGTCAAGCAGCCCATACCCTCAAATTTTGATGGGGTGTGGGTATTCAAACAATAGTTTGAATAAGCTGCAGGCAAGAAAGGCAGCGATGAATCTGGCTTTTCACATATTCTAGGGAGCCCTGTGGGCAGTAGACATAAATTAGACATTATCAAGTATGAGTTGGTCTAGAGCATGGAGAGTAGGGGGAGGTTCTCACAATCACCCAGAAGATTTGTCAGGCAATTAAGAGGACTTATGGTAGAGGTGAAGGGGTGTTTGTCTAAATCCGGGTTCCCCTTTGAGCCTTGAATTACCTGCCAGGATCATCTGAACACAGTGAGGGTGTGGGCCACTTGTGTGTTTGCTATAAAGAGCTTCATTCATCATCTCTTCTCCCCAGTGGTCTCTGGTGTTAGAGCTTCCTTTTTTTTTTTTTTTTTTAAGATTAGCTTGTTTATGCATACAAGAACTGGGGTACAGGCCAGAGGTGTGAGGTGTGAGAGGATTCACCAAAGACAGAGTGGGGAACAGAACAGGCAGACTGACTGAAATACACTGCTGAGGGGAGCAGCGGGTGAGTCAGGAGAGGTCTGCTGTACCATGTGGGTAACTGCCTGGCTGGCCAGGGGATTGAACTCATGCTACTGTGGCTGTGGACAGCTTCCCAGTGCTGTGCTTAACCCCTTGCGCCACCTGGGAGGCCCTGGTGTTAGAGCTTCTTGCTTCCTGTTTCTTTGGCTCTAAGCCTCCTGGGAGTCTTCTCAGCAGGCCTGCAGAGTTGAGACTGGAGAATATAGTTAGGAAGCTGGGAAGTATAAGAGAAAGCCCACTTCGTTCTCATTCACGTGGACCTGGGCTTGGGCAGGAAGCAGAACAAGTGACCTGTGTTTCCAGCTAGGAGGCCACCTCGAGTGAGGCCAATGCTGAGGACAGCTGCCTGAAGACTAGTCTGGCAGCGAGGCTGAAAAGTGGGTCTGCCCAGACTCAGGCCAGACTAGGGTGCCCATCCCAGCTGCCTGGAGGGGCGGGGCTTCCCCACGGGCACCGCACCAGGCTGGGGAAGCAGAGTTGTGGAGAATTCCCCCTTCCAAGGCCAAGAGGTAAGTTGGATGGATGCAGATGGGATCCGTGATCCTTGAGAAGGGGCCAAAGTGTTCGTTCATCATCCCCTCCAGTCCTCTGTTCACCAATCTGTAGTGTCTCTTTTGAGAAAGAAACCACATTCACCTAACTTTTATTACAGTATGTTGTTACAATTGGTCTATTTTATTTTTAGTCATTGTGGTTAATGTGTTACTATGTCTCCAGCATAAATTAGACATTATCATAGGGATGTGTGTTTAGGGTTCAGAACTATCCACAGTTCAGGTGTCCCCTGGGGGTCTTGGAATGTATCCCCACAGAGAAGGGGCCACTGTAATTGGATAAAACATCCACAGAGTGTTTGGCCCCCGTGACAGAGTTAAGTATACACTAGAGTGTACTTGCTCTTTCTCCTAGCCACGTGATCCTTTCTCCTCAACCTGGCTGCATAAGATAGCAGCTGCCTCCACTGGGTACTAGAAATGCCAAGGCGTGAGTCTTAAAGGCAAGGAACAGAATCATTTACACCTTACAAAAACCCTGAGGTCGGCATTCATATCTTCTTTGTGCATATAAATAAACCGAGGCACAGAGAGTTTGAGTAACTGCTGCCACACAGGAAGCAGCAGATCTGGGATTCTGAGTCAGGAGAGCTGGCTCTATGACAGCATTTCACTGCCCGCCATTCAGGCTGGCTGGGTCAACAGGGCAGGTGCCCGGGCGAAAGGGGGTGGGCCTACTGAGGGGACAGAGCTGCTTCAGGGGCCCAACATTCAGTCAACACCGGGACTCTCGATTCTGTAGGGTGGCCTGAGGCCAGGACAGACAAATAGGGTGTGTGCTCAGGACAGGAGCAGCTGAGGGGCTGGGAACCCATGTGCTCACATTCCTGAGGCAGATGCAGCCTTCTGCCTAGAGTATAGTCTGAAGCCCACACTGTGACAATTGCCCCATCCCTGGAGGCCATTTTCCACAGTTCCAAATCAATCCCTTTACCCCTCCCTTCCCATTCTGGAGAAAGAGGGGCCTGGAACTGAGGGATTCCAAGCCTCTGTCCAAAGGGGTGGGAGGTTGCTGTCTTTCTGCTCTGTCTCCACATCCCACACCCATCACACTTCCATGCTCCATGCGAGGATCTATATAAACAGCCCCTTTGCTGTTTATATAAACAGCCCCTTTGCTGGGCCTTTGTGCAAAGCCGAGGGGGCGCGTTTGCTGGTGATGTAGTGAAGAGTTCTGGGAGCTGCGTTTGTGGCACCCACTGGGTCCCGGTGTGGGTAGGACAGGGCCTCACTAGGGGGCATGGACATCTAGGCCTCCTATTTCAGAGGTCTGGTAGGAAGGCCGGCGGGCTGAGAGATTGTAGTGGAGGCAGGATTTCCCAGTGAGATGCCCATCTGGGACTCAGGGAGGGAGGCCGGGGTCCAAGTTGGGGTCCAGGAGACCAGGAGAGCAACCACTCAAGATGGCAATAGTTACAGCACCGTCAGGGTGCCAGCCCCGATCAGACATGGCCTGGGCCTTAAAACAGGCACAGCCTAGCAGGGAACAGACACTGGAAGCAGGGGTCACCTCAGCCCTCCTCGCCTTCCTAGCTTCTGTGGCCCCAGGCGTTTCCACACTGCTTCTGCCTCTGCCATCACTTACGGTCTCCTGAGTGTCCTCACTGGGCTTCTGTCTGGGTTTGTCCGTCCAACTTGCTCCATTTTATAAGGACACCAGTCATGTTGGATTAGGGGCCTCCTATGGCTTTATTTTAATTTGATTATATCTGAAAAGACCCTATTTCTGAGGTTCTGCAAGTTAGGACTTCAACATCGCTCTCCCGTTTTTTCGTGGGGGGGGGGCACAATTTAACCCATAGGACATGCTTTCGTTCCTCTTTTCTTAAAACGCTCTTCCCACTAGCTCTCACTCTTCCTTGCAGACAATGCCAACCTTTTTAAGTTTTAAGAAAGAAGATTTCAATGAAAACACTCTAAGGATCTGTGGGGCAAAGACCAGGAGGTGCCGTCTGGAAGGAACAAGGAGGCCCAAGAAATCCCAGCCCCAGGGGCACAGCAGAGCCACTAACTATCAAAAAATTTAAAAACCGCCAGGAAGGAGGGTGGCCCAGGCGGGAGCTGCCTGCCCTGCAGGGCGCAGGGAAACCCTGGCACCCACTCCACCCTCTCACCCACGAGGGACAGCCCGCTACCTGCCCTTTCAGCCCATTCCCAGCAGGGGTGACGTCCGGCCGCCCTGGAAGCGGGCGCGGAGTCGAGCGGCCGCCAGGGGGCGCCCCTGTGCGGGCAGCCGCGCCCGGCCGCGCCCACGCCCCGCGCCAGCCGGGTCCCGCCGCCGCGGCTGCTCGGGTCTGACGGGACGCGGAGGACGAGCCCGACGAGCCCGCGTGTCCCCCCGCGGCCGCTCCCCTCGCGGCCCCGGGCTGCGCCAGCGGCGGCGGCAGAGTCCCCCCGCGGCCCGGCTGCCCCAGCCCCGGCCTCTGCGGCGCCCCCGGCGTCGGGACGCGCGCCCCGGGCCCGCGCTGCGGCTCTGCGCGTTCCTGCTCGGGCTGCGCCGGCTCCTCGCGCGGGGCCGCCGGCGCTTCTCCCGCCCGCGGAGCACGGACAGCCCGGGGCCAGGGCGCCGGGACTTGGGGGCCGTTTCCAGTCCTGTGGCTGGACCCCGACGGCGCGCGGGCACCGGGCGCATAATGGGGTTCGCCTCGGCTGGAGAGAACCCCCGCCCCGATCGGGCTGGGGCTGGTCCCAGCGGATGCCCCGGCAGGGCCAAGCCAAGGTCTTCGGGGTTGGGGAGCCTTCTGGGACCCCGGCCCCCAGCACCACCGCAGACACCCGAGACTCCCTGGTCGGTGCCTGGAGTGTGGCCTGCGGCGTCCCCGCAGTTGACAGCGTGTCCTGGGCGGGCTGCCGCGAGGCCGCCCTGCGCTTCTTCCCCTGGTTCATCGGTGAAGACATGGGAGCGGGGACTGCCCTGAGGAAAGCCCATGGCCTGTTCCCTGGGCGCCTGCGAGGGGGGCCCTGTTGGGAGACAGGTCGTCACGCAGCGCCAAGGACGGCAAAGGAGATCCTTGCAAAGGCTCAGATGGACTCCAACTCCACACCCTGGCGCCCTTAGAAGAGGCGCGGAGGGAAGACTGCAGGCGGGGCCAGGCTGGGAGGGATGAAGCCCCAGGCGGGGCAGCAGGAGCCCTGGGGAGCAGAAACAGGCAAGGAAGGGGTTCTCCCTTGAAGTGCCGCCGGCACCTTCAGGTCAGGCTTCTGGCCTCCACAGCAGCGGGACACGTTTCTGTGGCTCTGAGCCCCATGTAAGGTAAACACCAGGCTTGTTCTGCTGGACGAGGGTCCCTCTAGCCCAGATCCTCTTTGTCCCCAGGTAGGATGGTTCTAGAACTTCGGGAGAGGCTGAGGTGACAGATGGGACGACAGCCTTACCCCAGATGCCACCAGAGACCCAGGCAAGGCTGATTTCTCGCTTTTCTTAGTAACACCAAGTCTTAGCAGCGTCTTGGAGAGAGGAGAATTGGAATTGACTGGGGTGGGAGGCGGGAGGGGGACTAACATTCATTGAAGCATTTTTCAGACCTCACCGAAAACCCCAGCATGTCCATAATCTTTGTAAACTGAATATGGTTACAATACCCTAAAGGAGAGGCTGCTGTTTGAAGGTTACTCGTAGCAAACCTCTGAAATGAAGGGAACATTCCCTGTTTGTTTTTTATCTGGTTCACCTCTCTGACAAAATCTATTATCTAGGGGGTCCCTGGTGGCCTAGGGCTTAAGTCTCACCCTTGTCGCTTCTAAGGCCCTGGTGAGTTTAAGTCTCAGCGCTCACACCGTTATGGCCTGAGTTCAATCCCTCTTTTAACCACCAATATTTTCCACGGAACACCTGCCACCCAGCTTGATAAGGGGAAATTAGACCTAAACCCCCAGCAGCACGTGTCTAATATTTTGTTAATTGTGGGTGAGATGAAAAGATCTGAAAGAGTGACGTGTCCATTCTTCCCGGCACCCCCTCCATTACTGCTTTTGCAGTGTGACACCTGTTTGCTCCTTTAGTGCTGGAATGAGGGAGCCCTCTGGAGAGAGGACCCTTAGCTGCATTCTCACCTCCTCCCAGTTCTTTCACGCCTCCTCCTCTGCTTGTATCTTTGATCCCAGGACCCTAAGAGCTCGGGGCCATCCCATCCCTCAGCTTCGGTGACTGATCCGCCAGTTCTCCTCCTGGTCAGTGTCCCGGGTCTCTCTTTGAATTCCGGCTAAAGGCATCCCCCGGCTCTTACCTTCCCTTTCTCCCTTAACATCCAGGACTTCTACGATGACTCCGTCCAGACCATTTCCTCTCTCCCGTCTCCACCCTGTCCCTCCCGAGCTCCACTCAGCCCCCCCTGCTGAATGTGGACCCTGCAGGGCTTCCGGATGTCCTGGCCGCCCGCTCTCTGACATGTGGCCCTGGCATCTGCCTGGATCCCTCACACGCATGGTGTCCCACCCTGAACAGAGCCCAGAGGTGTCGCTAACACTGCTAGGCACAAAACAAACTAAAGAGGCAAAGAGGTTCTTTGCAAGATTAATGTTAAAAAGCAGTATCTTTCTAAAAACAACTTCTAGTATATATATATATATATATATATATATATATATGTTTATTTTCTTACCTCGTTCTCGTTCATTTTTGAACAGTATTTGATTTCTCCCCTTGGGTGAGGTCCCCATGGTTCTCCCACCACTACAGCACCGTGATCCATCCCCACAGTCCCTGGTGCTCTTCCCTCCCCTGTTCTGATCTCTCTTCCTCCCTGTTCCCTGCTGTGTGCCGCAGAGCTATGGTTTGCCTGCAAGTTCCGTCTTTTTCCTGACCCTTTGTTCAGTTTCCCTATATTGCACCTATAAGTGAAGCCATTTGATGTTTTTCTTTTTCCTTCTGACTTATTTCACTGAGCATGATCCCTTCCAGCTCCATCCATGTTGCCACAAATGACATGAGTTTGTCCCAACCCGCGGGATTCGAGAGGCACGGAAGTGGGGCTGGGGGTGAAATGAGAGGCTGACACACTGGATGAGAAGCTGCAGAACGGGGGACCTTTAGTTCCTCTAGCACATGCCTTATATACCCTGTGCTGCGCCTGCGCTTTGCCTGTGTCTCATGTTCAGGCTGCATGCTTCTTTCTGGTTGGTACTTTCCCTGCATGCCTGGCTCGTGCACATATTGTGCTGTACACATGTGTTCATCCCATTGGCTGCTTTGTCCCATTGGCTGCTTGCTTAATGATATGCATTCTTACTGCGCCACAGCTCGCCGCGGCCCCGGGCATGAGTTTCTCTTTTTGATTGCTGAGTAGTATTCCACTGTGTATATAGACCACATCTTCTCAATCCAGTCATCTGTTTTGGGGCTCTTGGGTTGTTTCTGTATCTTAGCTGTTGCAAATAGTGCTGCAGTAAACATAGGAGCACAGGTTTCCTTTCAAATTAGTGTTTCTGTGTACTGTGGTTAGATTCCTAGGCATGGAATTTCTGGGTTACATGGTTTCTATGATAAAACCATTTGGTTTCTTTTTTTTTTTTAAAGATTTATTTAATTTATTTATGCATACAGGGACTGGGGAAACAGCCAGAGATGCCAGGGGTGAGAGGACTCACCAGAGACAGAGGGGGGAGCAGAACAAGCAGATTGACTGAAATATGCTCCTGAGGGGAGCAGCAGGTGAGACAGGAGAGGTCTGCTGCGCCATGTGGGTCAGCACCCTGCTGGAATTGAACTTGGGCTGCAGTGACTGCGGATAGCTTCATAATGCTGAGACTTAACCCCTTGCACCACCAGGGAGGCCCCAGCCATTTGGTTTCTATGTGAAGTTTAGAGAAATCAGATTGGAAGTACAGATGTGTGTGTGAATTCCTTTTTCAGAATCTACTTTTTAAAGTTCTTTGTCTAGAAATGGGTGTCTGACAGATTTTGGGGGAGGCAGCTGACTCACCTGTCATCTCAGTGACTCGCCAGCTCCCCTGACCTCAGACAGTCTAAGGAGCTCCAGCTGAGCATGCTGCTGTCTGCGGGCAGCCATCGTCTAGCCGGTCACTAGTGTCCCTGCACTCCTGTGGCTACTGAGTGTTGTGTCCAGTGGGACTGAGTGTGACAGGAACTGTGTGTTTCAGGTATTAACCTGGCCTCCAGCCTCAGAGATCGCTTTCGGGACGGGGTGAAGCTGCTTCTGGAAGGAATTTCCAGGTGATCATGGGAGGAGGGCTTTGTGGGGAGTGGAACAGCACCTGGACAAGTGGGAACAGCACAGGCCAAGAAAAGAGAACAGCACTGTCAGAGACAGCTAGGCCAGGAGAGGCTGGGTGCAGAGGGATGATGAGGGAAAGGAGAAACCGATTAGAGTCTCTCTAACATCTTTGTTGCCTTAACTTAATTTTAAAACTTGTTTTGGCTGCCTCTTGAGCACATACATGTTTTAAAATAAAGTTTCCCTAATTAGAATATAAATATCTGGTGACAGAACATGATGCATATCTTCTCCCCAGCAGATCCTCTTCTGTGATTGCCAGGCCTCCGTGCCCAAGGTGCAGCTCGTGTGGAAGCAGGGTGGGTAACAGTGCATTGCTCTAAGGACCCTAAGCTTCCTGCCCCTGGTCCAGATCACACAGGCTTCTGCTTCTAGGCCTCCTGCAGAGGTGACAAGGGTTCTGAGGCTGGAGGGGCAGGCCTAGTCCTCTCACCCTGGGTGACCCCTTGCTTTTGATGTGAGCAATCCCTCTGCGTCAGGTTGTTGTGTTAACTCTTTGACAGTTTGCTTCAAAGTTCATAATTTTTCAAACACTGGATTTGGAGGGAACCCACATGTTCTCAGGAACAATTCAGTTTTGTGTTCTCAGGAACAATTTTTGTTCTCAGGAACAATTTCAGTTTTATTTGGAGAGGATGAGCAAAAACTTCATACAGATATTGCTAGGTCTGGGCCTCTGGGTCAGAGCTGCTTTGGTTTTGGTTTCCCAACTGATTTGAAGCCGCAAGCCCCATGAGAATTAGGTTTCACCAAAAACCATTCAAAATTCAAAAGAGCATATTTTAGAGAGGGGAGGGCCATAATCACCCTGAGTTACTGTTCCATTCCAGAAAAACAACAAGGTGGATAAAGCTTTATTGATGTTTTCAATCTCACTGATTTTACAGCTTGTTAGTAGTTCAGGATACATGTTTCCGATTTATAGTTGTTTAAGAGCTTCAGGCCTAAAGAGTTCGAATATGGGCCCTCATGGTGGGCTCAGGGGTTAAAGTCACAGCACTATGAAACTGTCGCCAGCCATTGTAACATGAGTTCGATCCCTGGCCAGGGAGGTGACCCACATGGGGCAGCAGACCTCTCCTTGTCTCACCTGCTGCTCCCTTCAGCAGTGTATTTCAGTAGATCTGCGTGTTCTGCTCCCTACTGTGTCTCTGGTGGGCAAGATTATCCACAAGATTATGTGGGCAAGATTATCCACATGATTGGCTGTAGCTGGAGCCTTATGTTTTCACAGCTCCACAGTATTCCATGCAATGCCAAGTAATTTTTCCATTCTATTCTATATGCACAATGGATGATTTCAGTAATATTTTGTCCATGCTGGAATAACACTATGGAGAATTTTATATTTCACTTTCTACATTGAGCACTGTAGCATTTTATGTATCT
Organism: Talpa occidentalis; assembly: GCF_014898055.3. Lineage (NCBI taxonomy): Eukaryota > Metazoa > Chordata > Mammalia > Eulipotyphla > Talpidae > Talpa > Talpa occidentalis. The sequence goes on from NW_023602073.1 coordinate 16,084,190, forward strand.
ATGAGATATAATGGACTTTTCCTGGGGTTTTCATTTAGATTGTTTCCAATCACTTGTTACTGTAAATAATCAGGGACCATTTTCACGAACAAAGATTTTTATTTGTGTTCCAAGTCGTTTCCCAAACACTGAACTACTACTTCAATTATTACGTATCTTCTCAATTCACAGCTCCCTGCAGAAGGGGGTAGGAATTGAGGCTCTCAGGGATGAGCGAGATCCGGAATGGCTCGTGCCTTTTCACTCCATGCAGCGCGTTCTGCAAGGCTTCCAAACACATGAACCCCGCCCCACCCCCACCCCCGCTGCCCCCCAGTTCCAGTGTCAGCTCCTCGCTCCCTCCGGCCTCCCGCTGGGCCTTCCCGGGACCCCTCCGTGCTCGCCCTCGCGTCCCCCTGCTCGTCGGGCCCAGCTGCCCCTCGGCCCCGGGGTCCTTCCTTCCCCATCAGCTCCCCAGGGTGGGGCGCGGGTGGGGTCCAGCCCCCGCGGGCCCCATTGTCTTCGGCTTGGCCCCGCCCCCGCTTCCAGCGCCTCCCTGCCCGCTCTGCCCCGGCAGCTTCTCTTTCCGCAGCCACGTGCGTCCCGGTCCCGCACCCACCGGCCACTGACGCCCCCGCCCGGCGTCCCCCACACTGCGGGCCCGCGCCCCACGCCAGGCCCAGGGCTCGGCCGGGTGGAAACGTCTGGGGCGGCGGGAAAGCGCCGAGGAAGGAGACGCGGCCGCGCCGAGCCGGGAGCGCAGCGCCCCCTGGTGGCGCCGGAGGGTGGCGCGGCCCGAGAGGAGAGGACGGCCCGCGGGGTCCCGGCGGCTCAGAGGCCCCGACTTGGACCCCGCGTCACAGCCCGGTGCCCGCCTGGACGCCGCGGGCGGCCACGTGACCGCGAGGGCGCCGCGGGGCAGGGCGGACACGGGCGCGGCTGACAATCAAGGCGGCGCAGGGGGCGTCACAGCGCCTGCCCGCGCCGGAACCAGCTCAGGCCCGGCGGGACCCCAGCTTGACGCTGAGGGACAGGCCCCGGGGACCGCGGTCCGGGCTCGCGGGGGGAAGTCTCGCGTGATCGCGGGCCGCAGCCGCGAGTCTGGCGGGGCCGTGGACGGCATCTCGCGGGACTCGCCCCCCAGGGTCGCGGGCTCGCGGAGATGACGGTGTCCGGGCCGTGAGTTCGCGGGTGGCGCGTCTCGCGTGTCCTCGGGCCCAGGGCGCCCAGCCCCGGCCACGCGCCGCGCCGCGCAGGGGCTCTACCCCCGGGATCCCGCCCCCGGGGCGCGGGGCTCGCCGAGATGGCGGATGCCCACTGCCCACAGCGCAGGCGGGAGTCTCGCGCCCACTCCGGCCACAGGCGGCCGCGTCCAGCTCGCACGTCCCGCGAACGGACCCGAGATCTCGCGGGAACTCGCCGCCCCGGTGCTCGGGGCCCGCCCACGCGCCTGCGCAGAGGCCGCGGAGAGCGGGGTGCAGCGGGGGCGACGCTGCGCGTGGTCTCGGGCCGAGGCCTCCCGAGCCCGGCCGCGCTTCTCCCGGAGCTTCATGCCCCGCGGGGACTGGAGCCCGCGCCACACCCGGCGCCCTGGCCAGAGCGAGGGTCCCGGCGGCGGCCGCCCTCCCCGGGGGACGTCCCGGGGGTCCCGCGGGCCCGGCCGGTGACTGTCCCTGGCAGGGCCCCGCCCCGCCCGCCCCCTTGAGCTCCGGGACCCGCGCGGGGATGCGCCGGCCGGGCCGCGCCCTGTGTGGAGCAGCCGCCGTGCGGATGACACGCGGGCGCCGGTGGGCTGGGGCGCCCCGGAGATTGCGGGCCACGGCCGGCCGAGTGGTGCGATTCCCCCGTGTCCATCCGAGGCTTCCGAGCGGCCGGGCGCGCCGGGTTCTCGGGTCGGTGCAGCCCTGGGCAGAGGACACGCGGGGGGCGCATGGCCTGCCCGATGCAGGCCCCAGAATGTGCCCCTCACAGACGCTGAAATAGCTTGAAAGAACCTAAAGTGAGACTTAATGTTGACTTCATTGCATCCAGGTAGAAAACATACTGGAAGATGAAAAACTTTAGAGGAAATAGTTTATACGAGTTTACACATCTGGGTCCTCCTAATCACTAGGGGTCCTGAAGCAGTGAGTTCACCGAGAGGTCAGTCTTAATTACTTGGGGGTCATGAGGAGGTCAGTGAGTTCATAGAGAGGTCAAATCTAATTACTTGGGGTCATGCAGAGGCCATTGGGTTCATGAAGGGGTCAGTGAGCTCTGAGTGGATTTTCCTAGTCACTGGGGTCATGCAGAGGTCAGCGAGGTCACATAAAGGTCAAGCCTAATTACTTGGGGTCATGCAGAGGTCAGAGAGTTCACTGAGAGGGCACTCCTAATTGATAGCCTTATTAGCCTTATTTGTTCTCCAGGGCAATCCGTTTTTCCTTGTGGAAGATTTAAAATAATGAAAAACTTCAGAGGAATGTCAAATACATGATCTCTAGAATACCCTTTTTTGTGATATGTATTTGTAGTGGCAGGATGGGCACTGAGCAGGTTTTCTGACCTGGCAGAGGGGTAAAGGAGAGTCTTGGAGGCCTGGGTGGCTTTCTAGGGCTTTTATGGAGCTTTACATGCAGTGTGGCAAACAGGTACATGGCAGGTGGGGACGGTGGCAGGAGGCTATGAGGCCTCCCAGGCCCGCCCCCCAAGTCTTCACTCTGGGCTACTCTGGCCTTCTTTCTCCCCTTCTCTCTCCTGCCTCTCTCTGTTGCTTCTGCTTCTCTTGGTGACTATCTCAATACCCCTCCCATGGCCCACAGAAATAAGACAGTTTGTAACAATGCAACAACTGCAGGTGCCCCACCAGGCAGGGCAAACCTATGAGGGAAGGGCAGAAAAGCCAGAAAAACATTTACCCTACAGTAGTGTTTATATTTTTTAACAGGAAAACCATTTCAATGCTATTTCTTAGAAATCTAACAATGACAAAAATTATACTTTGAATTTATTTAGATAGGCAGTTAGTTAAATTTTTTTCAACATCAATGACACTATGATAGGACTATAAATATATCAGGAAAAGTTTGTCTTAAATCCTATTAAGCTAATGCACTAGATTGTTTAAAAAACAAAAATTAGTATTTGTAAAAATACTAGTAGGAAAATTATAGGTATCAAACAGATTAAATAGTAGATAAAAACTTCAAGTTTTTGTGTTATTTTAAAAGAAAGTAATATATAATGATATTTTGAGACTAGAGACCTAGCAAATATGTATTTTTTACAACCATATGTAAGTTGGTATCAATTGTCTTTTTGATGTTAATGATGTCTTAAAACCTCTCCTACTTAACACTTCATTTATTTTGTATTTGCAACATATACTGCATTTTCTCATTATACACTAAATTATTTTAAAAAACACTCAACTGTTTCATGACAATAGGCAACATCTCAGTCTTCATTTCTTTATTACTTCTATGAATTTAATCTACTTTTTACAGAATCAACTAATGGTTGTATAATTTGGACCATTTTCTCCTTTATTGTTGATTTTTTAAATTATTTAACAATATGAAACATCAGTCATCGTTGATCAGACACCTCCACCCTTACTCCCAGCCACCCTCTACACTCACTCTGTTCCCCTCTGATAACCTCAGTTTTGTTGACATGCACTGGCTTATTTTTATTTTGTTGTGTTCATTAATGTGTTTTGTCTCCTTATTAATCCCCTTGAGTGCCTTCCATTTGTGGCAAATGGCAAAATCTCATCTACTTTTTAAAGTCGAATAGTACTCTATTGTATGTATACATTACATCTTTGTCCACAAATCTGTCAGTGAGTTTCCATATTTTACTACTGTAAATAATGCTACAACAAACACTGTGGTGCAGATAACTCTTGCAAGTTAATAAATTCACATTTGTTAATAGATACCCAGAAGTGGGATTGCTGTATCACGTGACTTTACCTTTATTATTTTTTTTTTTTTGAGAACGGTACATACTTGGTCACACCAAGTTACATTCCCTCCAACAGTGTATGAGGTTCCTTTTTCTCTACATTCTTGTCTACTCATTGTTACAAGTCTTTTTTTTATGTAAGTCAGTGTGACAAGTGTGAGATGACATCTGATTGTGGTTCTGATTTGCATTTCCCTAATAATAAGGGATGATGAGAATTTACTCATATTCCTGGTGGCTATCTGTGTGTCCGTTCTGGAGAAGTATCTATTCAGATCATCTGTCCATTAAAAAAATTATTGTTGAGTTTTAAGACTTATGTACATACCTTGAATATTAACTATCAAATGTATGCTGTAGAAATATCCTCTCCCATTCAATAGGCTGTGTTTATTTTGCATGTGTTGCTATTTCTTTTGCTGTGCAAAAAGGATTTTAATGTGATGTAGTCCCAGTTCATGGTGTTTTCACACCCTGCCTCATCTCTAAAAATTTCTACTTGTTGATTTGATCAGACAGTCCCAAATCAAGGACAAAGCAGTAGCTTTACACATCACTGATAACTAGTAAATGAACAGAGGGTAGGGTAGTGTGCCACTTACTTTCCTATTTACCTTTAAGCCTTGTGGGACCACATAACACTGGGCATAGGGGTGGGTCCTGGAAATGGGGCATGTAGGTGGATCGCATCCCTGCTACCATGCCCAGTAGTTGGGGGTATGGGCCCATTCTTGTGTGTGGTGCTGTCCTTCGGATATGGGGGCAAGAGCTCTGTCTGCTACTTCCAGGTCTGTGTCATTTCCCTTGGATCTCTCTCCCACCCCTTCATTCATCCACTGGATAAAGTAGAGAGTATCCATAAGATACTGAGGAGAACAGAGCTATAAGAATATTCCCAGATCTTGGAAATATTGTATAGACCATCTGTCAATCACTGGTACTACTGCATACATTAGAAAAAAAACCTATTGTGATAACTCAGATATTTTCAGACTCACTGTTAACCTAACCACAATGAGAATTAGATGAGAATTAGATCATTAGGAAAGCCATCTACTAATTTAAAACAGTGGTCTCCTAGGAATGAACAGAAGACTCTGCTGGGGATGTCTGTAATAGTTACAATTTGTTCTTTATCATATGCGTTAAGTTGAAAGGAAAGAAATCTTACTGCCATTTAATATATGCCTTACTGGTAATATATACTTCTTAAATAAATTTACATATTTTGTTTGGGATGAAAGTGAAGAATAATTTTAGTAGTGGGACAAAATTAAAATGTTTTAGATCTCTCTGATCAAAGATCCAGCTCCAGGTGTAAAGCAGATACCTTGGATAGGAGCAAGATGTCCCAGCTGTGCACAGCTTAAATGGTAATGAAATATGAAACTTTGTTTTTAAATCACTCACTTTGAGATGATTTGCTGCACTGGAAAAGACAATGCATAAAAATGGTTTTATAGAAGAAACAGTGTTACTTAGGTGAAAGTGCAAAGTTCATTATAGTTCAAGTTAATATGTTTAAAGAATCATAAAAATCATGTTGTTAATAAAAAATGGTAATCAATATGGTGCCTTGTAATTTCCAAACTACCTGTAAAGGGTGAAATTGCTTACCAAGTATGTGATGATCTGAGTTAGTGATCCTACTTAATTTTATATCCCCAATGAACAGATCACTGTTACCATAACATTAGTGTAGCTAAAGTGAACTTCTCTGCTCCATGACTTTAGACTTGGCCATATTACTCACTTTGGATACTTAAAATGTGCTTGTGTGGCTGGACTTGTCCTATTATCTATCGTCGCATACTCTGTTCCCAGATGAAATCCTAAAGTGAGACATCCTGAAGTCAGGTCCTTCTGATGGCAAAGGACTAGCCTTGAGCTGCGAGGTTCTCTTTATCTGGAGAAGCAGAACTGCTTGGGAAGAACATGCTCATCTTGGTAATGCAGCCAGGCTAGAAAACAGAAAATAGTTAGACCTGGTTGACTGTTAAGCTATGAGAAGTAAGAATGCAGGGCTATTTTGGGGATGCATTTAAACCTTTGGGGACCCCCTGCTTTCAAAAATGAGAGTTACACAACAGTGTGCATGTACGTAATGCCACCAAACTGCGCACTTAATAGTTAACATATGCCTTCCTATGTACAAATAATGAACTAGAAGAAATTAACAAAACCACCCCATTTACAATCTCACACACACAGAAATAATCACCTGGGAGTAAGCCTAACAAAGGAGGTGAAACACCTTTATAAGGAAAACTGTAAAACATTGTTAAAAGAAACAGAAAACATAAAAAAATGGAGAGTTATACCCAGCTCATGGGTTGGAAGGATCAACATTGTCAAAATGGCCGTCCAACCCAAACCAAATTATAGATTCATTGCAACCCCAATAAAAATCCCAATGGCATTCTTCAAAGAAATAGAACAAAGATTGTGAAGTTCATATGGAAACACAAAAGACCCCAAAGAGTCAAAGCTTTCCTGATTTTTTAAAAAGGCGGGAAATGAAGGTATCACACTTCTGACTTCAAAGTGCACTAGAAAGCCACAGCATCCGCCCAGAGGAGACGTGGGTGCATCCAGAATCCAACAAGGCCACAGCGGTCCACCCGTCTTCTGTATTTTTAGCGTCAGCCACTCGCCCAAGATGGGGCTTCCCCCCACCCCAGCCCACAGCGGCCAGGCTCCACCTCCCCGCGGCTGGAGGGGCTCACCGGCCGCTGAGACCACCCAGGGCGCCCGGCCACAGCGGGCAGCGCGGCAGGACGCCTGTCTGGGGTGCCATGCTGGAGCAGACTCCCCAGGCCTCTCCAACGCGGCCTCCTCTGCCAGGGGCTGTGCACAAACCTGCCCAGTGGCGAGCCAGCCCGCTGAGGGGGCTTCCGGCGTGGGTGTCGCCTCCCGCTGCTGCGTGGCCTGGGTACTGCCTGGAGGCGTCCTGGCCACCACCTGCCAGGCCCTGGCAAAATTGCTCTTGGTTGTTCGCAGGGAGGGGAGCTATTCGTTGCATTAGTGGGGGGTCTAACAACTTCCCTGGTCTCTCCCGGCTAGATGGCAGTGGCCCACGCACTCCCAGTCCAGTTGTGACAACCACAGATGTCTGCAAACATTGTCAACCATCCCCTGGTCTAAATGAAGGGGGTGTCCCTCATTGGAGGGGGGGGGGCAAGTACATGCATGGGGGTCCTAAAGAACAATGCATGAGCCAAGCACACTGGCGTGCATGTGTGTGTGCATGCCTGCCTGGCAGGCCAGTAGCTCTCCAGGCTAGAAACACTGTTTAAAACTGCAGTGGCCAATCCCCATAGGGCTTCCATTAAAAACTGTCTAGAAACAGACACAGGTATCTCACTGAGAATTTGGAACATCAAAAACATTCGTTTTGAAACAGAAAATTACAACTGGATAAATTAGTCAATAAATGATGGGAGGGCGCTCAGCCTCCAGGCACTACCGGGGTGGGGTGGGGGGTGAAGGGGGTGAAGTGGTGGTGGTAAGGCCAAGCTGGTCGTGCTTCCCAGTTTATGCCCTGCAACTGCAGTTTCACAAGGACAAGTGGCTTAAACACTTGACTTCTTTAATAGCAATGTAGTATTCAATTTATTCTGTCCATTAATAACTAATATTTGATGGCTCTGCCAAATGACCCAGTGATTCTACTCCTAGGACACAAAAACACTCATTTGAAAGGAAACCCTGCTCCTAGGTTTCTGGCAGCACCATTAACAATAGCCACGATAAGGAAACACCCTAGATGCTCCAACAGATGAATGGATCAAACTGTGGTCTATACCCACAGTGGAATACTACTCAGCTGTCAAAACAGATAAACACATGCCATTTATAGCAGCATGGATGGAGCTGAAGGGATGATGCTCAGTGAGATAAGTCAGAAGGAAATACATAAATATCAGATGGTTTCGTTTATAGGTGGAATACAGAGAACTGAATAAAGGGTCAGGGAAAAGACAAAACTTGCAGGCAAACCATAGGTCTGAGGCACGCAGCAGTGGAGGGGTTGGGAGTTAAAACAGGGGAGAGAAGATCACAGGGGACTGTGGTGATGGTTCATGGTGCTGTGTGTGTGTGGGGGGGTGTTATGGGGACTAAGCCTGAGGGGAGAACTCAAATAGTCTACAAAAATGAACAATGGTGTAAGAAAATAAAAATAATACAGTAGAGGGGCTCGATAGAATTAATAGCAAGTGATGTGAAGAACCTAAGAAATTGAATGTAAAATTGACAAAACAAAACAACATAGAGAAGAGAGAATTTTTAAACACTAGTATTCAGAGCGTTGACAACCTTCCTGGCGCTGGATCGCAGGGAAGCGCAACTCCCATTGTTTCCGTCCTCAGCACAGCTCCGTGAACGACAGTGACAACAGCTGCGCCCAAGTGACATTGTCCAGAAGTCGCGGCTGCCGCGGGCGCTGAGCCTGGCGGGCCCGACGCTGCGGCGCCTGCGGAGGGCGGGGAGCGCCCCGGGGCGCGCGTTCATTCAACACTAAGGTCAAAAACACGTTCGCGCCTCACCAGGAGCCGTCGCGACACGGAAGGCGACCGCAGGGGCAGGAGGGGGAGCAGGTTTCTGTGTCGGGCCGGCGGGGGGAAGCCGCGTCCCGGGCCCGCGTGGGTTCCCCGGGCGCTCACGGAGCTGCACACGCGGGGCGGCCTCCAGGCCCGGGCAGGCCGGGGCGGGGGCGGCCAGGAGCCCCGCGGGCCGCCCAGCCCCCGGCCAGGCTTCACTCCGGGCTGCTCCGGCTTCTGCCCCCGGGTCTCTCCCGCCGCGCTCTGCCTGGGGGACCCGCAGTCCCGCGCCCGCGGCCGCAGAAGCAAACGCCGCCGTGGAACCGGCGCAGCCCCTCGGGCAGGGCCCCCTGACGGGCGCGGACCCCGGAGACAGAGACCGTCACCCCCAGACCCCGCCAGGAGGGACCCCCGGGGCGCGCCACGCGAGCAGCAGGCGGGGCCCAAGGGAAGGCGGCGGAGGGGCTCCCGGGGGACCCCGCGCTGAGCCCCGCGGACCCGCCCGCGCGCAGACGGGGCTGGACACGAGGACAGACACCGGGTCATCGGGAGGGGGCGCCCGAGTGCCCGGGGTGAACCCCGCCAGCGGGGCCCCCAGCGGGGCCGCCTGCCTGCCTAGGGGAGCCGGGCACCCCCCTTCCCTCTGGGCTCGCACCCCCTTCTGGGCCTGTCCCCCTTCCTTCTGGGCTCCCCCCCTTTGGGCTCCCCCCTTACCATATTTTCTGCCTCTCCCCGCGCAGGGTCCTCTGCGCGCCGCTGCGCCCGCCCGTCACCCCCTTCTCCAGGCTCCGGCGCCCCCTCCTGCCCCGCCCTGCGCCCGCTGCCGCCGTCAGGCCTGGGACGGGCCCCCGGGTCTGGCTTTCAGGCCGGCAGGGGACGCCGCGGCGGCGCGCTCTGGCGGGATGGAGAGGCCGGGCCGTGGTTGTCTCCTCGGGGTGCGGGGGGGGGGGGGGGGGCAGGCGCCGGGTTCCGGGGCGGGGGCGGGCGGCCTCCGGCCCACGAGGAACCTCTTCTCGGGCCTCTCCGGCCTTCCCGCGGCCTCCTCCCCCCGCCTCGGGCGCCCGCGCGGCCCCGACACCGGTGGCTCCGCCCAGGCCCAGCTGCCCGCGCGGCCCACGCGCACCCCGGGCCCGCCCGCCGGCGTCCGGCAACAGTGGCGGCTGAGGGAGGAGACGCCCGAACCGGGGAAATGATCAAGAAATGACACTCCGGGCGCTGTCGTCCCCGCTGTGGCGGCCTCTTGGCTCCGCCTTCCCTCTTCCTCACGTGGAGACGCAGCAGCCCTTTGGCTCAGCCTCTCCTCGCGGGGCTCCCCCCACGCCCCACGCCGGAGCTCCCGCCGGGCCTGAGCACGCCTCACCGGAATCCGGGACCTTCACCCCAAAACACTCCCTGAGGACAGAGGCCCGCGGGCTGGCGGCTGGCGGGGAGACCCCCACTGGGGCGGGGAGGGCGCCGGGGAGAGCGAGGAGGGGACATGCAGCTTTTAGGGTTCCGGGAGGCGCAGGACTCAGATGCACGGGCAGCAGGACGCGTCCGGGGCCCAGGGCAACTCCAGAAACGCTGAAAGAGAAAGTGGGACAGAGACGCGGGTGGACGGCTCAAGGCTCACCAGTTAGATGGGTTATTAGAGATTGAAGTGCGAGATGGCAGGAGACATGGCCATCAACAGTTGCGTAATCCTGACGGCTTTCCCTGCGGAGGTCTGGATGAGGATTTCTCATTTTCCAACACCGCCCCAGGCGTCACTGTCCGTCTGTCTGTCAGGCGCCCGGCGCCCGCCTGTCCCTTTCCATTGACGCCAGCCCGTTCCCTGCACGGCCCAGCGAATGACCTTCTGGTTCTCACTAGTAGGGGGTGGGGAGTCCCCAAGTGATGAACACAAGCCGGCACGTTTCATCTGAAAACTCCCTTTAGATTCTGTTTCTTCTTTGATCTGGCCGAGGACGGTCTCCCTTTGGCGACGGTGGCTTTTGCAAGTGAAATGATCAGGCCTGTCTTGCAAACTTCCCTTATATGCTGTACCCCAGGCATTTCACACACATGCCCTTTCTTCCTTCTGAAAAAAATATAACTATCTCAGCACATGTTAAAAAAACCTCAAGGCAACCAAAGAGTGAGCAGCAGCCCCTCTGATTTAGTTGATGTCTGTGTTCATCCCCTTGGCGTGTTTAGGAAATACAAACAATGCCATTCCCTGATTCTCCGTTTCACAGGTGAACACACTGTGTTGATGAGGAAAGGCCGCATCCTGTTACTGTGAATGTCCGTGGCCTGTGTCCGTGGGCGTCTGTGGGCGCAAGAGACGAACATTCTTGACCCCACTGTGGTCTCCCCAACTTGTTCCCTGTTTTCTCCGTTACAGGACAAGCCACGAACAAAAGGCACTTGCGGCCCATCTAAGTGGCGGCGCCGGCGTCCAGAAACCCTGAGCTGTTCCTCAGCCCCTCCGGGAAAGCATCTGCCTTCGTCTTCGGGCCTCGGAGGGGAGCAGACAACGTTCATGCCCCTCAAGCCCGTCTTCCTTTCTGTCTCCCCCTGTGATGCCTGGGAAAGGATGATCCCTGTAGCGGCCACATTTCAGTCGTGTCCACACCGCAGTCTACTGGACCCCGCCCTGGGGTGTTCATCTGGGTTGTTCCCAGCCGCGCGCTGCTGTGAGAAGGGGCGGGCGAGGCTTCCTCACACCAGCTTCCCTGCGTGTCTCGGCGCGTTTCCTCGGGTCACTTCCCCAAACCAGAACCGCTGTTTCCTCTGAAGCACAATAAAAGTCTTTGAAATCCTGAAGGGCGGGGTGACGCGTCTTCTCAGGAACGGAGACGGGACGTGTTTCACCTCGTCCTCGCCCGCGTTTCCTTCCCCCGCCCGTCTCCAGGCTTTGGCCCCAAACTCCCCCCCCACCCCTGCCCCGCGCCTCCTCCAGGCCGGGGCCCGCCCGGCCCGTCTGCGGGGGCCTGACGGCCTCATCCCCGCGGGCCCCTTCACTGCTCTCCACGCCGGCGCCCCGCTCCGTCCCTGCCCACCCCTTCGGCCCCTCCCCCGACCCACATTCCCTCCCTTCTGCTCCCACCCCTCCCTCCCCCCTCCCCTCCCCAAGTCAGCGCGGGCTCCGCCATCCTGGGCCCTTCCCTGTCCCGGCGCTTTGGCGCGTTGCTCCTACTCGCCACGAGGCGGCGCCCTCTGTCGTTGCTCGGCACTTCCGCCCTGGAGGCGCTGCCCGTCCCCTTCGCGCCTGTCACTCCCCGCGTTTCCCTCACCAGCGGCCCCGCCCGTCACTATTACGTGCTCCGCCCCTTTCCCCTCCCCCTCGGCCCCGCCCTTTACCACGCCCATCGGCACAGTCATTGCTATCCCGCATTCTTCCTGCACTACCTCTCCAGCCCACAAGACGGCGCACTCCGCTTCTGCCGGCCTTGTTTTGCCGCAAGAGCCTCTCCTTCCTCCCGCCACTTCCGTTGTCAGGCAGCGATTTTCCCACGTTACCACCCCAGTACACGAGACGGCGCTCTCCGATCCACCCGCCCTTGCTTTGGTCAAGGAGCCTCTCCTTCCTCCCACCACATTGGTGTCGCGGGGTCTTGTGGGACAGGGCGTCAGCTGACACGGAAGTGGCGGGAGGAAGGAGAAGCTCCAGGGGCAAAAGGAGGTGCCTATAAACGGAGAGCGCCGTCTTGTGGAGCGGGGTGGTAACGTGGGAAAGAAACTCAAGCGGCAGGAGGAAGGAGAGGCTCCTGCGGTAAAACAGCGTAGGTAGAAACGGAGAGCGCCGTCTTGTGGGCCGGAGCGGTACTGCAGGAAGAACGCAGAATAATGAAGGCCGAGCCCCTGGATGCAGTGACAGCTGGGCGCGAGGCACAGGGAGGCGAGGGAGGGAGAGGGGCTGTGCGCAGAATAATGAGGGCGGGGCTGCTCGTGAATGAAATGCGGAGAGTGACTGAGGCCCGAGAGGGAACGGAAAGCGCCATGAGGTGACAGCGTGGAGAAACGGCAGAGGGCGCAGCCTGGCGGCGAGGAGCAGCAACCCGTTGGGACGGGCTGAAGACGCCAGTTTGAGGCGGGCCAGGGGCGGCGCGTGGGCGGGAGGGAGGGAGCAGCGGCTGGTGTCAGAACCTTTCAGAGGCCGCTTGGGGGGAAGGAGAGTCAGTGAGGAAGGGCTGGGAACTGTGCGCCTGTCCCCTCCTGAGAAGACACCTTCACACCTCCGTTCTGCAGAGAATTTTGAATTTAACATATTTTTATTTTAAATAGAAATAGGCATTCTGTATTTTGGAAATGACCTAGGAAATGCTTTGAAAAACAGATAAAAATACTTGTAAAAATGTTCCATGTAAAAATGTTCACCAGCACTTTCTTTACAGTAATAAATGATTGGAAAAAATCTAAACGAAAGCTCCAAAGAATGGTTAATTACAGCATATGCATAAATGAAATGTAGCAATTAGCTACAATACTTATTAAGTTTTTTAATGTCGCAGGAGAATACTTACAATGTTAAATGATGAAAGTAGAATATAAAACCCCGGAGACATTTATAATTCCATCATAGAAGAAAAAAATGGAACAATCCTTATGTGTGTGAAGACTAGAACGGAAAAATTATTACTTTGCATCAGGTGGAATATTATAAGCAATGAAATTAGGCTCTAGCTGCATCCTATATGGGTTAATCTTGCCTACATATTGTTGAAAGTGCCAAGCTAAGAAAATAAACATAATGTGATTTACTTTAATGTTAAATACTACACAAAATTAAAATCGTTTTAATTATACATTGCATGATACATTCTTAGGTGATATAATTTAGATGAAGGAGGAAGAAGATAATGAAAGAAGAAGATTATGATGTGTTGTGATTTTATATTTCTTGACCTGATCAGCTGCAGGGAGTTCATTTTGTAATTCTCAAACTCTGCATCATTACTACCCGTCCTTACACACAATGAACAATATTGGAAAATACCAGGAAGCGAGTAAGCTAACTCATAACAGTATGCATGTTTTGATGGAAAAATCATAGTTGACAATATTGTTCATTATATTACTTTTCAAAATTTCTATAATGTGCACACTCCCTTTTATTATTAGAACCAGTAAACTGAAGCTAATGAAAAAACATCATTGCTGAAATTGCCTCCCTGCTCCGTGGCAGGAGAGCAGTAACTGGTGATTTTTTTTGTAAGTCTTCAGAATTCCAATGCGGTTATAGAAAAACATTTCAGGGTGGAAATATGGGTTCCTGCTGGTCAAGCAGGCGCGGGCAGAGCAGCAGCATTTGGAGTGTTAATGCCAAGGTCACCTCGTTGATTTTAGTGACAGGGTTTGGGCTTCTAGCCTGAACCATGCTCCTGCTAGTTTTCAAACCCAAGTAACACATTTTACCTTTTTTGTTCATTTTTAAATTTAGAAAATTATTTGTTTAATACATGGCTTTGGGTAGCTGGAGTTTGAAAAACACAAACAACAGTGAAATAAGACAGGAGTTCAAAGTCTGGGCCCTTTCAAGCTTTCCAAATGCAAGAGCTCTGTAAGTCGCATATACCTATGGGGAGAAGACAAAATTAAGAATGGAGCCATGACATTTCATCAAACATAATTTTATATAACTGAAAGAGACTTCCTGGGGGTAGTGAATTTTCTTCACAAAAAGAAAAAGCAAAGAACGGAACACAATGAAGTTCCTGTGTCCAAATTAACTTGTCCCACATCAGTCTAACTCCAGTGTTCTGGCAAACGCTTGCTTTCATTTTCATCTCATCCCAGAGCTCAAATCCTGACTCATTTCAGCAGAGACGCCACAGGCAACAGGAAAGACTGTGACATTACAACACTCCCTGACACACTTTTGTGGTATTTCCACATGAGTCTTATTCTGGGCAGGCCTGCACACCATACAGGTCAGAAGCACCATAACCCTAAGACACTGTTTGCTAAGACTCAAATAGGAAAAAGGAAGAGGAAAAAATGAAAAATTCCCTCAGAGAATTTTTCCCAGGGGCATTGGAGCCATCAGAATGCCCAAAACATTTAAACCCCCCTTTTTTAAAGGGGGAATTTTTTTTTTTTTGGCTTAAAGTATTTCACTCTAAAGGAATTTGTCAGCTGTCAATCACAGAATGTCACTACCACACAGGAGACATCTTGACAACGTATATCCACGCCCTCCTTTTTAACACGGTGAATTTCAATCTAGCAATTATTACAACAAATTTACAGTCTAAAGTTCAACACTGGGAACTGGGAACTGGGAATTACATCTTCTACACCTTCCAGTGAGGGCCCCTTGGACAGGTTACTGCTCCTTTCCTAAGCCTCCACATTCACAGCACAGAAAGATATTACAACCCTAACCACTGCTCAGGGACTCCTAGGGAATGACTTATCCTACTGCCCTCATGTTGCTTCCTCTCAAAGTGTAAAGTCTCAAAAATATACTCAATGTTATTGTATGTTTGGAGGCTGGGATTCCCCATAAGTAACATATGAAGATTTTGAAATGGAATAGCCAGATCTCACACAATTTTTCCTGCAGGAAAAGCTCCAAGACATTGTGACAAAACTGAAGGGAGTGTAAGACCTCTGCGAAGTTGTTCACAGAAGAGAAAATAATTGAATGGGAGGTAAGAATTTGGGTTTAGTGATCACAACTGTTTTTCATCCTGAATTCATGTATAGAACATGACTGGGCATAATATTCATTGATTTTATTTATTCTCATTAAACCAGTACAAACTGCTGAACCCCAAAGAATATGTCAATTTTTTAATAATAATTAGTCGTCTAATGTAGGAGAATTTCCTTTTAATTTCTTCAGCCTTGCAGTAGTAACTTTGTAGGTGTTCCATTACCTTAGTCAGAAGAAACAACCTGTTGTGCCCCTTATCTTCAATGGGCTTCACATTTTAAATTACCTCCTGTCTGAAGATCATGAAAGCACCTGTGCACATTTACCAGAGTACAGGGTCAGGCACCCTACCTTCCGGTTCCAATACTGGAAGGGTATTTGTGTTAGGGAATACAAATAACAGGACCAGTGCAGAAGACCTTCCCATAACTCAAGCTTGTGAGGTTGTGATGAGGATAGAGCTCTGCAAAACTTACACATGCATGCACTGCAGATTGTGGGTCTCTAAGACAGTGTCCGTGACTATCCAGCATCTGCAGGATCAGAGACACATTCTTTTATGGATATGGATGTAATTCATGATTTAGTAACCAAATTCCCCAGATGTGTGAGCCATTTTGCCTCTTTCAGAGTCTCTTCCCAACTTGACCCTGCTCCTTTGTGAGTGGATGTGAAACTTGACTCTTCCATCCCTCATTTTGAGATCCTTGGAAGTTGCAGGACCGTATTTGGAAATGACACATAAAGATTCCCTACACTGTAGGTTTACAACTGCCTCTGTCTCCTCATTTCTGGAATACTAGGTCATAGGGAGAACTTCTATTGCTACAAACCACATAAGGAAACCATGTCAATGCCAGAGTCCAGCTGTCCCATGTATCCTACAAAAAGTTCCACTTCAGGGCTTCCCTGGAGGTACAAGGATATAAGTCTCAGATGATAAAGCTATTCACAGCCACTGCAGCATGAGTTCTATCCCTGGCCAGGGAGGTGACACACAGTGCACCCGATGCTCTCTTCTGCTGAGTATTTAAGTCACTCTGCCTGTTCTGCTCCCCACTCTGTCTCTGGTGATTCCTCTCACCCTCCGCCTCTGGCCTGTACCCCAGTTCTTGTATGCATAAATAAATAAATCTTTTAAAAAAAGTTTCACTGCATCCTAATTAATGCTCCATCTGCCACAATATCACTGTCACTAAAGCACTGTGGGAATTGAGAAAGCACCAATGCAAATTGCAATTCCATATGCCACAAATGAAAACTGAGTCTCCCAATTTTTGTAAGTGTTACACATAGAAATGAAAAATGTATCCTGGGTAAGTGCTATAATATATCTGGTAACTCCTCAGGCTTCCCCATATTTAGTATTATAGACTCTCCTATAAGCTTGATGACTTAAATTCAGTATTGGTTATATTCACTATAAGCCTTTTGTTGAAGAAATTCCCTCAGAACATATATATAGTGTGTTACTTACCCACAGTGCTTGGTTATATCTTCATAAATGATAAGTTACTTGGGTTGGCCAAATTCCATTATTCTCCTATTTAGCATTCTGTGACCTTCTTCTTCTGCATTGTGGCTGAAGAAGAAGGAAGTAGACCATATGGCTGTTGCTTTGTGATGACCTTTCCACATCAGATTGCCAGCCTTTAGGTCATTTCTAAGCATTCAGTCCAGTGGCATGAAATGCATTTAGTTGCTTTGCAGCCATCACCACCCTCCATCTGCAGAACTTTTTCAGCATTTGAAATGGAAACTCTATGTCCATGAACAATAACTCCATTTTCCATCCTTCCAGCTTGGGGGCCACCATTCTACTTCTTGTTTCTCAATTTGACGAGGGCCCACATATGAGAAGACTCATAGGGTCTTTCTCTTTTGCTCTTTGGCTTATGTCCTTCTGCATGAATCATCAGTGTATGTCCACTTGGACACGTGTCACAGTTTGCTTTCCTCCTGTGGGTGAGCAGATTTGCACTATGTCTCGGTCCCACCTGTGTTTACTGACTCACTATAGAAGTAGGTTTTGTTTGTTCCCCCTTTTCTGCCTACTTTTTTGGTTCTAGGAGAACATAGATCTTCGGAGAAAAGTAATCCAGTTTGAGTTTAGGAATCTCCATAACTTCCTCGATGAAGAGGAGAGGACTTATCTATGGAGACTGGAGAAAGAGAAAGAGCAGCTGCTGGGGAGACTGCAGGACAGTGAAGCCAGTCTGGACTACAAGAGCCATGAACTGGAGAGCCTCCTCCTGGAACTAGGGAAGAAATGTCAGGGCTCGGCCCAGAATTTGCTGCAGATGAGGGAGTATATGAACTTGGAGGAAAGAAAGGTATGGGTTTCTGGTCTCTTGAGAGGAGAAGTTCTCTTGAGGGAGCCTGAGAAGATTGGCAAGTCCTCTCTGCCTCAGTCAGTATTTAAAGAAATAAATGTTTAAGACTATAGCAGCAGCATCTCTTGTTGGCCAAAAACAAAAAAGGGGGAAATGCTGTAGGCTGTGCTACCCATGCTGTCTCTTGACAAGGTCTGGGCATTGGGGGAGACTCCCGAGAAGAGGGGAGTCCTGCACTTCCCAGAAAATCTGAACTAGGAAGTCTCCATGGCAATACCTCCTAATGCTCTCCTGTTTGTTCTTGGTTAATACATAAGTAAGTTAGTTATAAATTGGCTTGTGAAAACCTAATTCAGACCCAGGTGACAATTGGCTTATTGTTCTTGCGCATAAACTATCACAAAAGAAGTAAAAATTGTTAAAGATATAGTTAGAATAGAAATGTTCTGGCCCTGAGAACTAGGGAGAACAAGCTGCCCTGAACCAACTATGCTTGGAAACCATAGCCTTACCTGGTGGGTATGTGTTTGTGGCAACAGTACATGTCCTGGTGTATGTGAAAGGAATAACAGTTTGTAGGTTGTGTGGAGGTTAGGTATTTCTGGTTAAAAGTTAGACTGTTGTAGAATTAAACAGTATTGATGAGTTACTTTAGATCTCTTTGAAGTAATTAATAAATAGGCTAGATTAATTGAGTGCTAGGGAATGGGGTGATTTTAGTAATAAAGCATAGCAATGGACTTTCATGTCCACTCCGACATTAGGAAAGCTTGACAGGATGATTGATTGTTGCTGAACATTGTACTGTCTTAGACAACTGATTTTGCTAGAAAATGAGTTGTACCGAGGAGAGTAATTGTCCCTGTTGTTTTTCTTAATCAGATTAAAGAAGAGTCTTTATGTAGTATGAGATGAAGAGGGTCTCTGTATGTTCATGAGAAAATCTGTAGTGATTGTCTCTGTTTTGCTTTGATGCTTATGTTGATGTAATCTCACTGCTCGCCTTAAGGTATAAATAAAGTGCCTGCTGAAGCCCTCAGCAGGAGATATTTGTACCAGAGAGAGTGTCAGTGTCTCCTCACTACCTCATCTACCTCACTCCACTTCCCCTCGGCCCCCCCAAATTTTCGCTGACACCGTCCTCTCCTTTTGGGGACTCCTGACATGACATTTAGCTGGAGCGGGTCTCCAGCAAGCTCTTTTGCCCATTTCTTTCGATGCAAGTGCCCTTTATTCTTCTCTCCCTTTTTATTGTAAACCTCCCCTTTTGGGAACCAAAGAAAAGATCCATATCAATGTCATCTGCTGGACTGTGCAGGTATCACAGTGACAGTATGTGAATCAGAAACTAGCTTCTCTGGGTCAAATGTATGTTTTTTGGCCATATAGAACCTCAGAATAACCTTCATCCCATTTATTCACCCTTGTCAGTGTTCATGGAACCTTCTCACCATCTCTTGAAAATGACTGGTGGTATAGAGTGGGGCAGCCAAACTGAATGATAACCTTCTCCTGAATCAACTGTCTTGGTCCATGTGCTCTTAGGGAACCTCATTTCAGCTGCCTGGAACTTCCAGAGGGTGAACATCAATGCCTGGACTCCAGTAGCTATTGCAGGACTGGTGGTTGTACTGTGAGGGTGAGGATGTAGTGTGACAGCGCCCTCAACAGGTGACACCTGCTGCCTGTGTCTCAGTGGCCCAGAGCCAGGGCCTGGTCATTGATTCCCCACTGAGGACCTTTGTCATAAGTGACAAAGGTAATATGGGCTAATACTGGCTCCTGAGAAGGAAATTGCATCATTAGTAACAGAAGGTCACACAATCTTGCTCCTGGCCTCTTCCCTAAGGTCATGGGCTAATGTGAATACAAACTCCACGACTCCCCACAAGCGTGAGCAAGTGCGATCACACACTCACACACACTGGCAGGGACTATCCTAGGGGACAGGGATGGGAATTGTTCTACCTAGGTATGCGTGGGTGTCTCAGGCTGGGTCACTCTGCTTCCTTGGGTAGAGTGTACAAAGCAAGTAACCCCTTGTGTAAATTGAGATGAAATACATATTTTGCCACACTCACATTTGTCTTTGTTTTCACTGTATCATGTGAAAGACACATTAAACAGCTGAGTCTGTAAAATGTGGGAGTGTGAGGATGTAGGCGGTTGTGTGGCTACCCAGCGCTGAATGGAATGTTCCCCGTTTCTTGTAGGAATTCAGATGTGAACTGGAATTGCCAGAGACCTTCTCTTTGGAGCCTCAAATGTGTGCCATGTTCCTGAGCTTTACTTTGATGTGAAGTAAATGTTAAGGTGCTTCCAAGGTGTGTGAAGTCAACAGTTCCCTTCATGCTTCATGTAAAATGCCACTTTGGTGGTCACCAACTCAGCAGCTGTCTCTCGGTAGACTCAGAGACAGAGACACTGTTTAGCTGTTCTCAGTGGAGCTGGAGCTCTCTCCCTCCTGGGTAGGCAGAGATGTAGCTTCCTGGTAAACAATTTGGGCTCTTCAAATTCCACCTCTCCCAGGCTGATCACCTGCACATTCTCCCAATCTGAAAATGACAGCATAAAAGATTTCACTTCCCTCACATATCATGACATTTAACAACATCAATATATGTAGTGTTTAGAACAGTGTCTACAACCTAATGTTTATTAACATTTCATTAAACTCTCAGCAGTGCAAGAAAGATAGATCAATATTCTAGACTGTGATGAAAATGGTTTTAAGGGGGCCTCCCCTAGTGGTGCAGACAGTTGAGCGCCTCCCTTTGAAGATGTCAACAGCCTCTGCAGTGCTGGTTCGATCCTGGCTGCCTGGCATGGGGTCCCACCTGATGGCAGCAGACCTCTCCTGTCTCACCCGCTGCTCCCCTCAGCAATGTATTTCATTGTCTGCCTGTTCTGTTTCCTGCTCTGTCTCTGATGATTCCTCTCACCCTCCTGCACATCTAGCCTGTACCCTGGTTCTTACATAAAATGAATAAATGCATCTTTAAAAAAATGGTTTTAAGGGCTTGACCACCTTGAATGTGAGAATCCTAATTGAAAGGTCTATGTAGGTGCAAGAATATGGGTGGAGAAGTAGCTGGTTAAAGGTGGTGCGGGATATTGCCCAAATGCATGTTACTGCATTAATGAATCAGGCATTGTAGATCAAAATGTGGAAGCCTTAAACAAATTACGCAAAGACTACAACGGGAAAGAGGGGGCTCCAACTCCAATCCCACAATCTCATGGCTCCTCCCACTCTTGGGGATGATACTAATGATAACCTTATTTTTTCTTTTTGCTCCTTGCTTCCTAAAATTCATACAGGCTCGCATTCAGGAAATATCCCGCACAACCTTTAACCAACTCCTTCTCCACCCGTATTCTCGCACCTACATCAACCTGCCAACATCCACTTTATTTAGCAAAAAAATCTGAACCAAATATAACAAAATAACACTTTTGTTCTGGGGTTTGAACATGCAGATTTACATTACATTACTTTTGTGTTTTCCATTAGAAGGCTTCCACAGGGGAGCCCAGTAACTGCAGACCACAGCTACAGGCTGGAGGGGTGGGGGATTCTCTGGCTTAGCTGGCTCCAAGGATCCCCAAATTCTGTGTCCCCCTCTATTTTCAGGGCAGACCTGTCTCCTGTCTTACCAAGGGATTCACTTCTTTTCCTTCACCTCTTCATTCTCCCGACAAGGCAGAAAGGAGTCTCCATTTTCGTGACGAAATTCCACAGGATCAGCCCCTTTCTCAAGAGACCTCTCATTTAGCAGGATGAAGAAAGCATCTTTGAACACCCTGCAGGCTCAGTCCTCAGCGTGCTGTCCTCAGTGGCTCTAGTGAAGAAGGGTGAGTACCAGTCAGGTGAAAGGGCACCAGCCCCTGTCCCTGTGCCCTTGCTTCTCATCTGTGCACATCTGATTAATAATTGATCTTAGAGATGAGCAAATAAGCCAAGCATCTTTATCAGAGATAGACAAATTTGTGACCATGTCCTTTTAAAACTTTAGTCTTTTTCCAGCACTACATTGCTGACAACGATAGGGTCAGTCCATAACCTCAATCCCCTGCATCCTCATAGGTAACAGCCCTTGCCAGTTCATGGATCTCATGGAAGCTGGACTTCATTCCGGGACCAAGAGATATCGAATATGGAAGAGGGGCTCCCCACAGTTGGACAACAGTCCACCATCTCATGCCACCCACCCACATTCATGGTATAGGCACCTCCTCACTACAAGGGGTACAGGGGAGAGGCCAGAGTAGGGGTGGAACCCTGAATGCTCTAGGACCAAGCATAGGAGTGAAGGGGGTGCTCAGTGAAAGGGGCGTACTCAGGTCATCCCTACAACTCTCTGGGATGCTCATGTGATCCTGGATAAAGAGAAAGATGTGACCGTGGTCACCCTTCAGGAGAAAAGAGACTCTTATGTCCCTGTGGAAGCACCACTGGATGGCAGTCCTCTGCCTGGTGCCCCTTCACATCATTTTTAATATGTGTGGCCCAGGCTGAGTGTCACTGCGTTATCAGACAGCATCCCAGATGGTCAGAGTAGACTCAAGAGTCCAGACCCTCCAATCTGGACTCAGTCCAACCCAGTAAGGAATGTTTTTCTCTGTCACTTCTGAACTGAAGTTCCATCTTTTTTGGAGAAATGGAGGCTGAAAGAAGGGAGAAAATTACCTGAGATTTTCACAGAGATTAAATAACAGTGGCCCAAGAATTCCTCCTTAGCAGGTGACACAAGTGGATGTGCTTTTCAGTCTTTATAAGAATTAACCCCCTGCAGAGGACCATGTCTTGTTTTATGACTCGAGCTTTGTGTCTGAGCACTTCTCACAACCACCTGAGAACACAGCCCCAATATCACACTTTAGCAAACTGAGGCCCAGATGGGTGATGTTCCTTGTCCTCTTAGAAGTAAAATCAGAAATTGGATATAAGTCAGGCTCTGCGTTGGAAGATGGAAAACTAATTTTAATCTCCATGTAGTGTCTTCATCAGAACAAGCATGTGCATCTCACTAAAACAGGCACTCAGCGTGGTGGCAACATGAGAAAACAGCCAACCCCATACATTTCCATCATGCTTAGAGAGTCCAGATCTGGGAGGGCAGAGACAAAGGGGGAGGACAGCTGAGATACATGTCAGCGGGAAGGAGCAGTCTGCAGCCTCGAGCCCATGCCTGGGGCCTGGAGTTGACGGGGCGACACCCACTTCTGAGAATTGGACACATTGGCTCAGTGTCCTTGTCATAAGCAACTCAGAATAAACTCAAAGGCCTTAGCATATTCCCTTAACCACATGTTCACCAACACATCATCTCTTTTCCTGAAAAGTCATCTCTTTGTCTCTTTGTGCCTGGTGAAGGGACTTTCTCAGGAGAAGGACCTGCAGTGTTTTCTGCATGTCCAATTCCGGGGTCTGATAATTCCTTCCCATTTTGGAAGTCCCCGAAAGCTAGTGCACAGACTCCTTTTCTGGTTGGTGATGCCAGGGGCCCGAGGGTCTAGTCTAGGCTAGGAATGGTGGATGTGAGAATCAGTTCTCCAGAATCTGAGGTGTGGAGCCTCTAGTGGGGCAAAGAAGAGAGAGCGAGTAACAATGGAATTGTGACTCTGATAGACCTGGCAACTGGGTGTGGGGAGAAGGTTCTAAGGGGAATGGGAGGCCCCGTCTCACACTCCCAGGAGCTCTCATGAATCTTCTCAGAGTTTGAACAAGAAGGTGCTCCCATAGTCACCACCACGTGGAACAGTAAGGTAGTTAGGAAAGTACTGGGGTGTTAGAAAAGTCATGACATATTTCCTAGGGCCATCTGCAGCAAAAACGCATTATGACATTTCCAACAACCCAGTATCTCCTTCAGTTCTGTGAACTTTTCTAGCAAATGAATGAACCGGAGGAGGAAGTCAAAGTCACCTTTGATTCATAGCCAGTTAGTCAGAAGCACAGGTGACAATGTGGGCTTGTGACAGGAGTGAGGTCAGGGTGGGGTTGGAGACTGTGTGGCACTGAGCCCATATCCTGGGGGTCGGGGGCTCTGTTGGAACTCCGTTATATCAGATTTGAATTGGATTGTGAGACACTCAGGTCGATGGACAAATCGCACACATCAGGAGAGCAGAGTGAAGAGACGTGGTGTGAATGGGGTAGCAGCGGAAGAGGAACGAGAAGCAGAAAGTTTTCCTGGATGCACGTGCACCCCTATTACTCACAGGAACTCAGAGACTAGGAGCACAGGTGGTGTTTAGAACTAAAGCTCACGGAGAAGCTAACTAATGAGCAGTAGATTCTTAGAGAAGTGACAGGTAAAGAGAGATGAATTTCTAGGTGGGGAATGATGGGAAGGCAAAGATATGGGGCAAGTGATGGAAGACAAGGGCTAGTGTTACCTGCTCGTTATATGGATGCCTGTAGTGCTGCCTCAGTGTCCAGATGTGTCTCTGCTAATTAATTTCTATCTATTTCCTCTTTGGCAAACAAGGGGAGGACGAAGGGCTTCTCTTGTACATTTTTTTATACAAATGCCTTTGGATCCAAATAATTTTTATGCCAAAGTGGGATAACAGGGCGTGCTCCTTTCAGGATGAGATATTCAGTAACCTCTGTCCTCACATCTTTCCAACACACAGAGCTGCCTCTCTATGAGCTGTGTGGAATAAAGTGGTTGATGTGAAGTGGGAACAGTATTTCTCCTTTCTCAGTTAATAGAGGTTGATAGGAACAAACCTCATTAGTTAATATCATTGTTGGAAATTCAGTAGATCTCTTTTCTGCTTCAGTAAGAAAAAACAGTATGTTCTCTTTCTGAGCATGTAATTTCCATGTATAAACCTGGGCCCGAAACTTCAGGTGAGTGACCAGTCAGTCATTCAAGAAATCTGAGGCTGGTCTCCTGAGCCTAGTCCTCAGTTTGACTAAATAATCTCTTCATAAAATTTCACTTCTACTAAAAGTAAATTTGCTTCATAATAATGATTCTCTCAGTTAATGTCACCATCATGTCAGTTGTGAAAAGAAATATTATTTTTGCTGTCCTGCTCTTCTATGCAGCTGACAGATACAATGCAGCTTCCCCTCATCTCCACGGGAGACTCTGCTGGTATCAAACACAATGGGAGCACTCAGCCCTCCAGATGTCTGGTCACCCTGCTGGTCAGACCAGGACCCTTGGAAATCAGAGATCTGAACCCCGCGATGGAGAGGGTGATGCATGATCACGGCTGTGCTCTCGCTTCCCCGCAGGTCAGGCTGATCTTCTGTGGTGTCTATACAGTGGCTGTATCCACTCATTCATTGCACACTCATTAAGTGTCGTCTGAGAACTCAGCACCGTTCTTGGTTAGGGGAAAGAGCAGAAAGGGAAAAAGACAAAAATTCTTTGCTGGTAGAACTCACATTATATTTCTATAATGGTTAAACAAAAGAGACTGTTCTTAAAATTACTCCAGCGGTGGAGGGAGGAATAAAGGAGAAGAATGATTAACCTGGAAATAAGGCTGAACAGTACCAGAGAAGGAGTCCCTTGGGAAGGTGAAGATATGGGAGCCCGTGTTCATGTTGTAAAAGGACACAAGCCCAGCCTCACAGTCCAGAAGAACACCCACCAGCCGGGGCTGCTCCTTCAATGTAAGAGAAGTTGGGGGAGAGGTAAGGGCCATGTAGCCATTCTCCTGGCAGAGTCTGATGGCCCAGAATCCAGACTGAGGCTCTGGGGTCATGTCCCTGTCCCTCTGCACATTTTCCTAAGAGACAAACTCCTAAGGCCCACCCAGATCCTTTTCTCACATCCACTTCAAAGTAATGTCTTCCTGAGGTGAAGCCCTCACAGCCTAGGACACTGGGTAAGGCATGGAATCTCCTAAAACTGAGATGCTTCTCCTGGGGGCTGCCACGGGTCACATGTCTCCGATCCTCAGACAGAATTAGTTCACGATGAGCTGTGTCTGGGTCCAGAGTCACACTGGCTAATAAAAGAGAAAAATACATTTTATTTGCTGAGAAGACAGTTCACTTCAGTATAACCATCCTGGATTCAAGTGCAGCCTAGTTCTTTTATCTCTGTGAGTCACTTTCTGAGACTCTGCATACTACAGTAGGAAATCATCATACCTGAACAATATGGTGGGGAGGACTGAAGGAGCTAATGGACGCCTCTTGCTTGGAGAAATTCCTGGTATTTGGTAAATAACCAATAAGTGGAAGTCATATCCTTGAGTTTATTTGAAGACATAATGGTCTTGCCATACAATCACTAGGGGGTGCCTTCTAGGGCTGTTAGTGTTCTAGAAGATGATGACAGCATCTCTTCAATAGTCAGAAAGAAGCCAGGGTCATAAGTTCTATAATCATAAGAGGTGAATGCTGCCCACTATCAGAGGCAGCTTGGAAGTGGATTATTCCCCAGTCTAGCCTCCAGATGGGAGCACAGCCCAGCCAACACATTCATTGCGCTCTGTAAGGTCCTAACCATAAGTCCTAGGTAATGTGAGCCATACATATCTGAACCAAAAAACTGTGAGATAATATGTGTTATTTTAAGCGACTGAATATTCTTATAACCATAGAGAATGAGTTCAACTTCATTCAGATTTTACAGCCAAAATAATTATTAAAACAATTTAGTTTGAATTTTCTAATTGTGGACATGTGGAACATGGCAAGTACTAAATAAGAATCATGGTTTTGGAACTGGGAATACTGGCTTTCATTAAGATTCAAATATTTATGGCATCGTAATCCATTTTCTCCTTAGTCCTGAATACTGAGCTATCTTTCTTAAATTTCACTGAATGTTTAATGACATGTTAATAATGAACATTATGGTGCAGATTGTTCTAAACACTTTACACCTGCGGTTGCATTTAATTTTCATGAAAACTCACTGAATCAAGATCTGTTCATATTTGTTTATTTTTCAGGATGGGAAAATGAGGTAGTGGTTGGCCTGGTTGATACAGCAAATCAATGGGAGAGGAGGAATTTGAAGAGCCTGTAGAGGTAACAGTTTGCCACTTCCCTGTCTACACCCAAGGGAGCGTGTTTCTGACCCACTGGAAACAGCTCAGCTACCTCTCCACCTAGGAGTCTGAGCAAGACAGGTAGGAAGATTGGCTACCACTGAAGGGGCCTTTCCTGTGAAGCATTAAGGCAGTTATTTCCTTCACATACCTTGGTAGCTCTTCAGCATTTTCTTCAAATCAAATCAAAGTAAAGTTCAGAAACATTGCACACAGTTTGAAGGTCCAGAGAGGGGGTCTTTGGTATTTCCAGCTTCACATCTGAATGCCTAGAATAAACAGACAACAGACCTTCTGCAGTGGACATTCCATTCAGCTCTGGACCCCACAAATCCTCACTTCCCCTCAACCATGTGTTCAGACAGACTTACCTTTTCAATGTGTCTTTCACACCCTACAGTGAAAACAAAGACAGAAGGTGAGTGTGGGAAAATCAGTATGTCATGTCACTCGACACGTGGGATTACATGCTGTGAACACTGCACCCCAGGAAGTAGAGTGACCCAGACTTACACACCCACACATACCCAGGTAGAATGATTCCCATCCCAGTCCCCTAGGATAGTCCCTGCCAGTGTGTGTGAGTGTGTGGTCGCACTTGCTCAGGCTCATGGGGAGTCATGGAGACTGCATTCACAGTAGCCTGTGACCTAAGGGACTTGATCATGTTACCTTTTGCTCTAAGTGACCTAATTTCTTTCTGAGGAGCCCATATCAAAGATCACTGATGACAAAGGTCCTCAGTGGGGAATCTATGCCCAGAACCTGCCACTGGGCCAATGAGGGAGAGGCAGCAGGTGTCACCTGCTGAGGGTGCTGTCATGTTATATCCTCACCCTCAAAGTGTAACTACCAGTCCTGCAGTAGCAGCTTGAGTCCAGACATTTATGTTCACCTGCTGGAATCTTCAGGCAGCTAAAAGCAGGTCCTGTAAGAGCTAATGACCCAAGGCAATAAGTGAATCAGGAAAAAGTTATCATTTATTTCAGCTGCCCCACTCTATACCACCAGTCATTTTCAAGAGATGGTTAGAAAGGGTTCCATGTACAGTTGACAAGGACAAATAAATGGCCAGAGGGTTAGGTAGGGTCCATAAAACAGGAAGCCTCCACATCTACCCAGAGATAGTTTAAATTTCTGATTCACATGCAACCCCTGGACCTGCAAGGCTGCCAGCAGACATGTATATAGATTTTAAAGAATGTTTATTTAATTTCAGTGCCACAATTAAGTGAAGTAGACAGGTCTCAGAAATCTCCCCAGGCTCTCTCATCATTCTCCACTCAATAGTCAGGAACAGATGACACCTCCTTTCTTTCCTAGAATTTCTCACCCTCTCTTACCTGCAACAAATTCTGGGCTGATTCTTCACATTTCTTCTCTAATTTCAGGATGAGGCTCTTAAGTTCAGAGCTCTTCTTTACCACAATGGCTTCATCTCCCTGCAATCTCCTCAGCAGCTTCTCTTTCTCTTTCTCCAGTCTCCATAGATAAGCCCTCTCCTCCTCATCGAGGAAGTTGTGGAGATTCCTAAACTCAGACTGGATTTCTTGTCTCCGAAGCTCTATGTTCTTCTAGAATCAAGGAAGTGGGCAGAAAAGGGGGAAACAAACCAAACATACGTCTATGGTGAGTCAGTAAACACAGGTGGGATCAAGACACAGTGCAAATCTGCTCACCGACAGGAGGAAACAAAGCTGTGACATGTGCCCAACTGGATGTATCATGAAGATTCATGGAGAGGGACATGAGCCAAAGAGCAAAAAGGAAAGAGTGAATGAGTCTTCTCATTGAGGTCCCTAGTCAATTTGAGAAACAAGTAGTAGAATGTTGGCTGCCAAGAGCGGGGAGGAGGGAGCAATAGAGTTTATTGTTAACAGACCTAGAGTTTCTGGTTCGAAAGCTGAAAAAGTACTGCAGATAGAGAGTGCCAACGGCTGAAAAAAAAACAACACAATGCACTGGGCTCTTCAGTTAGAAATGAGGAAAATGGCAATGTCAGGTAATGTGTATTTCGCACAAACAACCCAGAAAAGTTTGCTGAGCTTCTGTGGGTCATTTTCCCCTGGGCACTGGAGGTCAAACAGTGTCCAGCTCCCCCTGCAGAGTCCAGCCCAAGAGGCAGACACTCAGATGAGGGAAAGCTGGTCCTAGCTCTGTTGGCACCTGCTCACTTTCCTTCATCTCATCCCAGAGATAAAGGAAGGAGAGGATAGGAGTCGCAGAATCATGAAATTTGCCAAGATCAAAGAACTTACCATTTGTAAGAGAAAACCAAGTGTTAGTGGGGATGTAAGACGCTATCTATGTGTGTGTGCCGGGGCGGTGGTGGGGAGGATTTCTTCAAATAAAGGCTTGTAGTGAATATATGTGATTCTGAATTGAAGACATCAGACTGGTAGGGATCAATGATTCTCAACAGGGGAGGTCTGGATAGTTACCAGAGATATTATTGCCTTGAGCCAGGATTCAGTTATCATCCTTATGGATGAGACTAAGAAAAACAGTGAGAGAAAAACACTCAATTTTCTCTGGGGAGGACAGAGTGTAATTCCATGGGTGCTTTCTCAAGTCACACAGTGCTTCAGTGACTATGGTGTTGTGGGAGATGTTGTGGCACTGGCAGGTTTTCCTATATGGTGGGTAGTAATAGAAGTTCTCCCCACTACCCGAGATTCCAGAAGGGGGTAGACAGAGGCAGTTGCAATGCTACAGTGACAGGGATCTCCACTTGCCAGTTCCTAGCAAGGCTCTCCAAACTTCCGAGGATTTTAACATGAGGATAGGAGGAGTTTAAATTTCACATATGCACAACTATAAAGAATAGAACAAATGTGGGAAGAAACCCTGAAAAAGGAAAAGACCCATAAATTTGATTATTAAGGGATGGATTACATCCATATTTCCATAAAAGAATGTGTCTCTGATCCTGCAGGGGCTGGTCAGCCATGAACATTGTCTTAGAGACCCACAGGCTGCAGTGCAAGTGTGTAAGTTCTTGCAGAGCTCTATCCTCATCAACAGTCTTACAAGCTTGAGTTATGGGATTGTCTCCTGCACTGGTCCTCTTATTTGTATTCACTAAAGTTGATATTGGAACCAGGAATGTAGAGGGTCAGACCCTGTACTCTGGTAAATGTGCCCAGGTGAGTTCATGATCTTCACACAGGAGGTAATTTCAGTCATTGAAAACTTAAAAGTAAGGAGCACAACTTTTCTGATTCTCCTAACTGAGGTTTTAGGACACCTAATAAATCACTATTCATAGAAATACAAAGCAAAGGAAAATTCTCCCAGATAAAGACAACTAATGGCAAATATTAAAGAAAAATGCCTACTCTTTGGGTTTCCACAGTTTGGTCTTTTTTAATGAGAATAAATCATCAGTGAATACTTTTCCCAATCACCATACACCTAAATTCTAGACTGAGTGATGTTGAACATTTTTTCATATGCCTGTTGGCCATTTGCATTTCCTCTTCGGAGAAGTTTCTTTTTAGCTCTTCTGCCCATTTTTTGACTGGATTATTTTCTTTGTTGTTGTTGAGTCTCATTAGCTCTTTGCAGATTTTTGTGATCAGTCCTTTATCATTAGTATTGTGTGCAAAAATATTCTCCCAGTCGGGAGAAAAATATTCTCTTTGTTTTTGTTATAGTCTCTTTTGCTGTGCAGAAGCTCTTTAATTTGATGTAGTCCCAGCTGTTTATCTTTGTCTTCACTATCACTGCTTTGGGTGATGTGTCTGTAAAGATGTCTTGATGTGCATATCACGTAGTGTTTGGCCTATATTTCCTTCTATGTATTTTATGGTTTCAGGTCTTATGAACCACTATGGCGAGCTGTGTGGAGATTTCTGGACCTACTAAACATAGAGTTTCCATATGATCCAGCAATTCCACTCCTAGGTTTTTACCCAAAGGACACAGAAACATCAATTCCAAAGAGCACCTGCACCCCTATGTTTATTGCAGCACTGTTTACAATAGCTAAGCTTTGGAAACAACTCAAATGCCCAAAAATAGATGACTGGATCAAGAAGATGTGGTACATATACACCATGGAATATTACTCAGCATTCAAAAAAGATAAACACATGCAATTTGCAGCAACATGGATGGCGCTGGAAGGGATCATGCTCAGTGAAATAAGCCAGAAAGAAAAAGAAAAATACTGGATGGTCTCCCTCATAGCAGGAATCTAGAAAACTTAAATAAGGGACCAGGAAAAAGAATAACTATAAGACTGTGAAAATCAAAATCAACAAAAAACTATGAACCAGAGACACTCTATAGAGTATGGGGGGGCGGGGAGGGGAGGAATTAGGGTCAAAATAAGGGTGCTGCAATTCTATGGGGAATATAAAAATAAAATTTATTTAAAAAAAATAAATAAATAATAAAAGATGATTGCCACTTTCCAAAAAAAAAAAAAAAAAGTTAATTTGACCTGTAAAAAGGTGGAAGATTTATGTGATCTGAGGAGACCAGAGTATGAATTTGGCCTGTTGCCCTGGATAGCATCGCTAGTGCAACAACCACCGGTCCAGTGAGTGCATCGGGTGATAACCTAGGAAAGAGAGACGGTTTACAATGGTTAGAGTGAGAGGCTTCAAATGGTGATGAGATGATGAATAAAAATGCACTTTATTGGGGGTCTCAGTATTATAAACTTGATATACCCCAGACTGCTAGTGCCAGTCATCTTAAGATATTTTATAATATCAAAAAATACTTATTGCTGCAGGATAGTTCAAATAGAACTTTAAATAGGTGCATTTCCTGGGCGGAAGAGTTAAAAAGAAACTTCTCCAAAGAGGAAATGCAAATGGCCAACAGGCATATATAAAAAAATGTTCAGCATCACTTGTAATCAGGGAAATGCAAATCAAAACTGCAATGAGATACCATCTTACACCAGTGAGAATGGCACATATTTAAAAAAAAAAAAACTAGCAACAACGAATGTTGGCAAGGTTGTGGAGAAAAGGAACTCTCCTGCACTGTTGGTGAGAGTGCAAACTGGTCCAACCACTATGGAGAGCTGTGTGGAGATTCCTCAACCTCCTAAAAATAGAGCTTCCATATGATCCAGCAATTCCACTCCTAGGTATTTATCCAAAGGACACAGAAACAGTAATTCCAAAGAGCACCTGTGCCCCTATGTTTATAGCAGCACAATTTACAATAGCTAAGCTTTGGAAACAACCCAAATGCCCAAATAAGTCAGCAAATAAGTCAGCAAAATAAGTCAGAAAGAAAGAGAAAAATACCGGATGGTCTCACTCATTGCAGGAATTTAGAAAACCTAAACAGGGGACCAGGAAAAAGACTAATTAATACATACTAAAAATCAAAATCAACAACCAACTATAAACCTGAGACACACTATGGGGTCGGGGGAGAGGAAGGACTAGGGTCAAAATAAGGGTGGGGGATGCAGTTGTATTGGCGGTGGCGCAGCGGTTGAGCGCTGGGTTGCGAAGCTGCCCGTGGCCTCTGCGGCACCGGTTCAATCCCCAGCTGCTCCCCGGCCACAGGAGGAGGGTCCCACATGGCGCGCAGACCTCTCCTGCCGCCCGCTGCTCCCCTCAGTAGTGTACTTCGGCCCTTCTGCCTGCTCTGCTCCCCGCTCTGGCTCTGGTGAATTCTCTCACCCTCCCGCGCTTCTGACTGTACCCAGTGCATGTATAAACAAAACAAACAAACAAACAAATAAATAAATAAAAACATGCCTCTATAAAAAAAATGCATACATTGTGCAAAAATGAAAAATGATGTAAGAATTATACAAAATATTAAAATAAATAGGTCCATTTCCTTTCTCACCTAAATTATCCAACGTGAGTTGCCCAAGCACAGCACCCTAATCCCAAGCAGCATTAATGATGACCAAAAAGTCACCAAATTGTTAAAAGTTATGATAATGTGCAGTTCATATAGAAAGTCGGTGTTAACTGTCATTGAAGTCTTCTGCTTCCTCTTACCACGAAGTGGTTCATGACGTAGAGATAGCAGGTGCAACCACCCAGGAAAATAGAATAATTCCTACTATCAGCTGCACCCCCAGCAACAAAAAGTCTCCCAGTCATGCTAATGAGCCTGGGTTGTAAGCAAGTGAAGGGTTGCAATGGACCCGGTTTTACCACTTTGGCCGATAAATTATGCCGAGCAGCAGGTAGTTGGGAAAAGTCATAAATAAAAGCTCTGCTCCTCCCCACTGTCAAACAGTGAACATAAGTTTGTATTACGTTCCTAATCTCTCTGAGAGAACACTGAAGTTATCACCAGAGAAGTCTAGAACTTTATCAACCCAGAGGCCACACTAAAAGGATCCACATTACCAACCTGTAACAGTCTTGTTTACTACATATCACCATATATTTGCCTTCCTATAATTTCCCACTTACAAAGTCATTTTTCTTTGTCTTGTTAACTATTAAAAAAAAAACACCAAAAACCTCTAACTGTTCTGTAGTCAAGATCCTCTCTCAGCCCATGCTGTGTCACCCCTTGGACTTGCTGTATCACCCCAGGACTCCCCGTGGATGCAGGAGGCACCTGTGTTTAGGAAAAGCTCCGTCTCTGCTCTCGCCACCACACACTATTCCTGTCTTACACCAGACGTGTGTGGTCTTCCCCATCAGTTCGGGGGTCCTGCAGTTGAACTGAAAGAACAGAGGTTGGAGCAGACCCCACAGGGAAAGGGTTCAGTCCAGCAAGGCTGTTCCCCCCAAACACCAGTCACGTGTGGTGTCCCCTGTGCTCCTGCAGGACAGGCCATAAGCAGGTGGCCAGGCTCCCTCTTTGGGTCTGATCATTTGCTCTCACACCTCAAAGCACTCAAGGAAACCCTTGGATGACTCAAGTATGACAGAGTAAAAGGTGTGAGAATGGACAGAACACCCACAGGAAAGAAAGGGCTCCGCAGTGTTTCCTGCATGGAGCTGCTGTCCCAGGAGAATCAGGTTCTCCTCCCCAGTGTGTGGGTGTGTTCGCAGACCCCGAAGCTCTGTAAGCCCCCATGTTATGGCTGTTTCCATAGACGTCATTCTAAATGCTTGATCATTAACTCAGCTTCTAGTACTCGTCTCTCCTGGAGTGTGGGGGTGTCTGAGGTTGAAAGTTCCAAGGTTCTTCTCTCTTTACATTTGCGGAGAGCAGCCTCCATCCTGAATATCTGAGAGTCCATCAAGTCACTTCATTAGAACAGAAAATCCTGCATCAGCAAGGAAATTCTAGGGATTCAGCAGCTTTGTCAGGAACCATGGTCAAAGACTAAGTATTAAAATAGAAAAGCTGCTTCTAGTGCTCTCCTCACATGGGAAATTAAAGGTCTTTTTGGAGCTCTGTGCCAGTAATATCTTTAAAAAAAATGCAACCTAGTAAAATGAAGCACCTAGTTGATCTATGAAGGAATCATGTGTTGGGCAACATCCCATGAACTGGCAGAGAGCGCCCAGCAGCTGTACAAAATGGAAGCTGTGTAGACAGGAGGGGAGGATGAGGAAAGTGGCTTGTTTCAGGCAAGGTGATCTTTCCCGGGGCAGGGGAGGTGTTGTCCAGGCAGGTCCCTGTTTTGGATATAACAGACTGACTGAGTCAGGTTAAGTTCCTGGAGGGAATAAAACCAGTAAATATACACAGTAAGTCTTAGTTTGGTGACTTGTGGTGTTTATGTGTGACTGAGGACACCCATTGGCCCCAACCTATTTGGAAATGCATGCTTTAAATGGGGTGCTGTTGTATGTTGCACAAAAGCAAAGAAAGCATCAGTGTGGAAAATATTTAATAGAATTAGTGTGCATAGAGAAAAAAGAGAAAGGATATTCTTAAGAGTATACCGCATGTGGCCTCCCTGGTGGTGCAAGGGGTTAAGAGGCAACCTAGGAAGCTGCCACTGCAGCACGAGTTCCACCCGGGCCAGGGAGATATCCACATGCTTAGCAGATCTCTCTTGTCTCGCTCACTGCTCCCCTCAGCAGTGTATTTCTGTCAGTCTGCCTTTTCTGTTCCCCACTCCATCTCGGGTGAATGCTCTCACCCTCCACACCTCTGGCCTGTATCCCAGTTCTTGTATGCATAAGTAAATAAATCTTTTTTTTAAGATTTATTTATTTATTTTATACAAGAACTGGGGTTCAGTCAGAAGCATGGGAGGGTGAGAGAATTCATTAGGGCCAGAGTGGGGAGCAGAACAGGCAGACGGACCAAAGACACTGCTGAGGGGAGCAGCAGGCGAGGCAGGAGAGGTCTGCTGCACCAGGTGGGGTTCTCCCTGGCAGGCGGGGAATCGAACCGGCGATACAGAGGCTGTGGACAGCTTCACTGCATGGCACTCAACCGCTGCACCGCCGGGGAGGCCCACATATTTTTTTTTTTAAAGAGAGTGTACCCCATGTCTTTACAGCAAATGCCCAGCCAAACAGGATTGACCCAAAAACCTGCTGGATGTTTTCTTCTGTGGAGGAACCATAGAAAGGTGCTAGGCAGTTCCCAGAGAACTGGAATAGAAGGGGTGGGGGGAAGATGCAAAATCTAGCACATCTAGATGGCGACTACCATTGTGTCCAGCAAGGAGGAGGCGCAGCCTCACAGTGAATCTGTCACCAGATGTGTCTTCCAGGCACCTCCCCTCCAAGCCCATGGGGCAAGTTTAAGAGGTAGAAGAAAGAGGGACAGGGGCCGCTTGCTTCTGTGTGATATAGACCCAGGGGGCCACTCAGCACCCCTCGTTCCCAGCAGTGCCTCTTGTTAGGAAGTCCGGTTCGGGGGCTACTGGGACTTGTCATCCAAGGGGGCTCATCTGAGCAGGGCCAGGGAGAAGAGAGCTTCCCCTGCACACACGAGCATCTGTAACTTTAGCACAAAAGACTATTGTTCACATGTTGAACACTTACATCACAGCACATGTACAAACGCTTTCTCCCTCATGTATCTTTTATTAGTTGACCATGTAAGGCCCTCCCTGCAGAGCCTATGATGAGTAAAGGAAAAGACTTTCTTGCCTCCGCTACACAGGAAACCCCAGTGTTGTTTGTTGTTCCCGGAGGCCCAGTGTCCGGACCCACTTCTGGAGTCTCAGAGCACTGGAGAGCTAGAGACCCCACCTTCCTGCTCTGGATGCTCTCGGACTCTCCCCGAGCTCATCGCCCCTCTAGTGTCCTGCAGGCCTGACTTAGTTAGGGATGGTCTCCTTCCTCCAGGCAGGCCAAGTATAAAGTGCTCACAGGAAATGATGTTTCCATCAGCATTTAGATTCTGAATAACAACAACAAAAATTGATAATCATTCTGATAAGGGAATTAAAAACTAATAAATCTTTGCCACTATAATGAAAAATAGAGGGAAAATTAGAAATTGTTTTGCAATGTCTCATCAGTCATTAATTCCATTCCTGTACCTTTATTTCCTGTGCCTTAGGTTCCACTGATAGGAGTTTAACTTGGAACTTTAAAAACTCATCGAGGGGCCTCCTCTGGTGGCACAGGCGGTTGAGTGCTGTGCTGTAAGCTGTCCCAGCCTCTGCAGCACTGGTTCGATTCCAGCCCACAGGCGAGGGTCCCACATGGCAAGCAGACCACTCCTGAGGTGCCCGCTGCTCCCCTCAGCAGTGTATTTTGTCAGTCTGCTGTTCTGTTCCCCACTCTGTCTCTAGTGAATCCTCTCACTCTCCCATGCCTTTGGCCTGTACCCCAGTTCTTGTATAAGTGAATAAATAAATCTTAAAAACAACAAAAAAAGAATTAACCCCCGCCAAAGGCCCATGTCTTGTTTTATGGCTCGAGCTTTGTGTCTGAGCACTTCTCACAACCGCCTGAGAACACAGCCCCAATGTTACACTTTAGCAACTGAGGCCCAGATGGGTGCTGTCACTTGTCCTCTTA
Source organism: Talpa occidentalis (assembly GCF_014898055.3). Lineage (NCBI taxonomy): Eukaryota > Metazoa > Chordata > Mammalia > Eulipotyphla > Talpidae > Talpa > Talpa occidentalis. Next base: position 16,120,527 of record NW_023602073.1, read on the forward strand.
GAAGTAAAATCAGAAATTGGATATAAGTCAGGCTCTGCGTTGGAAGGTGGAAAACTTATTTTAATCTCCATGTAGTGTCTTCATCAGACCCAGCGTGTCCATCTCACTAAAACAGGCTCTCAGAGTGGTAGCAACACGTAAAAACAGCCAACTCCACACATTTCCATCATGCTCAGAGAGTCCAGGTCAGGGAGGGCAGAGACAAAGTGGGAGGACAGCTGAGATACAAGTCAGCGGGATGGAGCAGTCTGCAGCCTTCAGCCCTTGCCTGGGGCCTGGAGTAACGAGGAAACACCCGCTTCCGAGAATTGGACACACATTGGCTCAGTGTCCTTGTCATAAGAAACTCAGGATAAACTCAAAGACTTTAGCATATTCCCTTAACCACATGCTCACCAACACACCACACATTTTCCTAAACAGTCATCTCTTTGTCTCTTTGTTCCTGGTGAAGGGACTTTCCAGGGTGAAGGTACTGCAGGTTTTCTGCACGTCCCGTTTCAGGGTCTGATCATTCCTTCCCACCTTGGAAGTCCCAGAAAACCAGCACACAGACTCCTCTTCAGGTTGGTGATGCCAGGGGCCTGAGGGTCTGGTCTAGGCTAGGAATGGCAGATGTGAGAATCAGTTCTCCAGAATCTGAAGTGTGGAGCCTCTTGTGGGGCAAAGAAGAGAGAGCGAGTAACGTTGGAATTGATACTCTGACAGACCTGGCAACTGGGAGTGGGGAGAAGATTCGAGGTGGAATGGGAGGCCCCAGAAGCTCTGATGAATCCTCTCAGAATCTGAACAGGAAAGTGCTCCCATAGTCACCACTGCCTGGAACAGGAAGCTAGTTAGGAAAGTATTGGGGTGTTGAAAAAGTCATGACATATTTTCTAGGGCCATCTGCTGCAAAAATGTGTCATGACTTTTCTGACAACCCAGTATCTCCCTCAGTTCTGTGAACTTTTCTAGCAAATGATGGAACCAGAAGAGGAAATCAAGAGCACCTTTGATTCATAGCCAATTAGTCAGAAGCACAGGTGACAATGTGGGCTTGTGACAGGTGTGAGTCGGGGGTGGGGTTGGAGACTGTGGCACTGAGCCCATAACCTGGTGGTCGGGGGCTCTGTTGGAACTCCATTACATCAGATTTGAATGGGATTGTGAGTCACTCAGGTCGATGGAGAAAACACACACATCAGGAGAGCAGAGTGAAGAGACATGGTGTGAATGGGGTAGCAGTAAAGTGGAAGGAGAAGCAGGAAGTTTTCCTGGATGCACGTGCACCCCTATTACTCACAGGAACTCAGAGACTAGGAGCACAGGTGGTGTTTAGAACTGAAGCTCCTGGAGAAGCTAACTAATGGGCAGTAGATTCTTAGAGAAGTGACAGGTAAAGAGAGATGAATTTCTAGGTGGGGAATGATGGGAAGACAAAGATATGGGGCAAGTGATGGAAGACAAGGGCTAGTGTTACCTGCTCGTTACGGGGATGCCTGTAGTGCTGCCTCAGGGTCTAGCTGTGTCTCTGGTAATTCACTTCTTCCTCTTTGGCAAACAAGGGGAGGACCAAGAGACTCTGTTGTACATTTTTTTACACAACTGCCTTTGGCCCCAAGTAATTTTTATGCCAAAGTGGGATAACAGGGCGTGCTCCTTTCAGGATGAGATATTCACTAACCTCTGTCCTCACATCTTCCCAACCACACAGCACTGCTGCTCCACAAGCTGTGTGGAATAAAGTGGTTGTTGTGAAATGGGAACAGTATTTCTCCTTTATCAGTTAACTGAGGTTGACAGGAACCAACCGCCTTTAGTGAGCTGGAAATTCAGTAGATGTCTTTTCTGTTTTAGTAAGAAAAAACAGTGTATTCTCTTTCTGTGCATGTAATTTCCATGTATAAACCTGGGCCCAAAACTTCAGGTGAGTGACCAGTCAGTCACTCACAGAAATCTGAGGCTGGTCTCCTGAGCCCAGTCCTCAGTTTGACTAAATAATCTCTTCGTAAAATTTCTGTTCTACTAAAAGTAAATTTACTTCATAATAATAATTCTCTCAGTTAATGTAACCATCATGTCAGTTGTGAAAAGAAATACTATTTTTTTTGTCCTGCTCTTCTATGTAGCTGACAGATACAATGTGGCTTCCCTCATCTCCATGGGAGACTCTGCTGGTATCAAACACAATGGGAGCACTCAGCTTTCCAGATGTCTGGTCACCCTGCTGGTCAGACCAGGACCCTTGGAAATCAGAGATCTGAACCCCGCGATGGAGAGGGTGATGCATGATCACTGCTGTGCTCTCGCTTCTCCGAAGGTCAGACTGATCTTCTGTGGTGTCTGTGCAGTGGCTGTATCCACTCATTCATTGCACACTCATTGAGTGGCCACTTAGAACTCAGCCCCGTTCCAGGTTAAAAAGAGCAGCAAGGAACACAGACCAAATTTCTTTGCCAAGAGAACTCACATTATATTTCTGCAATGGTTATACGAAAGAGACTGTTCTTATGATAACTCCAATGGTGGAGGGAGGTACAAAGGAGAAGAATGATTAACCTGGAAATAAGGCCGAAGAGTCTCAGAGAAGGAGGCCCTTGGGAAGGTGAAGATGTGGGAGCCAGTGTTCATGTTGTAAAAGGACACAAGTCCAGTCTTATAGTCCAGAAGAACCCCCACCAGCAGGGGCCGCTCCTTCAATGGAAGGAGAGTAGGGGGAGAGGTAAGGGCCATGTAGCCATTCTCCTGGCAGAGTCTGATGGCCCAGAAGCCAGACTGAGGCTCTGGGATCATGTCCTTGTCCCTCTGCACATTTTCCAGACAAACTCCTATGTGCCACCCAGATCCTTCTCCCACATCCACTTCAAAGTAACGTCTTCCTGAGGTGAAGCCCTCACGGCCCAGGACACAGGGTAAAGCATGGAATCTCTTAATACTGAAATGCTTCTTCTGGGGGCTGCCACGGGTCACACGTCTCCGATCCGCAGACAGAATTAGTTCACGATGAGCTGTGTCTGGATCCAGAGTCACGCCAACTGATAAAAGAGAAAGACACATTTTATTTGCGGAGAAGACAGAACACTTCAAGTACAACCTCCTGGATTCAAGTGCAGCCTAGTTCTTTTAGCTCTGTGAGTCACTTTCTGAGACTGCATACTATAGTAGGAAATCATCACACCTGAACAGTAATGGTGGGGAGGATTGAAGGAGCTAATGGAAACCTAGTGGTTGGAGACATTCCTGGTATTTGTTAAGTGACCAATAAGTGGAAGTCATATCCTTGAGCTTATTTGAAGACTTAGTGGCCTTACCGTCTAATCACTAAGCGGTGCCTTCTAGAGCTGACAGTGTTCTAGAAGATGAGGACAGAATCTATTCAATAATCAGAAGGAAGCCAGGGTCATAAGTTCTATAATCATAAGAGGCGAGCGCTGCCCACTATCAGAGGCAGCTTGGAAGTGGATTATTCCACAGTCTAGACTCCAGACTGGGAGCCCAGCCCAGCCAACACATTCATTGCACTCTGTAAGGCCCTAAGCACAAGTCCTACCAGATGTGAGCCACACATATTTGAACCACAAACCTGTGAGAAATGTGTGTGTTGTTTTAAGCGACGGAATATTATTATAGCCATAGAGAATCATTTCATCTTCATTCAGATTTTCCAGTCAAAGGAATTATTAAAATAATTTAGTTTGAATTTTCTAATTGTGGACATGTGGAACATGGCAAATACTAAATAAGAATCAAGGTTTTGGATTTGGTAATACTGGCTTTCATTAAGATTCAACTATTTATGGCGTCATAATCCATTTTCTCCTTAGTCCTGAATACTGATCTATCTTTCCTAAATGTCACTGAATGTTTATGAAATATTAACAATAAACATCATGTTGAGGATTATTCTAAACACTTTACATATGCTGTTGCATTTAATTTTCATGAAAACTCACTGAATTAAGGTCTGTTCATATTTGTATTTTTCAGAATGGGAAAATGAGGTAGTGGTTGGCCTGGCTGATTAGCCAATCAATGGGAGAAGAGGAATTGGAAGAGCCTGAAGAGAGAACAGTTTGCCACTTCCCTTTCTTCACCCAAGGGAGCTTGTTCCTGACCCACTGAAAACAGCTCAGCAACCTCTCTGCCTATAAGTCTGAGCAGGACAGTTAGGAAGCTTGGCTACCACTTAAGGGGCCTTTTCTGTGAAGCACTAAGGCAGTTATTTCCTTCACATACCTTGGTAGCGCTTTATTAATTTCCTCACATCACAGTAAAGCTCAGAAACATTGCACACAGTTTGAGGGGCCAAAGACACAGCCTCTGGTACTTTCAGCTCCACATCTGAATGCCTAGAATAAACAGACAATGACCTCTGCAGTGGATGTTCCATTCGGCTCTGGACCCCAACGTATCCTCACTTCCCCTTAATCATGTATTAAGACAGACTTACCTTTTTAGTGTATCCTTCATACCCTACAGTGAAAACAAAGACAGAAGGTGAGTGTGGGAAAATTAGTATGTCACGTCACTTGACACATGGGATTACTTATTATGAACACTCCACCCCAGGAAGTAGAGTGACCCAGCCTGACACCCACGCATACCCAGGTAGAACAATTCCCATCCCAGTCCCCTAGGACAGTCGCTGCCAGTGTGTGTGAGTGTGTGATCACACTTGCTCAGGCTTGTGTGGAGTCATGGGGTCTGCATTCACATTACCCTGTGAGCTCAGGGACTTGATCATGTTACCCTTTGCTATAAGTGACCTAATTTCTGTCTGAGGAGCCCATATCAGAGATCACTGATGACAAAGGTCCTCAGTGGTGAATCCATGCCCAGACCCTGGCTCTGGGCCACTCAGGTGGAGGCAGCTGGTGTCACCTGCTGAGGGCGCTGTCAAGCTACGTCCTCACCCTCATGTGTAACTACCAGTCCTGCAATAGCTACTGGAGTCCAAGCATTTATATTCACCTGCTGGAACCTTTAGGCAGCTGAAAGCAGGTCCCATAAGAGCTTATGGCCCACGACAATAAGTGAATCAGGAGAAGGTTATCATTTATTTCAGCTGTCTCACTCTATCCAAGAGATGACTAGAAAGGGTCCCATGAACAGTTGACAAGGGCAAATAAATGGCAGGAAGGTTTGCTGTGGGTCCATAAAAACAGGCAACCTCCACATCTACCCAGAGAAAGTTTAAATTTCTGATTCACATGCTGACCCCTGGACCTTCAAGGCCACCAGCAGACATGGATATAGATTTTAAAGAATGTTGCTTTAATTTCAGTGCCACAATTAAGTGAAGTAGACAGGTCTCAGGAATCTCCCCAGGCTCCCTCATCATTCTCCACTCAATAGTCAGGAACAGATGAAACTTCCTTTCTTTCCTAGAAGTTCTCAGCCTCTCTTACCTGCAGCAAATTCTGGGGTGATTCTTGACTCATCTTCTCTAATTTCAGTGTGAGGCACTCAAGTTGAAAGCTCTGCTTTTCCAGACTGGCTTCACCTTCCTGCAGTCTCTCCAGCCCCTTCTCTTTCTCATTCTGCAGTCTCCACAGATAAGCCTTCTCCTCCTCATCGAGGAAGTTGCGGAGAGTCCAAAAGTCAGAATTGATTTTTTGTCTCTGAAGTTCAATGTTCTCCTAGAATCGAGAAAGTAGCCAGAAAAGGGGGAAACAAACTGAACATACATCTATGGTGAGTCAGTAAACACAGGTGGGATCGAGACACAGTGCAAATCTGCTCACCCACAGAGGAAAGAAAACTGTGACAGGTGCCCAAAACTGTCTGTTTCATGAAGATTCATGCTGAGGGACATGAGCCAAAAAGCAAAAATGGAAGACCGTATGAGTCTTTTCATATGACGTCCCTAGTCCAATGTAGAACAAAAGAAGAAGAATGTTGGCCGCTAGGAGCTGGGAGGAGGGAGCAATGGATTTTATTGTTAATGGACATAGAGTTTCTGGTTCGAATGCCAAAAAAGTTCTGCAAATGGAGAGTGGCAACCGACAGCTGGGAAACAACAGAACACAATGCACTGGGCTGTTCAGTTAGAAATAAGTAAAATGGTAATGTCAGGTAATGTGTATTTAGCACAAACACCCCAGAAAAGTTTGAGTAATTTCTGTGGGTCATTTTCCCTGGGCACTGGAGCTCAAAAAGCGTCCATCTCCCTCTGCAGAGACCAGCCCAAGAGGCAGACACTCAGATGTGGGAAAGCTGGTCCTAGCTCTGTTGGCACCTGCTCACTTTCCTTCATCTCATCCCAGAGATAAAAGGAGAGGGCAGGAGTCGCAGAATCATGGAATTTGCCAAGACTAAAGAACTTATCATTTGTAAGATAAAAACAAGCGTTATTGGGGATGTAAGAAGCTATCTATTTTTGTGTGGGTGGAGGGGGGAATTTCTTAAAATTAAGGCTTGTAACGAATATAAATGATTCAAAATTTAAGACATCAAACTGGTAGGAATCTATGATTCTCAACAGGGGAGGTCTGGATAGTTACCAGAAATATTATTGCCTTAAGCCAGGATTCAGTTATCATCCTTATGGATGAGACTAAGAAAAACACTGAGAGACTTGGATTTCTCTGGAGAGAACAGAGTGTAATTTCCATGGGTGCTTTCTCAAGTCACATAGTGCTCAGTGAATGTGGTGTTGTGGTAGATGTTGTGGCACTGACATGGTTTCCTATATGATGTGTAGCAATAGAAGTTCTCCCACTACCCGAGATTGCAGAAGGGAGGAGACAGAGGCGGTTGCAATGCTACAGTGACAGGGATCTCAACTTGCCAGTTCCTAGCAAGGCCCTCCACACTTAATGAGGATTTTAACATGAGGATAGGAGGAGTTTAAATTTCACATGTGCACATCTGCAAAGAATAGGACAAATGTGGGAAGAAACCCTGAAAGAGGAAAATGACTCATAAATTTGATTACTAAGGGATGGATTACATCCATATTCCCATAACAGAATGTGTCTGATCCTGCAGGGGCTGGTCAGCCATAGGCACTGTCTTAGAGACCCACAGTCTGCAGTGCAAGTGTGCAAGTTCTTGCAAAGCTCTATCCTCATCAACAGTCTCACAAGCTTGAGTTATGGGATTGTCTCCTGAGCTGGTCCTCTTATTTTATTCACTAAAGTAGAAATTGGAACCAGGAATGTAGAGGGTCAGACCCGTGCTGTGGTAAAAGTGCCCTGGTGAGTTCATGATCTTCAGACAGGAGGTAATTTCAGTCATTGAAAATTTGAAAAGTAAGGAGCACAACTTTTTTGATTCTCTTGACTGGGGTATTAGGACACCTAGCCAATTACTATTCATAAAAAAAAAAGAAAACAGAGGAAAATTCTCCTAGATGCAGACAACTAATGGCAAATATTAAAGAAAAAGGCCTATTTTTTGGGTTTCCACAGTTTGGTCTGATTTAATGCGAACAAGTCATCAATGAGTACTTTTCCCAATCACCATACACCTAAACTCTACACTGGAAAATAGTTTGAGATCCAGAAAATCAAATTCTTACCTCCCATTGTCTTATTTCATCTTTCTTTTCCAACTTCAGTCTCTTACAGCGGTCTTGCTCTGCCTTCAGTTTTGTCACCATCCCCTGGAGCTTTTCCTGAAGGAAAAATTGGGTGAGTTATGGCTTGTCCAATTCACAACCCTCATTTGGTCCTAGAAGAATCCCAGCCTCCAAGATGTACAATAACATTGAATATATTTTTGAGTCCTTTTGCTTTGAGAAGAAGCAACATAAGGGCATTAATGTAACTCATGCCCTCAGTGGCCCTGGGCAGTGGCAGGATTTTAACATCTTTCTGTGCTGTAGGCGATCTGTGATTCCCAGCTCATTTGTGGACCATAGACTAAGCTATTTACATTACTGCAGTTTGCCAGGGACATGCTACAAGATTATAATCATCTAAAAGTACATTTTATAGAATAAAGTGCTGGACCAATCATAATACAGAGTGTTTGAAACACGTGGAACTTTTTACACATTATGGTGAGTCAGGCAGGAGTCCCAGGATGGCAGCTGAAGTTACAGAACAAGTTCATGGGCGAGGGGGAGCTCTGCTGTCACCTGAAGAACTGCCATGATGTCAACTTAGAGTGATTAGTTTCCATACCTATCTCTAGGGTTACTTGTCACACAGTTTCTCACATTTTCAGTCTCTATTGAGAGATGGGGAAACCAGGTCATGAAGGCAAAAACTAAGTCGCGCACAGCTTCCATCTAGTAAGAACTGAAACTCTTAGGATATTTCAACCTCAGCAGTTTGTATCCTGCGGCCACGTCCATCACCGTTTGTTCCTTTTTTTTAACTACTTGGTGGGCAAGTTATGGGATCTGCCCCATTACAGTGATGAGCTGCTCATGAGGTTACAGGGGGAGGTGAGTGCACTGAGTGGTGCTCAGGACTGACACGCCCTGACACAGGATCCAGAACCTCACACAAGACACAGGCACCTCAGGGGTGAAGGGACACAGAACCCCACACTGGGGATGTTTCCTTCAAGTGTCACCAGGGCAGAGGAGGAAGGAATCCCGCTTCCTCATTCCTGCACAGCACAGGGAGCCTCACCTTAGCAGCTGTTGTATGAGAAACGTGGGAGGTGCCTGAACCTTTCAAGGCTTCATCACTCACCAATTCTTTCTAAATCCTTTAACTGTCCTTCTATATCCTTGCTAAAACCTGTTTCCATCCCCTTTTCATAGAGGACTAACTTCGATACTACTCTTTGATGTTAATTTTTTTGCACACAGAATGTTCTTTTAAATGCCAACCTAATCTTTCTCTCCACAAATAAAATCCCAACTTTGAACCAGGATTTAGACTCTGAGAAATACCAACATTCCTTCTTAATTTCCTGTCCCATGGCCTCACCTGTCTTTGCGATCACACACCCCCGGACCATGTACTAGATAGTCAGGTAAGCTCTTGTGACACGTGGTCCCCCTGAGTTGGAATCCTCACTCTTCTCCACACATGGTTATTTTGTGTGTGTCCTTCTGGACTCACTTCTGGGCAGTCTCCCCCTACACTCATTCCTGACCCTGTGTGGCCCCTCACTACCCACACCAAGGGACGTCAGGTGTCCTGTGTTCCTTCCTCACTTATACTGCGGCTATCTAAAAAACTGAATTCTGACCCCTGGGGTTTCAGATTCTTTCCTGTGCTCTTGCAAGCTGTGGTGTCTCCAATTAAATATTCGAGGTGAGGCCATGAATGAGGCCCGTGTGGCAAAGAGCAAATCTGTTGTCCAGGAGAAGTTCATTACAGGAAGTTCTTACAGGAAAGGATTCTGCTCAGCCTTGAAGGTCAAGATGGACACGGGGTGGACATGTAATAAATTCAACATGGACGTGTAATAAACTATTTCAGGGAAATAATATGGTACAAATTTATTTTAGGGTCAGGATAATGGTTTTCACTACAACTGATTGGAGTGAAAATGTGCAACCTAAGAGGCAGTCCTTGCGAAAGACTCTGGCAACTCACCTTGTAGCCTGGATACACGTCCTCCACTACAAGCATGCGGTGTCCTCTGTGCTGGGGGGAGCGCTCACAGTGCAAGCAGATGAGCTGCCCGTCATCCTCACAAAACAGGTGGAGCCGTTCCCCATGTTCCTCACACAGCCTCTCACTGTCTGTCTCCTTGAGAGTCTGAATGAGGTTTTCCAGTTGCTTGATGGATCGGAGACTCTCCCTTTGAAATGGTGCCCGGCAACAGGGACATTGAGGCTCGCTCAGGGATGATGTGCCTTGTGGTTTCTCAAGGATGCCCTCTATGCACCGGCGGCAGAAGCTGTGCCCACACTGGATGCTCACGGGCTCTGTCATCAGCTCCAAGCAGATGGAGCACATGGCTTCCTCCCTCATCCTCTTGGGGGCTGAGGCCATGGCCCTTCCTGAAAATCTCCAATATCAGGTAGAGGCAGAGATGAAGTAGACAGGATTTTCCAGAGTGAAGGACAGAAGCCTCACCTGAGCTTCTGTGCCTGCACAGGTGTTGAAGTCTTCTCTCTGGAGAGAGAAATGGATGCAATTTGAAAGATGCCTCGCCTGTTCCTCTGTGGCAGAATAGGGTGATCACAGTCATATTTGCCCACTTCACTTTAGATTTAAATTCAGTCACATTTAAATTCAGTGTTTCTGTCTCACCAGCCATAATTAAATGCTTCACATCTGAGAATGGTCCCAGGATATCCAAGTACAGAATATTACATCATGGGAGACAGTGACAGTGCTCCGGTACTAACAGAGCTAGAAAAGGAAAGAGGGGGCTCCCAAAAGTTGCAGGAGAGACAAGAACCAGGGAGGGAGAGTTAAACTCTCTCCATGTCTAATGAGCTTCGGGAGGAGTCAGCCCTGATTTACTTCCTTGTCCTGCTAGCAACACTGAGGTAAATGTTGGGGAGCAGAGTCCATGCAAACAATCACCCTTGACTCTCCTCACACACCCATGTCTGGTTCTCTGGACCCACAAAGTAAAAGGGGCTCCAGGTTATTCACATTTCCATGGAGCCCACACTGAGGCAGGAGAGCTGGAGAGAGTGGTAGAGAAGGTGTTGGTGCTGGGAGCAGAGGCCCTGGGCACAAGGGAGGTGACTGTCTCCCTCCAGGGGAGGACAGGTCTCCCAGGACAAGGTCAGGGTGCCTGAGGCAGAGGGAATTTGCAGAACCAGGATGTGGGGAGGCAGGAAGCAGAGGGCAAGGCCTGTCCATTGTGGGCTCCTGTCCTGGACCCCCCAGTGTCCACCAGTGAGGACTGAGAGCTGGAGACAGAGGAGCAGGGACCAGAGCAGTGGGTCTGCCCTTCCCCACAGCGGCAGCTGCTCAGGCTCCTGACCCTGCTGCCTTCCCCTTGCTGGGAGTGTGTGGGGAGGTGCTGAGGGAGGAAGTGAGAGATCTTACCTTGCACTCACAGGGCCTGGACTAAAAGCAGATCCAGCCCAAGGAACTGGATAGATTATTTCCCCCTATTTTCAGGACCAGCCCTTGGAGCCAGAGCACGTCTCTGCAGACTGCTCTCCCACGGAGGGGATTTCTCCCAGGGGCTGCACTAGCCTTCCTTATGCCTGGGGTTGTGCTCCTAGGGATGCCCTTCCTCTGAACCCCAAGTGCCTGCCCTTCGCTCACCTCCTACCCTGATCTGAGATGGGAAATGGAGTCTTGAAAGAGAAAGCAGAGGGAGAGAGAGCTAGAAAGCAAGTCCCGACCAATTTGACTTGACTGAGCTCCTCTTATTGCTCCCACCACAGACATCACAGTCCACCCCAGAGCAAACCTTGGCCTGGACTTTTTCACTCCTCCTCACAGGGCAGTCAGTCACAATATCGCTGTCAGTCACTCTGCAGCTCCATTTTCAGATACCTGGAAGGGAAGTTCCTCTGACTAGAGTGAACTCAGAAATGAAACTGATGTGGGGCTGGTCCAGGTAGATGAGGGCAGAAACCTGTCAATATACCAAAGGTTGCACAGTCAGATATCCTGACAGGGAGGAGCTTGGTAGGAACAGTACACTTCTCTCAGAGCAGCAAGAGGGGACTATTTAAAATCTCATGGTGACGTAGCCTGGGACAGTCAGGGGAGCAGACCCCTCATAGGACAGGACACCCCTCCTGAGACATCCAGCTCACAGACAGGGAGAATGCGCCCCTGGGTCCCTTATCCCATGATGACTCCCTGCCTCTCCCTCCACCGTCACTGTTGTGGATGTGACGCTGCACTGGGCACAGCTCATCCCCAGTTGCCTTGTCAAAGAACAAGGAAAGGAGACGAGGGACCCCATGGAAGATCCACCACCCCACACAAGCACCAGCCTGACAAAGACAAGCTCATGTGACCACTGCCCCTTGACATCTGCTATGTGAAGGAGGGGATCATGCAAATCCCAGGGCTGAGAGGGGTGGGGTCACAGTAGAGCCTCCAGAGACATGTCCCCAATGAGGGGAGAGCCCAGTGCTTCATGTGAAACTCACTAAATTTTGACCACCACAGTCTGACTCCTGAGGCTACGTCCATCACCTTGTGTTGTTTTATTTTTTACTACTGGGTACGAAAGTTACGGGATCTGCCCCATTACAGTGATGAGCTGCTCATGAGGTTACAGGGGGAGGGGAGTGCGCTGATGGTGCTCAGGACTGACTGACACACCCTGACACGGGATCCAGAACCTTCATACAAGACACAGGCACCTCAAGGATGAGGGAACACAGAGCCCCACACTGGGGATGTTTCCTTCAAATGTCAACAGGGCAGAGGAGGAAGGAATCCCACTTCCTCATTCCCCCACAGCACAGGGCAGCCTTACTCAGAGCTACTGAGTGAGAAACTTTGGAGGTGCCTGAACCTCTCTCAAGGATTCATCACTCACCAATTCTTTCTAAATCTTACAACTCTCCTTCATAATCATTGCTGAAGCCTGTTTCCATCTCCTTTTCTAAGAGGACTAACTCTGATTTTACTCCTTGATGTTTATTTTGTGCACGCAGAATGTTCTTTTAATGTCAGCCTGATCTTTCCCACCACAAATAAATCCCAACTATGGACCAGTAGACTCAGGGTGAGACTCAAGTTCTTTCCTTGATTTCCTTTCTCATGCCCTCACCTGCCTTTCCCATTATATAACCCCGACAAGGTACTGGAATGTCAGGCAAGCTGCTGTGACAGGTGGTCAGCCTTAGTGGAATCCTGTTTTTTCAGCACACATGGTTATTTACATTTTCCTGTCAGGACTCACTTCTGGGCACTCTCCCCCTACACCCATTCACGCCTCTTGGTGCGTACCCTCACCTCCCACACGAAGGGACATGAGGCATCCTGTGTTCCTTTTCTTACTCCTTGTAGACTGTAGGCTCTCTAACAGTGGGTGGTTCTGACTTCTGGGATTTCACATGATGTCCTATATACTTGCATGTTGTGGTGTCTCCAATTATGTATTCGAGGGGAGGCCATGAATGAAGCAGGTTGGCAAACAGCACAATGTATTGTCCAGGAGAAGTTCATTACAGGAAGTTCCTACTGGAATGGGTTCTGACCAACCTTCAAGTTTGGCATAGATCATCAGGACTTGACTCACTGGGATTATAATAAACTACTATTCAGAAAATAGCATTATGGAAACATTTCTAGGGTCACAATCCTGGTGTTCAGACTAATTTTTTTGTCTTTTTTTAAAATATTTTTTATTTTTATATTTACCATACAATTGCAACCCCCTTATTTTGAACACAATCCCTCCTTTCCCTGCCCCCCACCCCCATAGAGTGTCTCTAGTTCATAGTTGTTTGTTGATATTTTTTAAATAATAAATTTTATTTTTATATTCCCCATACAATTGCAACCCCCCCATTCTGACCCTAATCTCTCCCCTCCCCCCCCCCACCCCCAAAGTGTCTCTGTTTCATAGTTTTTTGTTGATTCTGATTTTCACTTTCTTATAGTTACTCATTTTCCTGGTCCCTTATTTAAGTTTTCTAGATTCCTGCTATGAGTGAGACCATCCGGTATTTTTCTTTTTCTTTCTGGCTTATTTCGCTGAGCATGATCCCTTCCAGCGCCATCCATGTTGCTGCAAATTGCATGTGTTTGTCTTTTTTGAATGCTGAGTAATATTCCATGTTGTATATGTACCACATCTTCTTGATCCAGTCATCTGTTTTTGGTCATTTGGGTTGTTTCCAAAGCTTAGCTATTGTAGATAGTGCTGCTATAAACATAGGGGTGCAGGTGTTCTTTGGAATTGATGTTTCTGTGTCCTTTGGGTAAATACCTAGGAGTGGAATTGCTGGATCATATGGAAGCTCTATGTTTAGTAAGTCAAGAAATCTCCACATAGCTCTCCATAGTGGTTGGACCAGTTTGCACTCCCACCAACAGTGCAGGAGAGTTGCTTTTTCTCCACAACCTCGCCAACATTTGTTGTTGCTAGTTTTTTTTTTAATATGTGCCATTCTCACTGGTGTGAGATGGTATCTCATGGTAGTTTTGATTTGCATTTCCCTGATTACAAGTGACGTTGAAACATTTTTTCATATGCCTGTTGGCCATTTGCATTTCCTCTTTGGAGAAGTTTCTTTTTAGCTCTTCTGCCCATTTTTTGACTGGATTATTTTCTTTGTTTTTGTTGAGTCTCATCAGTTCTTTGTAGATTTTTGTGATCAGTCCTTTATCATTAGTGTTGTGTGCAAAAATATTCTCCCAGTCGGTGGGGTTTCTCTTTGTTTTTGTTATTGTCTCTTTTGCTGTGCAGAAGCTCTTTCATTTGATGTAGTCCCAGCTGTTTATCTTTGCCTTCACTATCACTGCTTTGGGTGATGTGTCTGTAAAGATGTCTTTGATGTGCATATCGTGTAGAATTTCGCCTATATTTCCTTCTATGTGTTTTATGGTTTCAGGTCTTATGTCTAGATCTTTAATCCATTTTGAGTTGGTTTTTGTGTATGGTGTGAGGTAGTGGTCAATCTTCATTCTGTTGCATGTAGCAACCCAGTTTTTCCAACTCCATTTATTGAACAAACTTTCTTTGCTCCAATGCATATTCTTTGCTCCATGTCAAAGATTAGTTGGACATAAATCTGTGGGTTTATTTCTAGATTTTCCATTGGGTTCCATTGGTCTGTGTGTCTGTTCTTGTTCCAGTATCATGCAGTGTTGATGATTATGGCTTTGTATTATAGTTGGAAGTCTGGGAGTGTGATACTTCCATACCTTCTTTTTTTTTTTTTTTTTTTTCATGAGAGCTTTGGCTATTCAGGGTTTTTCGTGATTCCATATGAATTTCATCAATAATTGTTCTATTTCTTTGAAGAATGTCATTGAAATTTTTATTGGAATAGCATTGAATCTGTATATTGCTTTTGATAGGATAGCCATTTTAATAATATTTATTCTTCCAATCCATGAGCAGGGGATGTCTTTTCATTTCTTTGTGTCTTCTATTTCTTTTAACAGTGTTTTATAGTTTTCTTTGTATAGGTCCTTTACCTCTTTTTTTGATTTATTCCCAAGTATTTGATTTTTTTTGTTTTCATAATAAAAGGGATTTTTTTTATTTCTTCTTTCAGATTTATTGTTTGTGTATAGGAAGGCTACTGATTTTTGTGCGTTGATTTTATATCCTTCCACTTTACTGAACTGATTGATTAGTTGAATTAGTTTTTCTGTGGAGTTTTTGCGGTTCTCTATGTATATTATCATATCATCTGCAAATAGTGATAGTTTTACTTCTTCTTTCCCTATTTGGATTCCTTGTTTGTCTTTCTCTAGTCTTATTGCTCTGGCTAGGACTTCCAGTATTATGTTGAAAAGCAGTGGTGAGAGTGGACATCCTTGTCTTGTTCCAGATCTTAATGAAAATGCTTTCAGCTTTTTGCCATTGAGAATGATACTGCCTCTTGGCTTGTCATATATGGCCTTTATGATGTTGAGGTATGTTCCTTTATTCCAGGAATTTCAAGGGCTTTTATCATGAATGGGTGTTGCACTTTGTCAAAAGCTTTCTTGGCATCTATTGATATTATCATATGGTTTTTATGTTTCTTTTTGTTGATGTGTTGGATAATGTTGATTGATTTTCTGATGTTGAACCTTCCTTGTGTCCCTGGCATGAATACTACTTGGTCGTGGTGAATTATCTCATGGATACATTGTTGGATTGTGATAGCTAAAATTTTATTGAGGATTTTTGGATCAGTGTTCATTAGGGAGATTGGCCTGTAGTTTTTTCATTGTTGTTGTTGTTGTCCTTGTTCAGTTTTGGTATTAGTGTAATGTTGGCTTCATAGAATGTGTTTGGTATTATCCCTTCCTTCTCAGTTTTTTGGAAAAGTTTATGAAGGATAGGCACTAATTCGTTTCTGAATGTTTTTTAGAATTCATTTGTAAATCCATCAGGTCCTTGGCTTTTGTTTTTGGGGAGGTTTTTGATTACCATTTCAATTTCGCTGCTTGTAATTGGTCTGTTTAGGTGTTCTATTTCTTCTTTATCTAGCTTTGGGTCATTGTACAGTTGTAGGAATTTGTCCATCTCCTCTAGATTGTTGAACTTGTTTCCATATAACTGTTCATAGTAGATTCTGATTATTCTTTTGATTTCTGCTGTTTCCGTTGTGATTTCTCCTCTTTCTCTGTGATCCTGTTTATTTGTGTTTTCTCCCTTTTTTCCTTTGTGAGCCTGGCTAGGGGTTTTTCTAATTTATTTATTTGTTCAAAAAACCAGCTCTTGGTTTCATTAATTTTTTGGATTGTTTTTTATTTTTGATTTCATTTTTTTCTGCTTTGTTTTTTTATTATTTCTATTCTTCTGTTTTGTTGTTGTTGTTGTTGTTGTTGTTGTTGTTCTTTTTCCAGTTCTTTGAGCTTCAAGATTGGTTGTTTCTTAGAGTTCTTTCTTGTTTCTTGATGTGAGCCTCTATTGCTATATATTTTCCTTTATTACTGCTTTTGCTGCATCCCATACATTTAGGAAATTGGTGTCTTGTTTGTCATTCACTTCAAAGAGTTTTTTAATTTCTTCTTTGATTGCCTCATTGGTCCAATGGTCTTCCAGTAGTGTGGGTTTCAATCTACATGAGGTAGGAGAGTTCCTTGTCTTATTTTATGGTTTATTACTCAATTGATGCCTTCATGGTCAGAGAAAATGGTTGGTATGATTTCAGTCTTGGTGTATCTGTTAATGTTTTTCTTTTGTCCCAGTATGTGATCGATTCTGGAGAATGATCCATGTGCACTTGAGAAAAATGTGTACTCAGTATTTTTTGGGTTTAGTTCTATAGATGTCTGTTAAGCCCAAGCGCTCTAGATCCTTATTTAGAGCTTAGTGTCTTTACTTATTTTTGTCTCATTGATCTATCCATTGTTGATAGTGGTGTGTTGAAGTCTCCCACTATGTATGTGTTTTCTCTGATGTCTGTTTTCAGAGATGACATCAGTTGTCTGATATATTTTGGTGCTCCTTCGTTTGGTGAGTATATGTTAATGAGTGTTATTTCTTCTTGAAGATTGTCCCCTTGATCGTAAT
This sequence comes from Talpa occidentalis, assembly GCF_014898055.3. Classification (NCBI taxonomy): domain Eukaryota; kingdom Metazoa; phylum Chordata; class Mammalia; order Eulipotyphla; family Talpidae; genus Talpa; species Talpa occidentalis. The sequence goes on from NW_023602073.1 coordinate 16,137,537, forward strand.
GCAGTGACCGCAGGAGTCTCTTTTTACATTTTTGAGTTTGAAGTCTGTTTTATCTGATATAAGTGTAGCTATTCCTGCTTTCTTTTTTGGTCCATTTGCTTGTAGGATTGTTTTCCATCCTTTAACTTTGAGTCTATTTTTATCTTTTGTAGTTAAATGTGTTTCCTGGAGACAGCAAAAGGTTGAGTTTTGTTTCTTTTTCTTTGTTTTTTTTTTTTTTTGTTTTTGTTATTGTTGTTAAACACTAAGCTTGGTATTGCTTTATCTATTTATCTATCTATCTGTCTATTTATTTATTCATTTATACAAGCACTGGGTACAGTCAGAAGCGTGGAAGGGTGAGAGAATTCACCAGATCCAGAGTGGGGAGCAGAGCAGGCAGAAGGACCGAGGTACACTGGTGAGGGGAGCAGCGAGCGGCAGGAGATATCTGCACGTCATGTGGTACCCTCCTCTGGTGGCCGGGGAGCAGCTAGGGATCGAACTGGTGCTGCAGAGGCTGTGGGCAGCTTCACAACTCAGAGTTCAACCGCTGCGCCACCTGGGAGGCCCTGGGTTTTGTTTCTTAATCCAGCCTGCGACTCTGTGTCTTTTATTGAAGAGTGTAATCCATTTACATTTAGAGTTAATATTGATATGTTAGCATCTGCATTTGCCATTGTGTTTGTCTTTCCTTTGATTTTATTTATTTATTCTTTTAATAACTATTTTTTTTGCCCTATTCTGTTGTTCTTCGTCCCTCTGAGGTTCTGGCTTTAGGACACCTTGTAGTATTTTTTGGAGTGGGGGTTTAGTTGTAATGAATTTCCAGAGTTTCTGTTTGTCTGGGAAGGTCCTTATTCTTTCTTCATAGAGGAAGGAGAGCTTTGCGGGATAGAGTATTCTTGGTTGGCATTTGTTGTCTTGGAGTCTGTTGCCTATGTCCCTCCACTCTCTCCTTTTCCGTAGTGTCTCTTCGGAGTAGTCTGATGTCAGTCTGATTGATTTCCCTTTGAATGTTATCTGTTTCTTCTCTCTTGTCAGCTTCATTATTTTTTCCTTGTCTTGGAATCATGGGAGCTTTACTATTATGTGTCTTGCTGTATTTTTCCTTTCATCTTGGAAGTTTGGTGTTCTTCCTGCTTCTTGTATATCAATTTTCAGCTCCTTCTTCACGTTTGGGAAGTTCTCTTCAATTATTTCCTTGAATATTTTCTCTGTTCCTACATCTCTCTCCTCCCTTCTGGGATTCCTATAACTCTTATATTTCCTTTCCTCATGGAGTCAGATAGTTCCCGAAGTCTTTCTTCAGCCTTTTTCATTCATACTTCTCTTTCCTTTTCTGTTTTGGTTCTTTTTATTTCTGTGCCTTCGAGAGTACTTATTCGTTCTTCCATTTCCCAGCATTCTTTAGCTCTTCTGTTAATCCTTTGATCTCCTGCAGTTCCTGCATTTCCTTCTTCAGGGACTCAATTTCATTCTTCTGAGCGTTGTTTTCTTTAATGACTTCCATCAGTTTTTTCACCACGGCAATTTTAAATTCTTTTTCTGGAAAGCTCAGAAGTTCATCCAAGTCACAGTTGTTGCAAGCTGGTAGGTAGTTTTCTTTTTATGGTGTGTCTTTTTTCTGAGGAATTGCTACATTGCTTGTAGTTTTTCTTTTCCCTGCTGCCTATCTTCTAATTTGCCTTATGCGTTGGGACACTGTGCCGCTGGTACTGGCTGGCAGCTTTTTGGTGTGTTCTTTCGGGAGTTTCAGAAACTGGCGATCCAAACGAGTCAAATACTGTTATGCCAGAAGTCTAGTGAGGCAGTGGTACTTTGAGTATGTTAATGGTCACTGTCGCAGAATATCTCCTCCTGTGTTTAATTACAAAGGTGTGTCTTGAAGTCCCACAGACTTCCTTGGAGGTGGAGCAGCTGGATTGCACTCTGGGTTCCAAATCTCTAGATCCTCCTCTGGGCTCTGACTTCCTGCCAGGTGGGACCAGGCTTGTGGGGGCCTTAGGCTCACCTCTGACTGTGCAGGGAACCTTCTCCCTCTGGATCCACGGGGAGCTTTCTGCCAATTTCAAGCAGTTTTATTGGAGAAAGTTCCCTGTTCTAAATTGGTGCTTTGGAGACAGGCACACTCTTCTGCATGCCCTATCTGCCCCGGCCATGGGTGCCTGCTCCCGCTCTGGGTACTGACTGCTGGCCAGGAGGGGCCTGGCTTGGGCAAACTTCCCAGCTCACCTCTGACTCCTCTGGGAGCCTTCTGCCGGTTTCAAGAAGTCTTTACTGAAGAAAGGTCCCTATTTTAATGTGGCGATTTGGAGAAAGGTGCACTCTCCTGAGAACCAGGACTCCAGACTAGCTAATTAGAATCAAAATGTGCAACATAAGAGGAAGTACTTGCTAAAAGGTGTGCCCACTCACTCACCTTGTAGCCTGGACATACATCCTCCACTAAAGCCGTGCTGTGTCCTCTGTGCTGGGGCGAGCGCTCACAGCACCAGCAGATGAGCTGCCCATTTTCCTCACAGAACAGGTGGAGCTGCTCCCTGTGTTCTTTTTTTTTTTTTTGTGTGTGTGTGTGTATTATTTTTTTTATAATAAATTTTGTTTTTATATGCCCATACAATTTCAACCCCCCCATTTTGACCCCAATCCCTCCCCTCCCTCCACCCACCCCCCCAAAAGTGTCTCTGGTTCATAGATTTTTGTTGATTTTGATTTTCACTTTCTTATAGTTATTCATTTTCCTGGTCCCTTATTTAAGTTTTCTAGATTCCTGCTATGAGTGAGACCATCTGGTATTTTTCTTTTTCTTTCTGGCTTATTTCGCTGAGCATGATCCCTTCCAGCGCCATCCATGTTGCTGCAAATTGCATGTGTTTATCTTTTTTGAATGCTGAGTAATATTCCACGGTATATATGTACCACATCTTCTTGATCCAGTCATCTATTTTTGAGCATTTGGGCTGTTTCCAAAGCTTAGCTATTGTAAATAGTGCCGCTATAAACATAGGGGTGCAGGTGTTCTTTGGAATTGATGTTTCTGTGTCCTTTGGGTAAATACCTAGGAGTGGAATTGCTGGATCATATGGCAGCTCTATGTTTAGTAGGTCCAGAAATCTCCACACAGCTCTCCATAGTGGTTGGACCAGTTTGCACTCCCACCAACAGTGCAGGAGAGTTCCTTTTTCTCCACACCCTCGCCAACATTTGTTGTTGCTAGTTTTTTTAATATGTGCCATTCTCACTGGTGTAAGATGGTATCTCATGGTAGTTTTGATTTGCATTTCCCTGATGACAAGTGATGTTGAACATTTTTTCATATGCCTGTTGGCCATTTGCATTCCCTCTTCAGAGAAGTTTCTTTTTAGCTCTTCTGCCCATTTTTTGACTGGATTATTTTCTTTGTTGTTGTTGAGTCTCATCAGCTCTTTGCAGATTTTTGTGATCAATCCTTTATCATTAGTGTTGTGTGCAAAAATGTTTTGCTCCCTGTGTTCTTTACACACCCTCTCATTATCCAGCTGCTTGATGCTCTCAATGAGGTTTTCCAGAGGCCTGTTGGGCAGAGACTCTGCCTTTGAAATGATGTTCCACCCAAGGGACAGGAACGCATCATCACAATTAATGCACAAGTTGCTGGTTATGCACCTGAAGCAAAAGCTGTGCCCACAGTAGATGCTCACAGGCTTTGTCATCAGCTGCTGGCAGGTGGAGCATGTGGCTTCCTCCCATCTTCCCAATTGCTGGGACTGATGCCATGGCTCTTCCTGAAAGTTCTACTGAGTATCTGTAGGCAGAGATGAATCAGACAGGATTTTCTGAGTGAAGGATTAAGCCTCACCTGAGCCTCTGAGCCTGCACAGGTGTTGAAGTCTTCTTTCTGGAGATATAATGGATTACAATTTGAAAGATGCCTCACACATCCTTGTGTGCTAGAATAGGGTGATCCCTGACACGGTTGCTCCATTCAGTTTAGATTAAAATTCAATAATAACATTTAAATTCAGTGTTGGAGTCCCACCAGCCACAATTCAATGCTTCATACCTGCCAATGGTCCCAGAATATCCAAGTAAAGAACATTCCCTCATGGCAGAAAGCGTTCTTATCAGGTACTAGTAGAAATACAGAAGCAGATGGGTTTGCTAGGAAAAGTTGTAGGAGACAAGAGAAGTCAGGGAGGGACAGTGATAGTCTCTCTGTGTAAAATGAACTTCAGAGGAGTCAGCCCCAGTTCTGAGTTACTTCTTTGTCCTGGTAGTCACAGAGGGGAATGGCTTGGGAGCAGAGTGCATGGGGTCAGTTACTGTTGATTATCCTCACACCCCCATGTCGGTTCCCTGGACCCCACAAAGCTCAAAGAAAGCTTAATCCAGTTTTCATTGAGACCACACTGGAGCAGGATTGCTGGAGAGAGTGGTAGAGAAGGTGTTGGTGCTGGGAGCAGAGACCCTGGGCACAAGGGAGGTGACTGTCTCCCTCCAGGGGAGGACAGGTCTCCCAGGACAAGGTCAGGGTGCCTGAGGCAGAGGGAATTTGCAGAACCAGGATGTGGGGAAGCAGGAAGCAGAGGGCAAGACTTGACCATTGTGAGCTCCTTGTGCTGGACCCACCAGTGTCCACTAGTGAGGACTGAGTGCTGGAGACAGAGAAGGGCCCAGAGCAGAGGGTCTGTCCTTCCCCACAGCTGCAGCTGCTCAGGCTCCCAGCCCTGCTGCCCTCCCCTTGCTGGGAGTGTGTAGGGAGGTGCTGAGGGAGGAAGTATAGACCTTTCCTTCACACTCACAGGGCCTGGACTAAAAGCAGATCCAACCCAAAGAACTGGATAGATTATTTCCCCCTATTTTCAGGACTAGCCCTCAGAGACAGAGAATGTCTCTTCAGACTGCTTTCCCACGGAGGTGATTTCTCCCAGGGCATGCACCAGCCTTGCTTATGTCTGGGGTTGTGCTCCTGGGGATGCCCTTCCTCTGAAGCCCAAGTGCCTGCCCTTTGCTCCCCTCACACCCTGATCTCTGATATGGCATGGAGTCTCCAAAGAGAAAGCAGAGGGAGAGAGAGATAGAAAGCAGAGTCCTGATTATTTTCACAGTTGGGCGTGCTCCTTATTGCCACCCAACACATACACGCATGTGCACACACACACACACAAAAAAAAAATCATAGTCCACCCCAGAGCAAACCTTGGCCTGGACTTTTGCATTTCTTCACATACGGCAGTCAGTCACAAAAATGGCTGCTAGTCTCTATGCACCTCCATGTCCAAATTCCTGGAATGTAAGTTCCTCTGACTAGAGTCAACTCAGAAATGAAACTGATGTGGGGGCAGGTCCAGATAGATGAGAGAGGAGACTTCTCAAAATGCAGAAGATTTATTTATTTATTTATATTTTTTTTAAATAATAAATTTTATTTTTATATTCCCCATACAATTGCAACCCCCCCATTCTGACCCCAATCCCTCCCCTCCCGCCACCCACCCCCCCATAAAGTGTCTCTGGTTCATAGTTTTTTGTTGATTTTGATTTTCACTTTCTTATAGTTATTAATTTTTCTGGTCCCTTATTTAAGTTTTCTAGATTCCTGCTATGATTGAGACCATCTGGTATTTTTCTTTTTCTTTCTGGCTTATTTCGCTGAGCATGATCCCTTCCAGCGCCATCCATGTTGCTGCAAATTGCATGTGTTTATCTTTTTTGAATGCTGAGTAATATTCCATGGTATATATGTACCACATCTTCTTGATCCAGTCATCTATTTTTGGGCATTTGGGCTGTTTCCAAAGCTTAGCTATTGTAGATAGTGCTGCTATAAACATAGGGGTGCAGGTGTTCTTTGGAATTGATGTTTCTGTGTCCTTTGGGTAAATACCTAGGAGTGGAATGGCTGGATCATATGGCAGCTCTATGTTTAGTAGGTCCAGAAATCTCCACACAGCTCTCCATAGTGGTTGGACCAGTTTGCACTCCCACCAACAGTGCAGGAGAGTTCCTTTTTCTCCACACCCTCGCCAACACTTGTTGTTGCTAGTTTTTTTTAGTATGTGCCATTCTCACTGGTGGAGATGGTATCTCATGGTAGTTTTGATTTGCATTTCCCTGATGACAAATGATGTTGAACATTTTTTCATATGCCTGTTGGCCATTTGCATATCCTCTTCAGAGAAGTTTCTTTTTAGCTCTTCTGCCCATTTTTTGACGGGATTATTTTCTTTGTTGTTGTTGAGTCTCATCAGCTCTGCAGATTTTTGTGATCAGTCCTTTATCATTAGTGTTGTGTGCAAAAATGTTATCCCAGTTGGTGGGGTTTGTCTTTGTTTTTGTTATTGTCTCTTTTGCTGTACAGAAGCTCTTTAATTTGATGTAGTCCCAGCTGTTTAAAAATGCCAGAAATTTTATACTCAGGAATCCTGACTGGAGGACCTGGTAGGAAAACACCCTTCCTTCAGAGCAACAAAAGAGGGGACAAATTAAAATGTGATCATGACCTGACAGAGGATGTGAGGCAGGCACCACATGGGGAAGAGAGAGGCCCTTCTTAAGGCATTAGATTCGCAGACAGAGGTCCCTGTTCCCATGATGACTCCTGGCATCTGCCTTCACCATCACTGTCGTGGATGAGACTCTACACAAGGCACAGCTCATCTAAAGTTGTCTTGTCAATGGTCCAGGAAAGGAGTTTAAGGACACCACAGGGAATCAACCACCCACACACAGAAGAGCCAGGGAAATACAAGCTCATGGCAGGGTCTATCCCGTGACAACTGCCCCCAGGCACCTGCTATGTGAAGGAGGGGATCATGCAGCGCTCAGGGCTGAGAGGACGTGGGATGCAGAAGAGCCTTCAGAGACATGTATCCTAAGTGGGGAGAGTCCAGTGTTTCAGGTGATGTGTGTGATGTGGTGAGACAACTAGGCGAGCAGTGGGAGCAGCACCTGGGGGTGCTTACCTCTTTATGGGGAGTCTAGGTTGTCAGATCTCAAAGAATTGGTGTGGAAGTGATCACTGGAGTCCCTTAATAGGTTCTGTAGTCCTAGTGATAACTTTGCAGGGAACCATCACCCCACATCCCTAAGGTGTTTTTCCTCAAGTCCTTCGCACTCCCCTCAACCGTGACCTCCTGTTTAATGGCGTCCCCTTCCCAGGCGCAAACCTTCTCCCAGACTATTTTGTTTCCATTACACTGATCACTGAATATTGATTTATCTTACTGCTTTCTGCCTTCCTCATGAGCATGCAAGTCCCACAAGATCATGGGTTTGTGCTGGCATCTTTCACTGATGAATTCCCAGTATCTAGTAGCTTCAGCACAGAGCTGTGAAATAAAAGATTTTCTACGCTGCACTCAGCAGTATTGATGGCGTTCATGAGGACTGGGGGATGTGTTGTGGTTGGGGACAATTGAGGTGTGTGATGGTGAGTGTTGCGTGTATGTGATACAGCTTGTGTGTGTGATGTCATGTGGTATGTACCATTGCTACCAAGCAAAATCCATGTTTGTCTGTGTTTTAGATGTTCTGGGTTTTGGGGGCTATGTTAAAAGGGGTTTTGTAGCAGTGTGATGGATTCTCTGTGGTGTGCTGAGTGGCTGTGTTTGTTGTGTGTGTTTGTGTTGTGTTCCCCCTGATTAGACTTGAAGTGGTTCCAGAAATTACCAGAATCCCTGGAAGGGACAGATTTCCCAAGAGCTGTTTCTTACCCTCTCAAAAAATAAAATTGGTAAAAAGAACTGGAAGTGGGAAAGTAGCCTTGAGGAGGTTTGACGAGATCATATTACAAACGTGATGACACTGGGGAGAAGAGAGTAGGATCAAATCAAGGGTGTTGGGAATTTTATGGGGACGATACCAAGATGAAAATGCATACATTTTACAATAATGAAGAATGATGTAAAGATATACGATATAAAATTAAAACAAACAAGCAAAAAAAAAAAAACAAAAACAAAAGTGATGGCAAACTAGTGATTACTACAGGGAAGAAAAAGGCAAGAATTAGAGGCAGGAAGAGAGAGCACAGGATGATGGGTGTAAACAATGTAGGTTGGGAGGAGTCTGATAATTCAGAATGATGGTATCACAAAGGACTTCCTCAGTAGAAATCTTAGCATCCTTTGTAACAGTTCATTCTTTCTCTCTCTGTCTCTCAGCATAGATGACCCTTTCAGCTGAGCTTGCTCTGACGTGCGATGAGGCTGACACGTGGTAATTTTCCCTCACTGGCCCTGGAACAGCTGGGAATTTATTGAACACCAACTATGTGCCAGGCCCTAGCCCCATGCACCCCCTGTGTTTATATAATCCTCCTTAATACAATTTCTGGAGTTTAAAACATGATAATATGAATAAAAAATTTCTACAGGTCTCAAAAGCTAATTTGAGAAGGCAGAAGAGTATGGTCCTCCCAGTCTGAGGAAAAGAATGAAGGAAATGTAAAGAGAAAGGAATAGCGCTGCAGAGACATGTGGGATACCATCAAATATAACTTTTTACCTAGAATGACACTCACGCAAGAAGGGCACAGGGTGAAAAATAAACAGCACACTCTAAATTATCAATGGATGAAAGAGAATATGACAAGGAAAGTTAGAAATATGGAGGCTTTGACATGAGTGAAGGTGAAAGTCAACACACCAAAACTTAGGGGCTGCCGTCACAGCAGGGCCTAGAAGGCGACAGAGGTAAAAGCCACCATAATAATTGAAAGCTCTTAAGTCACTAACTCAGCCTTCTTGTTCAAGAGCAGAAAGAGCAAATGAAAACCAAAGCCAGCAGAAGGACACCAATGGCCATGAGATGGGGGTTCATGAAAAACAGAAAATCAATGTCAACAAAGGTTCTTTTCAAAGTACTAACAAGTTCAAGAAATCTTTTAGCTGCAATAACCAATTACAATACAGTAGAGAGAAAGTACTGACTGTTCTAACTACTGAGAGTGGCACAACAGCACATCTGCAAGTGAAAGAATGAATGTGGAGACTTGCATCACATCATATACAGCACTCAAAATGAACCACAGATCTAAATGTAGTAACAGAACTGGTTAACACCTTTTGAGAGGAAGCACAGGGAAAAACTCTTGTTACATTGGGCTCACAAAGGCAGCAATTATTTGCATGGCAGCAAAACACAAGGAATAAAAGTAGAAATACCTGAGATGAATAGCAACAATACTGAAGGTTCTTGAGCTTCACTGGACTCCATCCAGAATGTAAAAAGACAGCACAGAGAATGACAGAAAGGTTCTGAATTACAGAGGTGATAAGGGACATACCTAGAACTGTAATTAGCATGTAAAAGTTTTTACAGGGCCTCCCTGGTGGTGCAAGGGTTAAGCACAGTGCTATGAAGCTGTCCTCAGTGACTGCAGCTGGAGTTCCAACCCCAGCTGGCCAGGGAGCTACCGATACAGCGCAGCAGACCTCTCCTGTCTTGCCCCCTGTTCCCCTCAGCAGTATATTTTGTCAGTCTGCCTGTTCTGTCCCCCACTCTGTCTCTGGTGAATCCTCTCACCTCCTGCACCACTGGCCAGTCCCAGTTCCTGTATGCATAAATAAATCTTTTAAAAAATGTTTTTACAAACCAAAATACAAATAACCCAATTAAAATGGGCAAAGCATGTGAATAGAGATTATTCCCAAAAGACTCACAAATAGCCAATAAAAACATGAAGCTGTCACCATCACCAGTCATTAGGAAAATGCAAAAGCCAGAAGAAAACAAAATCTCAAGGATAGAGCACTTACCATCCACTAGCATAGTCACATTTACAAATAGCCACAATACAAGGTGAAGAAACTGCAATAGCACATGTGGCTTGTGAGCATTTACAATGTTGTAGCTTCTTTGGAAAACAGACAGTTCCTTAAAAAGTTGAACAAGTTACCACAGGAAGTGGCAATTCTACCTCTAAGCACAAACCTCCAAATTTGACAATAATCACACAAAATCTTGTACAACACTGTTCACAGTGGCAAAACAGTGGCCCCAAAGTGGAAACAACCAATTTCCATCCTTTGATGAAAGGGCACACACAATGCGTGACATCCATACAGTGGGATGGTTTGTCCATAAACAGAAGCAAATACTGACCCGAACTATAACATTGATGAGGCATGAAAACTTGACATGAAATGGAAGAAGCCAGATACCCAGCGTCACACCAGGACTCTGGCAGGTCAGAGATCTGACCCAGTGATGGTGGGGAGAGCATTAGGGATGATCCTGCTGTTCTCTCGCTTCCCCACAGGTCAGGCTGATCTGTGCTGTCTGCACAGTGGCTGTGTCCAGCAGTCATTGCACACTCATTGAGTGTCCACTGAGAACTTAGCACCGGTCCAGGTAAAGGGAAACAGCAAATGACAAAACTGACCAAGTCCTGTCCTATTAGGACTGACGTTATATTTCTACCATTGTTAAATAACACTATTTCAGATTGACTCCAGTGTTGGAGGGAGGAACAAAGGAGAAGAATGATTAACCGGGAAATAAGGTTGAAGAGTATCAGAGAAGGAGGCCCTTGGGAAGGTGAAGATGTGGGAGCCAGTGTTCATATTGTAAAAGGACACAAGTCCAGCCTCACAGTCCAGAAGAACTCCCACCAGCAGGGGCTGCTTCCTCAATGGAAGGGGATTTGGGGGAGAGGTAAGGGCCATGTAGCCATTTTCCTGGCAGAGTCTAATGGCCCAGAATCCAGACTGAGGCTCTGGGGTCAGGTCCCTGTCTCTCTGCACATTTTCCAGACAAACTCCTAAGTCCCACTCAGATCCTTCTCCCATGTCCACTTCAAAGTAATGTCTTCCTGAGGTGAAGCCCTCACAGCCCAGGACACAGGGTAAGAAACAGAATCTCGTAGAACTGAAATACTCTTTCTGGCTGCCTCCATGGGTCACATGTCTCTGATCCTCAGACAGAATTAGTTCATGAAGAGCTGTGTCTGGGTCCAGAGTCACGCTGACTGATAAGAGAGAAAGACACATTTTATTTGCTGAGAAGACAGTACAATTCAAGTACAGCCTCCTGGATTCAGGTGCTGCCTAATCCTTCTAGCTCTGTGAGTCACTTTCTGAGAGTCTGCATATAGTAGGAAATCATCACACCTGCCACAGTAATGGTGGGGAGGATTGAAGGAGCTCATGCACCCTACTCTTGGAGAAATTCCTGTTATTTGGTAAGTAAGCAATAAGGGGAAGTAATATCCTCTCCATCACTGTCACCATCACCAACTCAGTCCCTCAGAGAAGGCAAGGGCCTGACTAACCAGAGTGGTTGCTGTCTTCTCCCCAACGCTTATCCCCTATGTAGGGCCACCAAGAATCATGGAATATTGAAGCAAAAAAAAAGTTTATCCCCATTTTTTTTGATAACCTTTCACACTGTGCTGGAGACCCACTCCAGCAGAATGTCGTGTCAGGAGTTCCTGAAAGGAGAAGACATAATTGGCAAACCTGAGGGCTGAAGGGAGGGGGGATGAGGCAGACCCAGACACTCTTGCTCTGGTGCAAGTATCTCCAACTGGGGGTCTCAACGGGTCTTTATTTTTACATTAAGGCAAGCGGTGAGATTATATCATCATAAGCATTGAAGCAAAACATGACAATGATTACATATTTTCTCATGAACATATAGAGACCCTCTTGGTCTCATACCAAAAGGGCACTTCTCTGATCACCTTAAGAAAAACATCAGGGATAATTAGTTTTCTTGGAGCAACTCATTTCCCAGCATGATCAATTATCTAAGACAGCACAATATGGTAACAATTAATCATCCTATTAAACTTTCCTAATTTTGGAGTGGGCGTGAAAGTCCTATCGTATATCCTGTTACTAAAATCTACCTATCTCCCTAGCACTCGATTAACTTAGCTAATTTATCAGTTACTTCATAGTGGCCGAAAGTAACTCATCAAATCTATTTTAATTCTACTGAGGTCTAACTCTTAACTAGAAATACCTAACCTCCACACAGCCTGCGAACTGTTGACCTTTTGCATATACCAGAAAATGTACTATTGCTGCAATCACGTACCTCTTGGGTTAGGCTATGGTTTCCAAGCACAGCTGGCTCAAGGCATCTTGTTCTCCATAGTCCTCAGGGCCAAAACATTTCTTTCCTAGCTATACCTCTAGCAATTTTACTTTCTTTAGTAATGATTCAAGCGTAAGAAAATAGGCCAATTAATGCTTAGGTCCGAATTAGGTTTTCACAAGCCAATTTATAACTAACTTACTTATGCATTAACCAAGGACAAACGGGAGAGCATTAGAGGGCTTGCTGTGGAAACTCCCTTATTCAGATCTTCTGGGAAGTGCAGAAGTCCCCTCTTCTCGGAAGTCTGCCCCAATGCCTGGACCTTGTCAAGAGACAGCATGGGTAGTGCCACCTACAGCAACACTGATTCAGAAAGAAAAATAACATAGGTCCTGCCATGTTTTGTTAATGAAGCAGTTACTTCAGATTCCAATATTCTATTCAGCCCTCAGAACACCTGTCAGTCCCATGAATTTGGGTGTGAAGTCTTTTATGTTTCTGCAGATGATAGTCCATATTGTCCCAGGGATTAGTAAAAAGTGATATAACTTATGCTGGAATAATGTACATCAAACGATCTGACTAGCATAAGTAATAAAAAATATACTGATCTTTTTAAGTGTGATGTTGGCCAGGAGTGTAATTTGTTCTTTTTTTAAAAGATATATTTATTTCTGCATACAAGAACTGGGGAACAGGCCAGAGTTGTTGGGAGATGAGAGAATTCACCAGAGACAGAGTGGGGAGCAGAACACGCAGATTGACTGAAATACACTGCTGAGGGGAGCAGTGGGCTAGACTGATTGTTCTAACAACTGATAGTGCACAACAGCATATCTGCAAGCAAAAGAATGAATTTGGAGAGGAGAGGTCTGCTGTGCCATGTGGGTTGCTCCCTGGCCAGGATCAAACTCCTGCTGCAGTGGCTGCAGACAGCTTCATAGGGTGCTTCTTAACCCCTTGTGCCACATGGGAGGCCACAGGAGTGTAATTTCTCAAGTGTGATGCTGGTCAGGAGTGTAATTACAAAGCAACAATGATAATCAGATGTTGTAGCAACAAGTGAAGCTCCAAAATATTACTGAGTTATACACTATCAGCCGCCCCAAGGCTGAGAACTGAGGGCTGAACACTGCGGACCCACTGACCATGCTCCCACCCCACTGACTTGTGTTTGCTTCAGTCAACGGGAAGCACTGGAGGAGACCAGGGAGCAGAAGATGCAGAAATAGGAGTCATGGGACCCAGGTTCCTTTCCACTGCCTGAGAGTCAAGTCTCCATCATTTTTGTCTGTTCACGCATGCCCGTCCTCACAGCTCCCTCCACCTGCCACACAGGCCCAGGGTGGCCATGGCCCTACTAACTCCTAGTCTTGGATGTGTCCCCATTAATCACTCTTGTTGTCACCATTGGAAATAACCCTTCATGCAATTCTCTTCAATCAGCCCTTATCTTCCTCACTTCTAGAAGTGAGATTTCCAATTCATGTTACATGAACAATCCAAAATAACCATAGAGGACAGATCAAAATGGAAAGTAAATTATACTGAAGGGGAAAGATCCATTGGACTTTTATAACTACCTGTTGTTTATAGTGAAACTGTAACTTGAGACATGAAGGATAGATTATATAGTTATATAGCTACATTTATGAAATAGTATTAAATTAAAGTATTATTAAGGGATAACAGAGATACCTAATTAATTAATATACATTTCACTAGGAAAATTTCACAATTCCAAACATGCATGCACTATATAACCTCAAATTAAACCATGCCAAATATCACCATAAGCAAGGCAAAAGGGAAACTCTCCAGTCATCCTAAAATGTTACAACATTCTTCCTTCCATAACTGACAGAGGAGGCTGGACAAAAAGGTCACTAAAGTGGGGGAGACTTGGACAGTTCAAACAGATCAGTTTAATAGACAAATAAAAAAACAGCGATTAGTAAGTAGAGAAAATGCAGTTCACATGACATTGTCTACATGGACTATGTAGTCATTGAATAAAACTAGTCAGAATGAAAAAATGAACATATATCTGTAGATCTATGTTACACAGACTGGTTATTTGAATGCAATTCAGTGTAAAACAATAATAAAAACCAATAAAAATGCTAAGATTCTATAATCAAAATGCTTATAAATGATAATAAGTAGATATGGGAAAGTCATTGCAAAAGCAACTTAAATAGAAAATAAAGGACTCCTGGACCTCCCTCAGGGCACAAGGGGTTAAGTACAGCACTGTGAAGCTATCCTCAGCATCTGCAGCATGAGTTTCATCCCTGGCTGGCCATGGAGCCAACCTACATGGCATAGCAGACCTCTCCTGTCTCGCCCAATGCTCCCCTCAGCAGTGTATTTCATTCAGTCTGCCTGTTCTGTTCCCCAGTCTCTCCCCCGCAGCACCTCTGGCCTGTGCCCCAGTTCTTCGATGCAGAAATAAATAAATCTTTAAAAAATAACAAAGTTGGATAAAATACATACTTTAAATAGCATCACACCAGTGCAATCAATTCAGGTTTGGTCTCTGTCACCAAACAGATCATGGGTGGCCTTGCATGACCCCTGCCTCCTGGAATTTGCACTATTATAAAATTCTTTCCACTTGAGTGTGGGCAGGACCTGAAAATTTCCTCTTACCAATTTGTTTAAACTGACCAGCTATAAGTCCTATGCCTATTTGTGATTACACAAGACTCCATCTTGCTCCCTACCTTGCCTAGAGACTGTCCTTCAGATGACTTAAAGACATATGACCACAGAAATGGACACTTGTACAAGTAGTCCAGCCTCCAGATGCAAACACAGCCCATCCACACATTCATTACACTCCATAAGGCCTGAGCAGATGACCTAGCAGATGTGAACCACACATACCTGAACCACAAACCTGTGAGCTAATGTGTTGTTTTAAGCGAAAAATATCTTTAGAGCAATGCAGGATGACGATGGCCACCGAAACAATTCAGGTTCATTCTGATTTTACAGCCAAAAGAATTGCTAAAAAATATTGAGTGTGAATCTTCCAATTGTGGACATACGGACAGTGACAAATACTAAGTAAGAATCAAGGGATTGGGGCCTCCCTGGTGGCACAGGCAGTTGAGTGTCATGCTGTGAAGCTGTCTGCAGCCTCTGCAGGGCTGGTTAGATCCCCACTGGCCTCAGAGCAACCCACATAGTGAACAGACCTCTCCTGTCACACCCGCTGCTCCCCTCAGCAGTGTATTTCCTCAGTCTGTCTTTTCTGTCCCCCGCTCTGTCTCAGGTGAATCCTCTCAACCTCCTGCACATCTGGCCTGTGCCCCAGCTCCTGTATAAATAAATAAATCTAAAAAAAAACTAATAACGACTGCCATTGTGTCTGCCAAGGAGGAAAAGCAGCTTCGTAGTGAATCTGACCCAAATGTGTCTTCCAGGCACCTCCCCTCCAAGTCCATGGGTGCAAGTTGAAGGGGTAGAAGAAAGAGGGAGAGGGGCCACCTCCTTCTGTGTGATATAGACCCGGAGGCCACTTAGCACGCTTCGTTCCCTGTAGTGCCTCTTGTTAGGAAGTCCGGTTCAGGGGCTACTGGGACTTGTCATCCAAGGGCGCTCATCTGAGCAGGGGCAGAGAGAAGAGAGCTTCCCCTGCACACATCTGCATCTGTAACTTTAGCACAAGGACTATTGTGCGCCTGTTGAACACTTACATCACAGCACATGAACAAACACTTTCTCCCTCATCTATCTTTTGTTTGTTGACCTTATGAGGCTCTCCCTGCAGAGCCTATGATGAGTAAAGGAAAAGATTTTCTTGCCTCCGCTACACAGGAAATCCCAGTGTTTTCTGTTATTCCCAGAGGCCCAGTGTCCGGACCCGCTTCTGGAGTCTCAGAGCACTGGAGAGTGAGAGACCCCACCTTCCTGCTCTGGACACAGTCGGACTCTCCCCGAGCTCATCCCCCCTCTAGGGTCCTGCGACCTCACTTAGGCAAGTGTGGCCTTCCCAGTTAGGGGTGGTCTCCATCCTCTGGGCAGGGCACGTATAAAGTACTCACAGGAAATGCTGTTCCCGTCAGCATTTAGATTCTAAATAACAACAACAACAACAAAAATGATAATCGTTCAGATAAGGAAATTAAAGACTAATAATTCTTTGCAAGCTGTAACAAAAATTAGAGGGAAAATTAGAAATAGTTTTGTAAAACCTCATCAGTCATTAATTACCTTCCTGTAACTTTATTTCCTATGCCTTAGTTTCCATTAATAGGGGTTTAACTTGGATCTTTAAAAAACTCATTGAGGTGTCTACACAATTTTGAATATATGTAAATCTCTTATAATAACTATTTGTAGATCTTTCTTTTAGCACATATGTTGACCCTCATCAGTTTTGATTGATTGATTCTTGCCTTTTTTGATTGATTCCTATCTCATACTTTCTTACTTCCTTTCATAATGGACACTCTATCCTAGGAATTAAATTTTTTTGTCAGGATATGTTTTGTCAAATAAAATCCAGTGCTTCATAATGCTATAGTGGTTGTAGTCTATTCATGAAGTTGCACAGTCATTACCACTGTTTAAATTCCAAAACATTTTCATCTCCTCAAACACACACTCATATCCTTAAACAAGGAATTCTCTGCCCTCATCAGTCAAACTCTGACAAGGACTAAGATACTTTCTCTCTGAGATTCTCCATTTTAAGCATTTAACAAAAAGGATCATACAAAATGTGCCTTCTTTCAAGTAGAGTAATGTTCT
Source organism: Talpa occidentalis (assembly GCF_014898055.3). Lineage (NCBI taxonomy): Eukaryota > Metazoa > Chordata > Mammalia > Eulipotyphla > Talpidae > Talpa > Talpa occidentalis. Next base: position 16,154,307 of record NW_023602073.1, read on the forward strand.
CAATACTCCTCCATGTTGAAGCATGAATCATTATTTTATTCTTTCTCATGGATGAGTAATATTCCATTGTGTGGATTTCACACATTGCATGTGCCCATTCACCAATGGATGGACATTTGTGTTCTTACTGCTTTTGATAGCATTAATCCTCTTCAGTCATTGGATTGTCTTGGAAACCTTGTCAAAATCCATTGACTCTCAATGTGTGGATTTATTCTGGACTCTGTCATATTTCATTGCTATGTATGTCTATCCTTACACTAACACCTCACATTCTTGACTTAATAGTGCTGTTGTATTTTCTGAAAATGGAAAATGTGAGGAACATGGAGAGCAGCTCCACCTTTTCTCTGAGACCACCAGGGAGCCCAACTGCTGGGAATGCAAATGGTCCCCCCAGCACTGAGGACACCACAGTGTTCTTGTCTAAGAGGCATGTCCAGGCTCCAAGTTGAGTGACCACCCTGGGCTCCTGCAGCAGCCCCTGCTCTCAGGCTGAAATTTCAGATCTAAGGTTATTTAGGGGAAAACCAAGATTGTGACCCAGAAATAAAACTTTTATCAACTGATGTTGTGAAAAACAGTTCATGTTGTGTCCACAACAACACATTCCCCAGGTCACATGGACTTTCATGGGATGGTGATAATATTGTCCTTATTCACTCTTGCTGTCATGAACACCTGCTGTAAAATACAGTGGCTGAAACCCACACCTGCATGTTTTATCTTCACATGTGTATAAAATCTAAGAAACCACATCGTGCAAGGCCCTGCGACAGCTTCTCAAAACTGGCAGAGACCACTAGTGTTTAATTCTCCTGCAGTCTGCTAGGGAAAACCAATCAGCAAGGAACTGCCTGGAGTTCCTTGATGTAGGTGGTGGGTTTGAACCCCACTATGTTGGGAGAAGAATATGGGGGCTTTAGAAGAGAGTCCTGATGGACACATGCAACTTACCATATAGAGGAGGTGGAGAAAGGCTTCTTTTAGATGTTTACTGGCTTGTTCTGAGTGCAGCATTTCCTGGCAAGGCTGTAGAGGTCCGTATAGTGTCATCTGTGGGTCAGCACATGAGGCTCAAGAAGCTGATAGCCATAGCCCTTGGATAGTTTAGCTACCTCTTCCCCAGCCTCTGATTGTACAGCAGACATGATGGCAGCCATCCTGCCACGTGCTCTGGGACTAAGGGGTCACCTGTATCACTGCACAGAGTCTCCAGTTCGCTCCTTTTGAAAGTGTTAGGATTCAACAATATTTCATGTCATTCTAGTCTCTTGGAAGGCAGGGAATCTTCTCAGGAATTTGATGAATTCATCATCTTAACTACACTTTCTTTCTTCACCCAGTTTTGATCAGGAAAAGTTCCAAGAGGCTGTGACAAGATTGCAGGAACAGAGAACAGTGCCAGAGTCTGAAGTTGAGCACAAGAGAACAAACAAGGGAATGGGAAGTAAGAAGTTGAGTCTTTTCCATCCTAGAGCATACACAGAGTTCTTGATGGTTTATTCTCACTAGCCCGTAAGAAATAGGTGACAGCCAAAGAAGCAACATGCTTTATTTTTATGTCCCTGGTGTCTATGAATTTCTGTATCTTTTCAGCCTTATAATAGTGATTGGTTAGGGGCCTCCCTGGTGGTGCAGGCAGTTGAGCACAGCGCTGTGAAGCTATTGGCAGCCTCTGCAGTGCCAGTTCGATCCCGGCCGGCCGTGGAGCAACCCACATGGAGCAGCAGACCTCTTCTGTCGCACCTGCTGCTCCCCTCAGCAGTGGATTTCAGTCAGTCTGCGTGTCTTTTCCCCACTCTGTCTCTGGTGACTCCTCTCACCCTCCTGCACATCTGGCCTGTACCACAGTTCTTGTATGCATAAATAAATCTTTAAAAATAAATAAATAAATAATAGTGATTGGTTAGGATGCCCAACCCTCAGCCTGTAGAGACAGAATTTTGATCTTCCTTGCATAGAACATCCTAGACTGGGTTTCACATTACAAATACCTCACTTCAAAGAACTGAAATATTAAATACCTTCATGACTTGAAGACCTCAAACATATTACCTCACACTCTCACCACAGTACAGGGTTTGCATTGACCCCGACATCTCTCCCAGTTTCCACAAACTGTTCTGTGTGAGCAATGAGAACAGAGTCCTGCCAGGTGAGCTTGTGTTACTCCAGCTCATGAGGCTGGTGATGAGGACAGAGCTGCTGCAGCTCATGCACACTCACACTGCACACTGAGGTCTCTAAGTCTTTCCATAGCTGCCCATCTCCTACCATGTGAGACCCCGCCTTTAGCGATAGATTGAGGTCACCCCTCAGTTGGCATTTAGTCCTGCAGACTGTTTAGTCATCCTGCCTCTCTCAGGGGCCTCTTCCAGCCTCTGCACTTATCCTTTATGTGTGGATGTTCTACTTAACACTCAATGGACAGTCACAGTTCCCTCATTTTAAGGTTCTTGGGGAGTAGGGAGACCCTCCATTGTTACCAGCATGAAGGGAAACCATGTCAATACCAGAGTCGAGCTGTCCTCTCCCACCAAAGTTCTACTTCATCCTGATCATGACCCTTGACCACAGTATCACAGTCAGTGCCACACTGCGTGAGCTGATAGCACAGCGGTAGAAATTGCAAATCTGTATCTGCCACGTGAAAATGAGTCCCACCAAGTAGGTTGTTTGGTTTCTCTTGGTTGTAAACATACAGATGATAAATGGGCTCTGGCTGTGGGATGATTGTTGCTGGTAACTATGATCAAATTCTGGCACCCGGACCTCCTCTCTGAGGACATGGGAGTCACCTGCCATCCTTGCCTGGTGTTGTTCATCGAAAGCCTTCCTGCACACATCTCCCAGAGAAACGGAGATTTACATGTCTCTGTGCCTGTTGGGGCCCAGGTGGGGGAAGGACAATAGGGGTATTGGTTTCCTGGGGAGAGTTTCAGATTGGGAGGATGAGCTAGTCATGCAGATGGAGAGTAGAGATGGGGCACCGCAGTGTGAAGGTGATACCAATAAAGTGAACATGTAGATGGGAGAGTGGTAAATTTGAGATGATATCTCAGATGAAACCTGAGTTTACCTAGTGTTTGACCTTGACCCCAGTTACATAATGAAATTATCTAGCATCTATAATTTTTCTCCTGTATCTTGACTAAAGAAGAATAAAATTGCTCTGCTGACTATGGAGAACTATGACAGGCTCCCCACAGCTAAGTGCCTGCGTCACAGTTGACTCAGCAGCAGTGTACTGTGGACATTCTTCACCTCAAATGGCTCTTGGGTCAGGGTCTTCATAGCTGCATTTACATTTCTGTGTGTGTGTTTTGGAGGGGAAAGGGGTGAGGAGTATCACAAAACATATCACAAATTCTACCATTCTCACCATCCTACACATTCTCTTTATTGGCATCATCCTCACACTGTGGAGCCCCCGTCTCCACTCTCCATCTGCACAAATAGTTCATCCTTTCGACATATACTGTCCCTCACTACACAATGTCCCCTTTGTCTCTCTGCCTCCTGGGACCCAAAATCCCACGTTCTGTTTTTTAAATCTGACTAGGTAAAAACAGTCATGGAATTATTGTCCTCTTGTCTCTGACCATAGAGTCTTCCTGGCTCGTCCATGCTGGTACACGCATCAGAGTTTTCTCTTTTTTTTTTTTTTTAAGGTTGAACAGTTTCCCGTTGTCCACACATACCTCATGTTGTTTCTCATTTTATCCATAAGTGAATTTTGGCCTGTTTCCTGCTTTTGAACATATTTTCTTGATTCCAGGAGAATTCAGTGGAATGGGGGAAGTTTGGCGAGGGCTGCCATTTTAATTGAAAAGTGTGACATTATGTGGGGAATTCAAAGGAGCATTTCTTCTCAGCACATATCAGTGTCTTTGGTTTGTCCTTCCCCAGGCTATAGGGGAGATTTATGTGGTCTGAGTAAAAATACTCCATCAGGATATATGGGGTGGCTTTTTCCAAATGGAACCCTAGGGAATATTTTGCTCCCATTCCCCTCAGTCCCAGGTGCACAGAACCTTGATTGTCAAACTCTCTCCTGAGAGACTCTGCCAGATGACTGGTGGTTGGTAAAGCTGGGCAGCCACATCTATGAGAACTTCCTCCCTTGTTTGATATGTCACTTGCTCCAAGAGATCTTACCAGACCTTTTCCCACTGCATGAGTGAGCTATTGAATAAATGTTAATTGTGGGAGCTGTTTATTTTAGTTGCAACTCAGTCTCACTAAAGGTTGACCATGTCACCTGATTTACTCAACTGCGTGGGACATCTGCCACCACCACAGTGGCTCAGTCTCATCAGCTGTCCATTGATTCCTTACTAAGGAAAGATCTGTGTGCTAAGTGATCTCTAATGCAGACAATGGTGAAGGAAATAGGTCCCTGAAAGCAAGTCTTTCAGGGGAAGTACATGGTCTCCCAGCCTCTTCCTCAAGCAGCCCACATGCTGCTGTGATCACAGTGACAGCGTGCAGGGTACGGCTCTCAGGATCAACTTACTGCCATGCTCTGGATCTGAGGTTAGGGGAAGGGACTCATCTGACCTGGGAATCCATCAGTGTCAAGGTGGGGTTCAGTCTTTACTTCTTGGATGGTGTTTTAATAAAAAACACCCTTCATGCCCACTCCCATGAAACATGGAATATTCCCTAACTCACCTTTTGTCCTTGTGTCTCTGTAGGACACGAAAGACACCAGGACCAGGTAAGCACTATCTCTATTCAGAGGAGAGAGTTTTGAGTATATAGAGCTTCATGGAATGTCCCACTGAAGAAGTCTCCCTCCTCTCCTTAGTCTAGGTGGTCAGCTAAGCAACTGAAAGTCCCAGAAACCTTGTCTTGGAGTCTCACACTGTCTGCAATGTTTCTGAGCGCTACTGTGATATGAGGAAGGTATTGAAGACCCACCACAAAGGTATGGCCATCCAAGAATCCTTCAATGCTGGGCATGGAAGTTAACTTTGGTGTAAACCATGTTCACCACCTACCCCTGAAAAGGCTGACAGACAGTTTGTTTATTTGTTTCATTGGAGGGTTCAGGATGCTCCAGTGCTTTCTCGGGGACACGGGATCCTGGGGACCTCTGAGGACTCTTCAGATGCCTACTCACCCATTGATTTACTGTGCCCCCAAGGGCATTGTTCCTTGATTCCAGTTTCCATTTTCCAGTTGTCATAAAATTAAGTGCCACAGCATTTGTAAGGAGCTTAGTACAGTAACTGGGCCATAAAGTTTACTCTTCATATTTCAGGAAGTCTGAGAACAATGCAAGAAAGTTATATGATGCAAATAGTTTTAGGACCTTGACCCAACTGACATTTCAAATCTCTCATCCACGATTATAGATTTCTAAGGCTCTAAAAAGCTCAATGTTTCCCCCTCACTCATTTCTGTGCTAAATTAGCCCTAAGCAGATATTATTTGCTGACTTATTCATTTATATGTTGTGGTAGAACACTTTAGTGGCTTAAAGCTAAATACACACATTTTCTTATTTTTTTCCTTAAGAAATTTTTTTCATTATTTATTTATATATACAGGAATGGAGGTACAGGCCAGAGATGTGGGGGGTGGTGAGAAGATTCACCAGAGACAGAGTGGGGAACAGAACAGGCAAATTGACCAAAGTACACTGCTGAGTGGAGCAGCGGGCGAGCCAGGAGAGGTCTGCTGTACCATGTGGGTATCTCCCTGGCCGGGGATTGAACTCGTGCTGCAGTGGTTGCTTCTTAAACCCTTTGATCTTCAGAGAGGCCCTAAACATACACATTTTCTATGAGAATCTTGTGTTGGAAATCTGGGCACAGCTCAGGTGGGGTCACAAAGAGCAGTTATGGGACTTGCTGGGTTTATGTATCATCTGGGGACTATGTGGGGAATAATCTCCCAATCTTCCTGTTGTTGGTGGAATTCCTTTTTTTGTGAATTTAGGACTTAGGACCTGCTTCTTGTCACCTGAGAGCTGGCTGAGCTTCTGGAATCCACCACTAATCCCATGGCACACGGGCCTTCCACAAGGCCAGTTATTTCTTTAGTGAGCTGAGCTGAGGAGATAGTGTTTAAATTAAGTCAACTGTAATATGGGATTCTACATAAGGAAATATGACCCCTTATTTTTGCCATTTCTCAAAGGCAAATTCTCAGGTTATGCCCATAGCAAATGGAGGGAATTTTACACGCTTGGGAAAATGAGGAGGCAGGGATCATGCAAACACCTTGGAGTTGCCCTCCATTGTGGTCCCCCCTGAATTGCACTCATCTGACTCTACTTAGCATCTTTATTAGTCCTACTTGGTACTAAACCATGAACATATAAATTCAAGGCTATGGAAGACCCTGCTGGGGGTGGGCATATAATTTAGAGCATCTGTCATTTTAACCTCAACAATATTCTGAATTTTTATATTTGACCCCAAGGGTTTCAGATAAGGGATTATGAACCTGTAAGTGATTCCTCTCCCCTGTCCCAACTAGTGAATATCACCAGCAATTTAAAAAAGAGTATCTCTGGTTTGATCCAATAAAGACACGTGGAAGGGAAAAGCAGGAATTGATGAAACTTGTGTTCAGATTTCAGAGTTGATTTATCTACTGTTATCTTTTACACAAGACTTTACATTATGGTTCAGTGTATTTCTGAAATGAGCTTATGTCTCCCCTATGAATATTTTATCTTTTAGAAGCCCTCATTATTAAGACATTTCTTAGTATGCAATTGTTACAAATAAATATAATCAATTAAACAGTAATTGTGGAGGCAAAAAAGGCCCAGGTGTGTCCTTCACTGTGAAGAATTGTGTCTACTTCATCTCTGCCTCTAACCACGATTTGGAACATTTCAGGAAGAGCCAGGGCCTCAGCCCCCACAGCCAAGACATCAAGGGAAAGACCAGGGCCATCAGAGGAGCAACTAGGGACGTCAGGGGAACAATCACTGAGGAAGAGACCATGTCGGAGGAGATTACCGTCCAACTGTCCTTTGAGTGAGTCAAGAACCCAGCATTTAGAAGAAGAAGTCATTGCAGCCCGCAAGGGGTTAGACCATCAGAATTTGTGTGAGAAACAAGGAGAGAGGCTCCGCCTATTCTGTGAGAACATTGGGCAGCTCATTTGTTGTTGCTGTGCATGGACCCCCAGGACAGAGGACACAACCATGTCCTTGCCAATGATATGTGTCTGTGCTCGAGGTGAGTGAGGGCCTGGACTCCTGTAGCTGCACCTTCTCTTAGGCTGAACTCCCAGATCTAAGCTTATTTAAGCTGACTCCCAGGACTGTGATCTGGAAATAAAACGTTCAACCTCACTCTTCTGAAAATTAATTCATAGTAGTTCCCCAAAATATATCTCCATGGTCCATATGGACTTTCATAAGGTGGTGAGATTCTAGTCCCTGTTCACTCTTGCTGTGATGCCCCCTGCTGTAGAATACACTTCTCCAAAGCACATCGGCCAGTTTTATTTTCACATGTGTATAAAACTGGAGAAATCGTGATGTGCAAGGCCATGTGACAGATTCTCAAATAGGCACAGATTTAATTTCTCCTGCAGTGGGCTAGGCTAAACCAACCAGCAAAAGAGAACTCCCTGGAATTCCTTCCTGTGGATTTGGGCCCAGCGAATTTGGGAGTGAATCCTGGGAGCTTCCTAGAAGAGAGTCCTGATGGACAAAGACAACTTTCCATATATAGGAGGCGGAGAAAGTCTTCTTTTAGATGGTTACTGTCTTGTTCTGTGTGCAAAGTTTCCTGACGAGGCTGTTGAGGTCCATATAGCTCCGCCTGAGGGTCAGCAGATGAGGCTCACGAAGCTGATAGTCATAGACCTTGGGCATCGGAGAGCAGACGTGATGGCAGCCATCCTGCCACGTGCCCTGGGAATAAGGGGACATCTGTATCACTGCACACAGTCTTCGGGACACTTACACTGAAAGTGTAAGTATTCAACAATATTTCATGTCATTCTAGTCTCTTGGAAGGCAGATATTCCTCTCAGAGACCTGATGAATCTGTCATCTTAAATATGTTTTTTTTTCTTCTCCCAATTTTGATGAGAAAAATCTCCAGGAAGCTGTGACAAAACTGAGGAAACAGAAAGACCAGTATAAGAGTCAGAAGTTGGGGCCTCCCTGGTGGTGTTAGGGAGCACTATTAAGCACATCACTATGAAGCTATCTGCAGCCTCTGCAGCACAAGTTCGATCCCCTGCCAGCCAGAGTAGGCTACCCACATGACAAGGCAGATCTCTCTTGTCTTGCCGCTGCTCCCCACAGCAATGTATTTCAGTAGATCTGCCTGCTCTGCTCCCCACTATGTCTCTGGTGAATCATCTCACCGCCCCTCCCCCTGCAACTCTGGCCTGTGCCCCAGTTTTTGTATGCAAAAATAAATAAAAAATTTTAAAAATTAAAAAAGAGTCTGAAGCTGACCTTAAATAAACCCACAGATTTATGGTCAACTAATCTTTGACAAAGGAGCAAAGAACATGCATTGGAGCAAAGAACTTTGTTCCATAAATGGTGCTGGGAAAACTGGGTCGCTACATGCAAAAGAATGAAGCTTGACTTCTACCTCACACCATGCACAAAAACCAACTCAAAATGGATTAAAGATCTAGACATAAGACCTGAAAACATAAAATACATAGAAGGAAATATAGGTGAAACACTACATGACATGCACCTCAAAGACATCTTTACAGACACATCACCCAAAGCAGTGATAGTGAAGGCAAAGATCAACAGCTGGGACTACATCAAATTAAAGAGCTTTTGCACAGCAAAAGAGACAATAACAAAAACAAAGAGAAACCCCACCAACTGGAAGAATATTTTTGCACACAACACTAATGATAAAGGACTGATCACAAAAATCTACAAAGAGCTGATGAGACTCAACAAAAACAAAGAAAATAATCCAGTCAAAAAATGGGCGGAAGAGCTAAAAAGAAACTTCTCTGAAGAGGATATGCAAATGGCCAACAGGCATATGAAAAAATGTTCAACATCACTTGTTATCAGGGAAATGGAAATCAAAACTACAATGAGATACCATCTTAGACCAGTGAGAATGGTGCATATTAAAAAAAAACTAGCAACAACAACAAAGTTTGGCGAGGGTGTGGAGAAAAAGGAACTCTCCTGCACTGTTGGTGGGAATGCAAACTGGTCCAACCACTATAGAGAGCTGTGTGGAGATTTCTGGACCTACTGAAGATAGAGCTTCCATATGATCCAGCAATTCCACTCCTAGGTATTTACCCAAAGGACACAGAAACATCAATTCCAAAGAGCACCTGCACCCCTATGTTTATAGCAGCACTGTTTACAATAGCTAAGCTTTGGAAACAACCCAAATGCCCAAAAATAGATGACTGGATCAAGAAGATGTGGTACATATACACCATGGAATATTACTCAGCATTCAAAAAAGATAAACATGTGCAATTTGCAGCAACATGGATGGCACTGGAAGGGATCATCATCAGTGAAATAAGCCAGAAAGGAAAAGAAAAAGACCGGATGGTCTCACTCATATCAGGAATCTAGAAATCTTAAATAAGGAACCAGGAAAATGAATAACTATAAGAAAGTGAAAATCAAAATCAACAAACAACTATGAACCAGAGACACTCTATGGGGGGTGGGGACAGGGAGGGAAGGTATTGGGGTCAAAATAAGGGGTTTGCAATTGTTTGGGGAAATTAAAAATAAAATTTATATATATAAAAAACAGAGGAAACAAGAGAATGGGAGGTAAGAACTTGAGTCTTTTCCATCCTAGAGCATTCACTGAGGGCGTGGTTGGACAGAGCATGTACTTAATGGTTTACTCTCACCAGCCCAAGAGAAATAGATGACAGCCAAAGAATATGCCATATTTTTTTGTCCCTAGTGTCTGTGAGAAATTCTCTGTGTCTTTTAAGCCTTATAATAGTGATGGGTTAGGATGCCCAGCACCTCAGCCATAGAGACAGAATTTTGATCTTTCTCACATAGAACATCCTAGACTGGGTTTCACATTATAAGCACCTCAGTTTCAAGACTGAAATGTTAAATAACTTCATGACTTGAAGACCTCAAACATACCACTTTTACATGTTCGTTCACCACCATGCAGGGCTCGCATTTGCCCCCCAGACTGCCTCCACCATGTTCCTCTAGCCATTTTTTTGCGAGCAGTGACAACAGGGTCCCTGCCGGTGAGCTCAAGTCCCTGCCAGTCCTGAGGCTGGTGATGAGGACAGAGCTGCACAGCTCATGTGCACTGGGGGTCTCTGAGACTTTCCATACCTGCCCCTCTCCTGGGAAGAGATCCCAGCCTTGAGCAAAAGATTGAGGTCACCCCTCAGTTGGCAGTTAGTGCTCCAGACTATTTAGTCATCCTCCTCTCTCAGGGGTGTCTTCCAGCCTCTGCACTAATCCCTTGTGTGTGGGTGTTAAAGTTCACACTCAAAGGACAGTCACACGTCCCTCATTTTAGGGTCTTGGGTAGCGGGGAGAACCTCCATTGTTACAGACATGAAGGGAAACCACATCAATGCCAGAGTTGAAGCTGTTCTCTCCTCCTCCACAAATGTTCCAGTTCATTCTGATCAGTGAACTTGACCACAATATCTCAGTCACTGCCACACTGTGTGAGCTGAAAGTGTAGCCATGGAAACTGCAGTTCTGCCTAATTTAAGCAAGTCCCATGTTGGTGGGTTGGTTTCTTCTGGTCGTAAACTCACGAATGAATAGTGGACTTTGGCTGTGTAGATGCTTCTTGTTGGTAACTATGATCAGATTCTGCTCCCCAGACCTCCTCTCTGAGTACAGGGGAGTCACCTACCAGCCTTTCAGGTGATATTCATCAAAAGCCTTCCCTTGACAGGGCCTCCCTGGTGGTGCAGCAGGTTGAGTGCAGTGCTGTGAAGCTGTCTGCAGCCTCTGCAGTGCGGGTTCCATTCCTGGCCAGCCAGGGAGATTCCCACATGGCACAGCAGACCTCTCCTGTCACACCCGCTGCTCCCCTCAGCAGTGCTTTCAGTCAGTTTGCCTGTTTTGCTCCCCTCTCTGTCTCTGGTGAATCTTTTCCCCCTCCCACATCGCTGGCCTGTGTCCCAGTTCTTGTATAAATAAAAAATAAATCTTAAAATGAACACACACACTCCCTCAGAAATGGAGATTTGCACATCTGTGTACCTGGTTGGTACCAGGTGGGCAGGGGAACAAAGGTGATTTTGTTTAGTGGGTTGGGTTTACCAAGTGTTTCACCTTTGCCCTAGGTACACAATGAAATTATCTAGCATCTGTACTTTGTTCTCTTGTATCTTTAACGAAGAAGAAGGAAATTATTCTGGTGACTGTATGGAGAGAATTATGACAGCCTCTCTCACACTAAGGGCCTGCCTCCTGATTGACTCAGAAGCAGTAAACTTCAGACATTCCTCCACCTCACAGGACTCCTGTGAAGAGTGTCTTCATAGCTGAACATGCTTTTCTGTGTGTGTATGATGGGGGCGTAGAGGAGAGTATTAAACAAATCACAAATGTACCTGCTCCCCATCTCACACAGTCATTACTGGCATCAGCTTTAAACTGTGGAGCCCACAACTCCACTCTGTTTTTAAGCTGACTGTGTTAAAAACAATCATGAAATTATTGTCCTTTGGTCTCTGACTCTAGGGTCTCCCTGGCTCATTCATGTTGTAACACGTATCAGAGTTTCCTGATATTTTATGCCTGAACAGTTCTGGCAAATTGTCATGAGAACAGCAGGTGGCACTCAGTGAGAAGGAGAGAAGGTCTTTATTTACGCTGGCAGGCTTCACACCAGCAGCCTGGAGGATATCTCTCTCCAAAATCTGAGCCCCAAACAATTAAGGTACATGTTGCATTGGGTAACACCACACTGACAAAAAAACGGGAATCATGGAGCAGGCTACACAATGCAGGATGCTGCTGAAGAGCAAGATCCGGACCATTTTATTGACACACAGCACTGGTTGTAAGAAGGAGGAGAAAAAGGAGATTAAGGGGAAGGAGATTAAATAAAGGGGAAGGGTGTAGAAGATTAGGGATTGTGAATCTGCCCTCCAGGCACTTCTTATCTACTTGATGACTCAGTATTGTCATTGAGATCACACCCTAATCCCCAGCCATGGTTTTAATCTTATCAACAAGGCATTCAACTGATCAGCATCTGGGGTTCCTTGTGATACATCAGTCCTTGGCCCCCTGGGCCCCCTGGTCATGCCTCATGATGTATAAGTTGGGAATATGTGTTATGCATTGGCCCTCAGCCACCCCGGGCATTCCCCCGCATTGGTCATCAGCCCCCCTGGCTGTTCCCCGACATACCTCATGATGCATAGCCTTCCCAGAATGATCCAGCTTTGTGCTCTTGTTTGATTTGAAGGGCACCTTGAGGGATTGGGCTCCTGTACCTAACTGACTGGGCCATTTTGAACTTGCTTAGGATTTAGAATTATAGGTGACAAAATGGTGGTCAAACAGGCTGCTTAGGAGTAGCAGACCCACATGTCCCCCCTTTTTTGTTTAAATTAAAAAGAGGAGTGATAGGAGGAAGGGGAAAAAGTGGGAGGTCTAAGCGGGCATAGGCCAGGTGAAGAGTCAAAATTGTTTGTTTGTGTCTTCTAACTTGCATCTGATGATAGCAGGAACGTCCAAGTTACTATTAGCCAAGAGACAGGACATGAAGGCCACAAAGAGGTTAGTTGATGTGGTAGGCACTCCCTGCTGAGCTAGTAGTGTCTCTGCTGATGATGCAAGGCACTTGATGTCTCTCCACGTTAGGGCTGGAAAATGAAGAGTTTTGTGTTTTCTTCTCGAAAAGTGGTTGTCAATCAATGGAGAGGTCAGTCTCCTGATATGCATCTTTGGGATGAGATTGTTCATGGAGTTGTGTCGACCCATGGTAGGGTTTAACACAGCAAGCCAGAATCCACTGAACAACACCTTGTGGAGACATAACTGCCACATACCATCTTCCCCATGAGATTAAAAGAGCAGGGCCTGACCAGTTAGGATTAGGTGTTTGTAAAAAATGAAAGCCGATAATAGGGCTTCATGAATGTTAGTGTTAAGAAGGGCAGAAGAGATGTCTTTTGCTAGGGCAGTAACATATAGAGAGTCAGAAATAATATTTAGAGACCATGAAGGAAATGAGGAAAGAGCCAAAATAACAGCTGCTAGTTCAGCGCGTTGGGCTGAAGGAAAAGATGTAGTATAGGTGGTTTGCCACGTTGCATCCAACTCTGTGTGCCAGGCCATGACTCCACGGCCTGTAGTGGAGGAAACTTCTATGAAGATAGTAAGAGCTTGGGGAATAGGAGAATTAACAATACTGGAAGAATGAATAGGGAGAAGTTGTAGGGATTGAATGCCTTTATCGAGGTTGAATAAAAGAATGATCTGACATGATCCTGGAAGACAATTTGAAATTGCTCCTACTGAGCGAGGAGCCATTCTGTTTCCTGCTTGGAGAGGTCTGTGTTAATAGAGCCAGGATCATAACCGAATAAGGACTGACAAAAATGACCTTTTTGTAACAAGGAACATCTTTGAGAAACATAAGTAGACAGACGATTTTTAGGCTGGGAGGGAAGAAAAAGCCACTCAATAATGCAGAAGAGTGAGGACAATTGTCCAATAATTCCTGTAGGAGAATGGGAGGTATTTAAAATAAGCAATGAGAGAGAGATTTTACAGTCTCACCTGTTCAAACAAGAAGAGTGAAGACGGTTGTTAAGAAATGTTAATTGTTTCTCTGCTTTGTTAGTGAGCGAGTGCGGAGAGGCCAGGGCTGGATCACCTTTTAAAGAGCAAAGAGCTCAGAAAGAGCATAAGTGGGCATTCCAAGAACTGGATGCAGCCAATTAATATGTCCTAAAAGTTGTTGTAAAGTCGTTAACGTGACGGAGTCAGATACTTGTAAAGTAGGAGTCTTAGGAATTACTTGAGAAGTAGCATCCTAAATCCTAAATAAGAGTTAGGGTTAGTATACTGAATCTTATCAGGTGCCACCACCAAGTCTGTAAGTTTTAAATGGGTCATTAAAACTTTTGAACAGACCTGTAGAAGGTTAGCAGAGGGTGCTGCTAACAAGATACCATCCATGTAGTGGTATATCAAGCAAGAGGGAAACTGAGTACCAACTGGAGGTAGGGCGGTGTCCACAAATAGCTGACACATGGTAGGGCTATTCTTCATTTCTTGAGGTAAAAAACATCATTGAAAATGTTGTAAGTGTTGACTGTTATTAATCTCAGGAACTGAGAAGACAAATTTTTACTTATCATCTGGGTGTAAAGGAATTGTGAAGAAACAATCTTTTAAGTCCACAACCAGGAGATGAAAAGTCGAGGGGATCATAGCTGGATTAGGAAGGCCTGTTTGAAGTGCTCCCATTGGCTGCATTTGAGCATTAACTGTCCGTAAATCCTGAATAAGTCGCCATTTCCCCGATTTTTTTTTTTTTTTTTTGGAATACAGAATATGGGGATGTTCCATGGACTGGTCAAGGGTTCAATATGTCCTAAATGTAATTGTCATTGATTAATAAGCCAACTTGAGCCAATTTGTCCCCCTTTAGGGGCCACTGCTCCACCCAAACTGGGGGACCTGATTTCCATTTAATTTTGAGTGGAGGATATCAGTGGCTGTAGCTAAAAACGTGATGGATGATATTGTTGTTAGTTCTCCCATTCCCCATTCCCATTCCTACAACCCACAGAGTCGTAGGAATGGGAAGAATAAAAGGGCGAAAGTAAGCCACTCTTCCATCTGGATCAAAACATTGTGAGTGGGAGCTCTGGTGTGGAGAGGAGGAGCCGCCTATTCCTGAAGGGATTCAGGTGTGGAATGGGTTTGCCAAGTAGGGGGACAGTCCTATTTTGCTATTATTGAAACATCAGCTCCTCTGTCAATAAGACCAGTAAATGATTTACCCAAAATAGAGGCAGTTAAAGAAGGTCGGGTATTTGTGATAGCAGCTGCCCAGAAGGGTTGATTTCCAAAGCTGCCAAAACCTCAAGGGCCTCTTTATTGAGATTGTGAGGTTGGGATAAAGGTAACAACTGTGGTTAAAGTGGTAAAAGTAACAACTCTGCAATACGAGTATAAGGAGAGATAACGACGTATTTATGGGCCATAAGCATAACCTTAATGTCCCCTGTGTAATCTGAGTCCACCACACCTGGGAGGAAGAATATGCCGTCTATAGAAATGCGTGAACGCCCTAGGATTAAAGTCCAGTGTTACCAAGGCGTGTCTCACCGGAGATGTTAACAATTAATTCATGAGTAAGAGACAAATCCAATATGGCACTGCCTTTAAAGGCTGCCTTTAGATCGAAAATTGATTGGTGAGGTTTCCCTCCTGAGGCTGGGGGTTTGAATGTTGTTCTGAGGCCACATTGCGAGTGATGCCCCAGGAGCTTCCATTTGTGACATCCATATATGAAGCTGGTTGGGGATACACGCTGGGGTCTGGTAACTGCCCTGATTTGTTTGAGGGACGCCCTAGCTCGCACCCCTCCGCCCGTTTCCTGAAATCTGGTGACCCGTCCCGGGTAAGTTTAGACAGGCAGTGAACTGCCAGAAGCCTCGCTGACAATGGGGGCATTTGGTCTTTGGTTTGTTTATTTTAGGATCTTCCCCTGAATTTGCATTAAGGCAGTTTTTATGAAAATGACCCATTTGTCCACACGTAGAACAATGTGCTGTTGGTAAAGCAGACGCCAAGACCAGAGCCTTATGGGTTTCTGTCCCAACATCCTGGCAAGCCTGCAGCATATCTGCGACAATATGAGGCTTGCCCACTATGGATGCTAGCACCCTTTTGCAGTCAGCATTAGCATTTTCATAAGCCAATTGTAATGTTGAAACCCGTCTAGCTTCTGTGTTATCAACTTGGCGAACTATTGACCTGTGGAGACAGCCTATGAATTGTAGATAAGATTCATAGGCTTCTTGCCTGATAGAGGCAAAGGCACAACCCCAAGAAGTAACATCAGGAACTCGAGCCCAGGCCCAAACAGCTGCATCCGATATCTGGGTATATGTCCTCTCTTCTAAATGTAATTGATCTTGTACAGTGGCACACATGCCCTCACCTATAAGCATGTCTAATGTGATAGGAATATTTCCTGCTGCATGATGGCGTGCCTGTATTCCTAAGTAATCCTTAAATTCTCGATACCAAGAGGCATATTGTTGTGCACTGAGAACTGTTTTTACCAACAGTTTCCAGTCCCCATGTTGTCATCTGATAACTGCCACCTATTCCTTCAATGATTCCTCTTGTAAAGGAACATGAGGTTCCATTTTCACAGATGCTAGACTTTAATTCCTTAGAAATAGAAAGGGGGATATTATCAGGGGTTACAAGACCCCTTTTTGTACTAACAGGAAATGCAAGAGTTACAGAGTATTTATTGAGTAAAGCAAGGGACACAGCAGCTTGGATGCATGACTCAGGGCATGTGTGGCCTTGAGGGCGCTTATCCACTGTTCCCTGAAATTCTCAGTCTACAGGCTCTGTCCCAACTTCAGCTCATCCACAGTCAGCCTGACATGTTCCACTTTATTTCCCACTTTTTCATTTTTATTGCATCATATCTCTGGTGCACAGATCTCAGGGTGAAGCCTTCAAAGGTAGTTTTATATTTAGGGTTCCAGTGTGTGTAAGAGAAACTACAGTCAGTCACCAGGCACTGCCCAGTGTACTGTTTATGTTTCGTTCCCCTTAATTTTCTGACTTCCCCTCTGGTGTATGTGCTGGTTAGCACCCAGAATTCACTGTCCTTGCTCAGAAGCCTCTTTAACTCTCCTGAAGTCCCTGCCTGCACTGTCCTGAAGCTGCCCACTTAACCCTAACTTACCCTGGGACTCAGTTCCCCTTTTATGGATGGAGCCCCTCACTGCTCTTAGGACAGAGGGTGTTGGTCTGAGCAGTAACTGCTTCCTGCTGAAAATGGGTGACACAGGCGAGCAGTCAGAGCGCCACTGCAGGGTGGCAATCTGAGGGCCCTGGGAGGAAGGATGGTGGAGGCGTCCTGTCAGGCTCTGTCTAAAGGACAATCTCAAGTCTGCTGGCTTGGAGGCAACAGGAGATGATTCTGACGAGGGTGTTGAGGATGCAAGGCCCAAACAAGAACATCATAAAGAACATAGTGAGGAAACGAGAAAGAGGAGCAACCAGGACAGAAGTTTGTTTCTTATAGAGGCCACGATGGATTGTAGCCAACTAGGCCTTTGCCCCGCCTGTAGGCCATCTGTAATACAGATATATTTTAATAAATTTAGGGTTTCTTTGATCTCCCTAGAAGTGTGAAAGAGTCCTGGCTTAGGCTAGTCATCAGGAGGACAGTCCAAGGATAATGGAGCAAGGCAGAGTAAGTGGCCCCTGATTCACCAAGAAGGTGATTTGTTTTGGTCTGCTACAGTAAGGGTCACCTTACAGCTTTTCTCACTTCTGGGCTTCTTTAAAAAACATCTTCTGGGCCCCCAAGGTGACTCAAGGGGTTAAGCACAGCACTATGAAGCCATCCACAGCCTCTGCAACATGAGTGTGAGCCCCAGTAGGGCTAGGGAGCTACCCATATGGTGCAGCAGACCTTACCTGTCTTGCCCACTGCTCCCCTCAGCAGTGTATTTCAGTCAGTCTGTTTCAGTCTGCCTGTTCTGCTCCGCGCTCTGTCTCTGGTGAATCCTCTCATCCCTGGCACCTCTGGCCTGACCCCAGCTCCTCTAAGCAAAAATAAATAAATAAATTATTTGGTGGAAAAATAAAATCCTCCTAGGGGTGTGTGTGTGTGTGTGTGTGTGTGTGACTTGTGACCATGGAATGCAGTTACAAAACTGCCTAAAAGTCCTTTTCTATTTATTCTAGCAGGTGGGTCAGTCTTGGTACATTTTGATTAATTCCTCCCTCTCTTCATTATGAATCACTTTTGTCCACAGGTGGGGACTTCAGTTTTCAGACTGCTCCTTCCTGCAGACCTTGTATTTCAGGCACCTTCTCCATTTCTCTCTTCTTCCAGCCCAGAACTCTCAGAGGATGGTGGGAATGTGTGGGGTTGGTTGTTTTTACATGATGCCACCACTCCTGAGCATCTGTTTTAGAGAGATGGACATGCTGGGTCTGAGGAAGATACTCAATGGAGATAAAAATAAATTTTTCCAGGGCCTCCCTGGTGGTGCAGCGGTTGAGCGCTGGGTTGCGAAGCTGCCTGCGGCCTCTGCGGCGCCTGTTCGATCCCCAGATGCTCTCTGGCCACCGGAGGAGTGTCCCACATGGCGTGCAGACCTCTCCTGCTGCCCGCTGCTCCCCTCAGCAGTGTACTTCGGTCCTTCTGCCTGCTCTGCTCCCTGCTCTGGCTCTGGTGAATTCTCTCACCCTCCCGCGCTTCTGACTGTACCCAGTGCTTGTATAAATAAATAAACAAAACAAAACAAATAAATAAATAAATAAAAACATGCCTCTATTTAAAATAAATAAATTTTTCCACCTTTCAGTGCAGAGCCTGATTTATGTCTGATTTGATTTTCTTCAAACCCAGACAAGTGACACCATCCATCTAAGCCTCGGTTTCCTCCATGTGATACTGGGGCTCTACTCCCAGGTGGTTGTGAGAAGTGCTGAGGCACAAACCCTGAGGCATAGAGCACAAAAACAGGGTTTGGGGGGTGTTAATTCATATAAAGATGCAAAGCACTTTCACATGTGTGACCTGTTAATGAGGGATCCTTGGGCCACCATCATTTCATCTTTGTGGATTCCCGGGGAATTTTCTCCCTTCTTTGGGATCCATTTCTCCAGCAAAGAGGGAACTTCAGTTAGAAAAGACAGAGGAAAGGATTCCTTCCTGGCTTGCACTTAGCCCAGATTAGAGGTTCTTGTCTCTTGCTGTGTATCTGTGTATCCGGTCATTTGGGAAGCTGATAACACAGTGACCCTCAGCCTGGGCCACACATATTCAAAAGGCCATGAAGACGCCTCAGGCAGAGGACTGCCATGAGGGGAGCAGTGGGCAAGACAGGTAAGGTCTGCTGCACCATGTGGGTAGCTCCCTAGCCTACTGGGGCTCACACTCATGTTGCAGAGGCTGTGGATGGCTTCATAGTGCTGTGCTTAACCCCTTGAGTCACCTTGGGGGCCCAGAAGATGTTTTTTAAAGAAGCCCAGAAGTGAGAAAAGCTGTAAGGTGACCCTAACACTAGCAGACCAAAACAGTAGCAGACCTTCCACAGGGACATGGAGGGTCCCTTTTCCCAGAAGTGGTGCCCATAGTCACTTATTTCTCCTTACTTAGGTCCACGTGAAGCGTCTAGGGTGAGGTGTGAATGATTTGACTGCAAACACCTTAAGAGCACCCCCTGTGCAGATGTTGTGGGAGCTGCAGACATTCAAGGTAACACCCAGGCTTGGCCTCTCCCCTGGGTCCCCTGATGGGGGGACATTCCTGAGCAACAGGTGAGGAGGATGGAGGCAGGGCAGCGCCTGGGGCTGTCTTAGACTTCAGTGCCCACTTCCATTTACAGGGAACCGTGGCAGAGGATGAAATCCAGCTCTACATACCCATGAGCTGACAAGGGCTGTTGCCTGTGAGGATGCAGGAATTTCAGTGACAGCCTGTCCCTGGCATTGGCAGCGACATCGTCCTGGAAACTGAAGTGATGAAAGGCCGTGGGGCAAGTTTCTCTCTGATAAAGATGCTTGTCATGACTGGCTCTTGTCTGAGAACAACCCACCATGCTCTTGGGTAATTCTCTCACCGGATGGTCAGTTATTGAGGAGACGCCCGCAGATGAGAAACCAGAGCACAGAGGCAGGAGCTGCTTAAACAGGGGGTGCTGAGCATTCCGGTCCCCACAGCACGCAGAGGGAGGAGAACAAGCAAGGGCCCCGTCAGCATTCATGGAAAAGGAAAGCTCCAGGGAGAGCCTACTGGGGGCTCTTTCCTCCTGTCCTCCTCCTGCAACCACCAAACCCTCAGGAACCCCTCACCCCACCCTCTGGGAGCCCCGCCCCAGCACTGACTCCACCCCTGCCCTTCTGGCCCCACCCCTACCAGTCCCCACCCTGCAACCCCTGGAGGCAGGTCTGGAAAAGGGAGAAACCGAGTCTGACTGGGGGGGTGAAGAGAAGGGAATGAGGGTGTCCTTGTGGGGTGGGGGTGGGTCTGCCCAGGGAGCAGAGGAGGGGGAGACAGAATCAGGGGTCCTGGGGGCCAGGCTGGTGCTGAGCCAGAGAACCCTTCCCTCCCCCTGCAGCTTCCTCTGCAGTGACTGTGAGTGATTCTAATGGAAAATAAAAAAGTAGAGTAATGCAAATCTGCATGTTCAACCGTTAATTAAAAAAATGTTAACATTTTCCTGTTTCCTCAGATGGTTTTGAGAAACAAGAGAGGAGAGGTTGAACTTAGGATCGCCCCCTCCACCCATCAGCACAGCCATGCTTCTGGGATGGGTCCACTGAATCCTGGACTAGGAGGTTCACAGTCTTTTGTTTGTTTGTTTTAATGTTTTTTAAGATTTATTTATTTATGCATGCAAGAGCTGGGGTACAGGCCAGATTGTGGGGATGGGTGGGTGAGAGGATTCACCAGAGACAGAGTGGGGAGCAGAACAGCAAATGTACTGAAATACACTGCTGAGGGGAGCAGCGGGAGAGACAGGAGAGGTCTGCTGCGCCATATGGGAATCTCCCTTGCAGGCCAGGAATTGAACCCACACTGCAGAGGCTGCAGACAGCTTCACGGTGCTTCGCTCAACACGCTGCGCCTCCCGGGAGGCCCAGTTCACAGTTTTTGATACAGATGAATCTCCATGGAACAGGGAGGAGCGGCAACACCAGTAACTGGAGACAAGGTTTCGCCCCAATCCCTGTGCTGTGGACCCCATGTCTGGTCCTTCCCCCACCCCCACTGCACCGTGAGCTACAAGCCCCAGCGCTGTGAACTGTAAACGTCAGCTCGCGGTGAATTACAAGTCACTGTGTTGGGGGAAAGGATGTCCTGAGCTCATTCCATGCAGGCTTTGTGGACTCCACCCCCACCCCAGACCAAAGCCATCAAGACACTGGAAATGACAAACCCCATCACCACCAAAGGGAAGGTTGCTGGGACCTGAGGGCTAGTTAAACAGCCAGGTTTGGTATAACACCAGACACGTGGGCCTTGGCCCCCTGGCTCTGGGCTCTTCACCAGCTCTCAGCGTGCCATTTGGGTTTCTAGGGCGGTGGAACGGGTAGGACAATTTAAGACTTTATCTCCCTCTTTTCTCCCTGAGTTGTACATTTCCTCATTTCCCCTTTTCTTGTAAATAAAAGTATTACTAACCTATTGTGTGCACCTGTGGAGTATTAATAAGTCCCTTTTAAGCGCGTGGGTGAGGACCCACAGCCAGACAACCCATTTTATACAGGGGCTGCTCTGTAAGGACTGCAAGCCCGGAAGGGACTTCCCATGGTGGCCGTGCGTGCTGTAGAAATAACGTGCTCTCCTGCCATGGAGATCCCTCTCCTGCCCGTGCCAGGTCCCTGTTAGCGGGATGGAGCGTGTCCACCACTGTTGGTCCACAAACTCTTGCTCTCCAGCTCCTGCTCCCTCTCTGTTTCCCCAACAAACTCCCTCTCTGTAGGGTAAATGGTTTTCAGGCTCTTCTGCCCTCCCACCATCAGGATTGCCCCACCTGATGGGGCACCTGCAGTTGTTATATTATTGCAAACTCTCTTGTTTCCTTCTGTGGGCCATGGGAGGAGTATTGAGAGATAGTCACCAAAAGACACAGAAGCAGGAAAGAAGCAGGAGAGAGAAGGGGAGTGTGGAAGACCAGCTTTCAGCAAAATGTCTGGTCAGGTGTCCCTGAAAGGATGAGACGGCCTAGGCCAAACCTTAGGACTGAAGGGCAGGGAAGGGGAAGGTGAGGCCGATACAAAACTCTCTTATATTAGTACAAGCATCTCCTGCTGAGGGTCTCAGTGGGTCTTTATTTATATGTTAATGCAAGTGGTGGAATTACATCATTGTATGCATAGAAGCAAAACAAAACAATCAGTACATTCCTTTCCCATAGAAATTTTGGCGCCTACGTGTTTTTAAGAAAAGAAACGACCTTAATAGTTAATAGATAATTAAAACTTAGACTCATTTTTTCAGCCTAAACAACTACCTAGGTCAGGTAACAGTCCTTGGTACCGCCCTATCGCCAAGGCTACGATATCAGGAGACTCCTCTGTCCATATGTCCTGCAGCTAGAAACCAGTAGTTTCCAGTAATCAGTTGTTAGAACTTTTTTCTACCTAGAAACTCCTAGCGTAATCAACTTCGTGATTCATACAAGGCTTCTCTATGGAACTTCCATATGAGGAATATTATTATGACCCGCTCTGGGTTGCTTATCAGACATGCCCTTGCACAATAATTATTTTCCATTGTCAAGTGGGCCAATTATTCAGTGTTTAATTGTTAAGCAATAAATTTTCCATGCCATGTACTTACAATATTCTTATATGTATATAATTTATTGCCCAATGTATAGTCCCTGAGGTTTTTTCTTTTTATGACCAAGAACGAAAAACAAAGTGATGTTTAATCTTCAGCCCCACGGTGGGTGTGAGGCACAAGGAATCTTCAGCCCCATGGTGTGAGGCTCTTTAAAAGTCTTCAGCCTCTCGGTGTGAGGCCCCTTTTCTTCAGCCCCACAGTGCGAGGCTCTTTGAGCTTTGGTCCTTTTCTTAGCTGCTTGCCAGTGTCTTACCTGGCTGGGGCAGCAAGGTCCCCTGCAGCAACGGAGAGAGAAGCTAGACAAGCCCATAGTGTAGACTTGCTGGGGGCTTGTAGGCCTATTGGCCTCCTGGCCCCCTGGCACCCCTGCCTGCCATGTACCTGGTTGCTGGAGCACATGCAAAGCTCAATAAAAGCCTGAGAAAGCCACTGAGGGCTCCATGACTCTACCCGTCTGTGAGATCATAGATAACCTGCCCTGTGCCCATTCATGTCCCTATAATTGGCATAGGTCGACAGGATGTTCTGATGCAGACAGGTATGGAGCCCTCTGAAGACCTCAGGAGATACTGAGGAGGAGCAGACTGTTTGCCTGTGACAACGCTGGACGTGCCATGGCAGCACAGGAATGATCAAGGTCGAGGAGCTGCAGGAAGAGCTAAGGATGCTGCAGGAGCACAGGAGGTGGACAAGGTCTGGGAGCTGTGGGACGATACCTCAAGTGAGGAGGAGATGGCCTGCGAGGACCAACCCACAACCCTGGAGGCAGCAAAATCATCGGGGAAAAAAGGACCATGATTTGGAGCTCGCCCAGTGCTGATGCAGGAAAAGACTGATGGGCTTGGACTGTCAATCCCACCACACGGTAGAGAAACTTTGGCAGGGTAATGTTCTGTTTGGGGGACCCTGGGGGAGGATAGTGTGATTTGTACACCCCAGGAGATGGGAATCTGGGGGTAGCCAGTGGGCTTTGATGGCCAAAAACAGCCTGTATACTGCCAGCAGCTAGGCAGAAGAGAAAAGCCAACTTAGAAAGGCAAAAGCTGGTGCTGAGATTGGGAAGCCCTGAGCAGCTGTTAAGCAGCCTACATATGCTAAGGAAGGCCGGTGAGTCTCTTAAAATCTCCTGTGGGTGATGCCCTGCTCATTGCTGAGTGAGGGTGAGTTGTTGAGGAACCCATCCTTAGGGGACGGGTGTGGAATGTGGCTTGTGGTGGAGTCCAAGCCAAAGAGGGACACGAAAGAGGCCACATGGAGCTTGTATCCTTGGATCCCTGACCCATGTGCTTGTGCAAAGGTTTGGCCTGAGTGCAGGGGTCTGTGTGTCCCATTGGTGGCTAGGAAAGCGGAGTGTTGGAGTGACTGCAGACAGAAAACCTTGAGGATTGGGCGATTACCCCCAAAGAGTACAGAATCGCCAATCCAAGAGTGAGTGCATCACAGGGGTGGGTGCCTTATGCAGCATTTGGCCAAGACCACAGCCGGGTGGTTTCCCCCTTTGAATGAGCAGTGCCTTCGGCAGCAGCCATGGTGCATCATCTGCTGGTGCCAATAATTGTCTTTTGCCGCTAGGTTGGTGCCCTGCCTGGACTGTTTGTGTTCTGTTGTAGTGTTTCATTATTCAGTTGTATTTTCTTCTGTGGTCCATGGCTGCTGTGTTTATGTTTATTAGGGGGAAATTGCACATATGTAGACTGAATAGCAGAAAACCCTGAGGGGGTGAATTGTAGGGTAAATGGTTGTAGGGTAAGGTAAAAAGTATCAGGCTTTTCTGTCCCCCCCATTAGGATAGATGATGGAACCCTGTGGTCCTGAATGCATGCCTGATGGCGGGCACCTGGAGTAGGGTGTGGACATAGGTAGATGGGATTCACCTGGGCTGAGACTAGGCTTTTAAGGGCTGGGTCATGGGGACACCAATAGAAGCTGAAAGAGAAGCCGAGGAGGGAGAGGGAGAGGGGAGAGGAGAGAGGGGAGTGGGGAGAGGGACTATACCGGAGAGCCGAGATAGAGTGAAGACTTGCTGGGGGCTGGGAGGCCTGCCAGCCTTCCGGCCCCCCAGCACCCCTGCCTGCCATGTACCTGGTAATCCCAATGAAAGACC
This sequence comes from Talpa occidentalis, assembly GCF_014898055.3. Lineage (NCBI taxonomy): Eukaryota > Metazoa > Chordata > Mammalia > Eulipotyphla > Talpidae > Talpa > Talpa occidentalis. Next base: position 16,178,937 of record NW_023602073.1, read on the forward strand.
TGTATAAAAACCACTGAGGACTCTGACTCCTCCTTTACCCGGTCTGCATGGGATCAGAAAACCTGCTCTGTGCCCTGTTCCTGCCTCTACAGCAGGACAGGGCCTTTCTGACATGAGTCTGCCGCCCTCCTCACTTGTCCACAAATAAAACCACTTTCCTTTTCCTCAAACAAGATTTCCTTTTGTTGCCTGAGGGAGGCTGAGGCTGCGTTCGGTAACACTCAGGTGCTTGATTCAGAAATATATTCTTTGTCTTTTTTATTTCATTCACTAATTGTATTAAAGTTCCTTTCTGACGTGGTTTGAGTGAGTGCAGGGTCCTTGGGGTCACCCTGGGAAAGGTGTCCCCAGAGCTCCCCTTTCATAGGCGTGTACAAGTTCCTCCAGGAGACACAGAGGGTCGTTATATTTAAAGCGCAGGTTTATTAGGAAAAGGGTCAGAAAAGCAAAGAACACTTGCACAGACACAGTGGGCAGGAAGAGCTGCTCCAGAAGGGACAGGTTTGCCAAGAGAGGCCTGCGTGGTTGCAGGCGGGCGGCCTTGACAGGTCACGGGCAGGCAGGGAGGCTGCTGCCCTGCAGATATAGAGTTGGTGAAAAGAGGCACCTGCACAGGCACAGGTGGGCAGGGGGAGTGCTGCTCTGAGCCTGTGCAGAGACTGCCCTGATACAGTCTTCTGTTGGGAGGGCTCCCTCCTGTGAGTCCTCAGTTGGTTGCTATTTTTGGATAACTGTGTAGAATTTGAAGGGGAGACCTGAGATGCTACAATGGGCTCATCTCCACATCTTTACCTTTGGGGTCTGTTGGGCTCAGTCTCCACATCTTTACCCCTGGGCCTGTGCTCTAGACAGCAGTCTGATACCTGCTTGCATGGTATGCTTGGTAATCTAGGCGTCTGCCTCAGGATACTAGTGTCGTCACCTCAGGATACTAGTTTCCTCAACTGTGTGGATGGTTATGATAATCTCTTCTGCCCCCACCTCCTAGTGTGAGCCAGGTTTCTGGTCTTGTGACGCCACCTTTTTTAGTTTAGTTTTGTTTTTTTTTCTATTCTTGTCCTCCATCATTTCCATTAAAGGTCTTATTTGCTCTGTCTTGATGTGGCTGATGGCAGAACCTATTTAAAACAGGCAGGTCTGGGGGTTCTGGGGTGCCCCTCTCTGCCCTGTAACACTTTTCCTTGGAATGCAAGAAGACAAACCAGTCTAACAAGGGGGAAATTGCAAGAAATAGGGGAAAGACAAACTTGTTAATGCTTATCTGAGAGACCAGTCATTTGAAACTGCAGCAGGTGGGAAGAGAGGAAACTGGCTCAAAACTTTGCCTCCAGCCTGAGCTGCTGGACGGCAGGCCTGTGGCTGGGCAGCACCCCGGCTCCTCTGCAGGTCAGCTGCCCGACAGACCCCACATGGCTCTCAGGTCAGCACCAAGCCAAGCAGCTGGGCCCAGCCAGGCCGCTCTAGAATCCCAGTTCACTGCCTGCTCCTCCTCCTCCCTACCAGTCCCTGGACTCCATTTAAGTTATTTCTTATGCAAATATGCACTGTACATTTATCACAAATGTCTCTCATACTGTTAGGGGGAAAGGATGTCCTGAGCAAACTCCGTACAGGCTTTGTGGACTCCACCCCCCGACACTGGGAACTACAAATCCCATGATCACCGAAGGGAAGGTTGTGCGGGCCTGAGGGTGGAGTTAAGCAGCTTTGTTCTCTGTTTGAGTATTTCACTGGCCATGTGGCGGGGATCACTGTCTTGGCCACGCGCATGCTAGGTTCTTCACCAGCTCGGCGGGTCTTTGGGATTCCAGGTCAGCGGAATGGGTAGGATGCATTTAGGAACTTAACTCCCTCTTCTTCTCCCTGAGTTATGCATTCTCCCATTTCCCCTTTGAAAGGATGGGCAGGGTAAGGAAAAGGAGAGCCAGGTCAAGTTTCTCACAGGCAGGAAATTTTATTGCGTCCCTGGCGAGGTTCATGGACCCAAGATGGGTGTCAATGAAGTCGTGCCATAGTCAGGGGGAGGCAGGCTTTTATAGGGTGAAGAGAGGTTGGGTGGGAAACTGGGTTGGTAGGGCGGGAAAAAGTAAATTGTCTGATTTTTTCAAGGTGGGCTTCTGCATTCCTGACCTCCTCGTCGACTTTCATACCAGCCTTTTGTTGATAGGAAAAGGGGTGACAGCTCTTTCTTTAGCTACTTCCTGCTGGAAGGGGGCGAAGACCAGGGTGGGGGTGCTTAGGCATGGTTATGAGGGTCTTCTGTAGGGATGTGAGAATATGTGTGGAGAAGGAGTTGGTTAGAGGTGGTGCAGGACATTTCCTCAATGCGAGGCTGTATGAATTTAATGAGGCACAGAGCAAAAAGAAAAAACAAAATTATTAGTATTGGCCCCAAGAGTGGGAAGAGACATGACACTATAGGATTTTGAAACCATGTTCCTGGAGAGTTGGAGCCACCTCTTTTCCTACTAACAACATTCTTCCCTGAGGAATAGGCAGGTACCCCCCCTTAACAGCTGTTAACAAGTCCAGAGCACGCCAGTTTTGGAGAGTGACCTGTACCAGGGAGATGAGCCGTCTTTGTAATGATGCTAAAGACACAGAGGATTTTTCTAAGGAGGCATTATTCATTCTTAAAAATCCTGGGCAGAAATAAAGCTGTGTCCCAGCACCCCACCTGCCACACCTGCAGCCGCCATCAATGATACCAGGCTGATTCCAACCGTGATTGGAAGAAAAGCAGCCCACTTAATCTGGTGTGATGAGAGTAGCCACCCTAGCTCAGATCATCCGTACAGAGTTAACTGTGGGACCCCAGGACTTGGATACATGGGCCTGGAGTGGAAGAATTAATGCACCGAGAGAGACAGAGCCATTGCACCAGAAAAATGTTCCCCTTGTTGTTTGGAGCGCAGAAGTCACCGAAATGTTAGAAGTGCAGGAGTGAAAGCAGACAAGGGTGTCAGTTTGCTAGCAGGGGTAGCTGTGATCAGAGTCCCATATGGGGACTAAGAATTGGGGAGTCTGGCAAACAGTGTCCGTTATCTTGGTCGTCGTGGTGTTGAGAGTAATTGGAACAGCCACCAGTAGATGCCTCTGAAGGGAAGCACAGAGGAAACAAGAGGGAGTATTAGTCCAGAAAGAGTCATTGAGGAAGGTTATAGCATTTTGGATTATATGAATCCAGGTTGAAGGTGTCTCAGTTTTTCTGATGATGTTAGCTGGTTTTACAGGACTTGTTCTGAGTGAAGGATATCTTAGGAATTCCGGATGGGAGCATTTTGTGTTGGGACATAGGCTCTGTCTATGTCAAGGATTGCACACCGGTAGGAGCTGTGTCCTGAAGCATGTAGTTTAGCTTCCACTCCAGCGACCCTTCTGGTGTCCCAGGGGTCCTTTTTATAGTAATCCAAGTTTTGATCATAGGTAAAGCAGCGGAAAGGTTGGAACATGGTGCTTACCAAGCCAACTTTAAAAGTTTTTGAGATTTCTGCAGAACAGCCAGCTAGGGGGCTGTCTACTGTGCCCAAGTGGGTGGGCTCAGTAGACCCTGAGACATAGGTCTCCCTAGCTTTGAATTTCCATACATAGGACACTGGGCTAGGGGAGATTTTGACAAGAAATGCGCATCCTAGTAGGACCTAGGTTATGACATACATATTTTTTTTCTTTGGGGGCACCTTTGACCCATGATAGCTGGTGCCAGGAGGGGTCTCCCAGAAGTTATCCTGCTGTAGGCATAGTGAGAATGACCGTGTGCAGTCTGGTCCACCAAGGCTGCCATGGTGAGCAGGAGTTGGTCTCTTGGATGCAGTGGTGGGGAAGGTCAGTTGAGAAGATCGAGATCTGAGGCAGGACAGGATAAGTACCTGACTGCAAGTTCCCGGAGCAGTTGCCTGAGTAGGGAGAGTCAATCCTGTCCAGATAAGTGTCCATGCAGTTGGCGAGCTACAAAAGAAGAAGGTGGGTGACCTCCCCCTTGAGGTGACACATGAGCACAGGTTTGACAGTGGGAACATTCTGCCAGACTTCTGCACTCAGGGATGGGTGGATGAAGAGCGGACTCCGGAATTGGGTGAGTGGGTGTGGCCCGATGTGGAGGGTATCGTGGGCTTGTTGAATGACCAAGTCCACCTGCTTGGCAGGTAAGGCCAGTTTGTTATTGACCATAATCCAGCCCTGGGCTACTTCTGTTCCTCCTTTTGACGTGAGGAATTGGCGTTCATGAGGCTCCTAAGCCCGAGTGATGAGGGGACTGATAGAAAGAGACTAGGGGCAGGGTCTGCAGCAGAGTCAGTTGTGAGAGCCCTTGCTGCTGCATCAGCCTTGTTAGTACCTGTGGGAACATGAGAATTGTCAGGTGTCCTTTACAGTGGATAATGGCAACTTCAGTTGGAAGCTACAAGGCCGCTAAAACCTTATGGATAAGTGCAGGGGTCCTTGCTGCCCCAGCCAGATAAGACACTGGCAAGCAGCTAGGAAAAGTTCCTCACACCATAGGGCTGAAGAAAAAGGGCCTCACACCGTGAGGCCAAAGACTTTTAAAGAGCCTCACATTGTGGGGCTGAATTTCCTTGTGCCTCACACTGTGGGGCTGAAGAGTAAACATCCCCTTGATTTTTGTTCTTGATCATATAAGAAAAAACTTCTCGGAAAGTACATTGGGCAATAAATCATACGTATAGAATACTGTAAGTAAATGGCACAAAGAAATGCCTGCTCAAAAACTAAACACTGTAAATTTGTCCTGCCTGACAATGGAAAGAGTTTGTTATACATGAACACACCTGACAAGCAATCCAGCAGAACAATTATAGTAAGTCCTTCTTTTGCTTTTTTTGAAGTTTATTAGGAAAGTTTTTAAATGAAGTTAATTTAGTTAAGGAGTTTCTAGGTAGAAAAGTTCTGATAGCTGAGTAGTAGCTGGTCTCCAGCTGAAGGCCATGAGAATAAGAAGATCTTTTGATGCTTAGGCTTTAGCTGATAGGAGTGTACAGATGGCTATCAACTGTTTTAGGAAATTGTCTAGCTGAAATAATGAGTTTTAGTTTAAGGCTTAGTTTTTTATCTATTAACCTGGAAGGCTGCCTTCTTGCTGAGAGCACGTAGCAGCCAAAAGTCTATGGGAAAAGAAAGCACTGATTGTTTCTGCTTTGCTTCCATGCATATGATGATGTCATCTCACTGCTTGCAAAATATGAATAAATGAAGACGTGCTGAGTCCCTCAGTAGAAGATACTTGCACCTCATCCAGTGTCAGTGTCTCCTCACTACCTCATCCCCTTCCCCTCAGCCCTTAAGTTTTCGCCGACGCCGTCTCATCCTTTCAGGAACCCCTGACATGACATTTTGCCAAGGCTGGTCTTTGGCAGATAAGTTTAGCGTTAATGATGGGGGACCTCTTGGTGGAGTGGAACCCCCTTTCATGCCAAACTGCAGCATGACTGTGAGCAATAAGGAAGGCATATGTTGAATCAGTATAGATAGTGACTTTCTTGTGTTTGCTGAGGATAAGGGCCCTGGTAAGTGCTATGAGTTCTGCCCTTTGGGAGGTGGTTCCTCCGGGCAGCTTTACTGCCGCGATTACCTGATCGATGGTGACAATGGCATGGGCAGCCCTCCGCTGACCTCGCACACCTTCACAAGTGCTGCCGTCTACAAGCAGCGTCCAGCAGGCATCTGACAAAGGGGAGTCGGCCAGACCCAGTCTGGAGGTTTGCATTTCGTCCAGGATTTCAGGACACGAATGAGCAGTAGAAGGGGCCAGAGACAGGCAGGCAAGGGGCTGGGCTGAGAGAATTTCACTGAGTGAGACTCACCAGAGGGTTTTCAATAATGAGCACATGGAAATCCTGTAAGCGGGAAGCCATAGGGTGGAGAGCGAGCCGTGAGGCAGGAGGTCCTGAAGGCGGTGCGGGGAATGTGCTTGGACGGGTCTTCCCAGAGTAAGTTTGAGGGATTCCAGGAGAGCAGAGCTGCAGTTGCCAGGGCTCTAGGGCAGGGTTGCAGCCCCTGACAGTGGGATCCATCTGCCTGGAGAGAGAAGCGACAGGACGCAGGGCTGGCCCGAGAGGCGGGGAAAGGCCGCCTGCCGCAGTGCCCCGACATTTGTCTGTGACCAGGAGAAAAGGCTTTTCTGGGTCAGGAAGGGCAAGGGCAGGTGCCTTAAGAAGGGTATTTCTGAGTAAAAGGAAGGCCCCGCGGACCTCCCCGAGGGATTGGAGAGGGCCTTCAGGGGAGGCTTTTGCTGCATCAGTGGTTTGGCTGGGAAAGCAAAATTAGGGATCCAATGATGGAAGAATCTGACCAAACCTAGGAAGGAAAGATTTGTTCTGCGGATTCAGGGGAGGGAAGGTCCCGGATGGACTGCTTGCAGTCCATTGTCAGCTGTTTGGAGGAAGGAGTTAGTGGAAGACCCAGATAGACGACTGTGGGAACTGAAAGTTGGGCTTTAGACAGGGAGACACGGTGTTGTTTTGAGCACAGGGAGGTGAAGAGTTGTGCAGTGTGTGGCTGAGACGGTGGCAGAGAAGGGCTGCAGAGAAGGAGTCAGCAACACACTGGAGGAGAGTGCTGGGTGGAGATGACATGACGAGAGATCACTGGCTAATGCCTGACCAGACACATGAGGCTGTCCCGGAAGCCCTGAGGCAGGACAGTCCAGCCAGTTGTTGGAAGGTGTGTGTGTCCAGATCTTCCCAAGGACAAGCAAATAGGAAGTAACATTGAGGATTGGAGGGATGGTAAAAAAAAAAAAAAACATCTCTGAGGTCAGGTACAGAGAAGTGTGTGGTGGAAGATAGTGTATGAGACAGAAGGTTGTAGGGGTTTGGCTCTACTGGATGGATAGGCACCCCCACCTCGTTGATGAGGCAAAGGTCTTGAACTAGGCGATAAGCACCAGGCTTTTCACCGGGGAGAATGGGAGTATTACAGGACGGGTTGACACGAGTAAGGAGTCCCTTCCCAGGAGTCTTTGGATGATGGGTCTGAGACCCTGACAGTGAGTGAGGGAAACTGGAAACTGGGGGCGAGAGGGAAAAGAAGAGGGATCCTTAAGGTGAATGAGAACTGGGGTATGATGTCGACAATGAGGGTAGAGACATCCCATACTACAGGGTCAACAGTAGAAGGAGACAGTGAGTAGGATTAGAAGAGGTTTGAGGCAGAATTAGATGTTTGGAGAAGGATTAGGAGAAGTGTTAGGAGATGTTTGGAACATTGGAGGATGAGAGCAGTTCTAGGGTCTTGGAACCATGAAAGAGTAGCCCTGAGTTTGGTCAGGAGGTCGCGATCAGGGGTGGTGTGGGACAAGAAGGCAGGACTAGGAAGGAGAGAACAAAGGGCTTGTTAAGCTGACATTGAAGGGGTCCAGTGGTCCTGGGCTGAGGAGGAAGGCTGTCAACACCCGTAACCAAGACCTGAGAAGGATAAGTTTGACCGGAATAGGAGGGGAGGACAGAGAAGGCAGCCCCCGTGTCAACCAGAAAGAAGATGGACTTACCTGCTACATTGACTGTCACCCTGAGGTCCTCGAAGTTTATCGGGGTCGACAAGACCAGGCCTCTTTAGTCCTCAGCCGTCAAAGCCAAGACCTGCCAGTGGCAGAGTTGCAGGTGCTGGAAGGACTGGCCCACCACGGTCAGGTGTGGAGGGACAGTCACTTTTCCAGTAACCCTGGATGTCACAGATGGGGTAAGGTCCTGGTGGAGGGTGGGATTGGGGCAATGTTTGGACCTCTGGCCTTCCAGGCCATGCTTGCAGCAGTCACCCAGGGGTGATCCACTGGGGCCCACGGCCATCCTCTATCAGGCGGCAGGTCCTGCGGTTGTTGGAGGAGCAGGGCCTGATGGCCTTAAGGCAGCTACTAGGGCCTGAGCTTGAAGCTCAGCCTTCTGGAGACTATGGGTCTGTCTATCCATTCTGTCCTGTTCCTCCCACTTATTAAATACTTTAAAGGCCACATTCAGAAGATCCTGGAAAGGGGTTTGAGGAATGTCCTCAGCCTTGTTAAGCTTTTTTCTAATGTCAGGGGTTGACTGAGATGTAAAATGTGTAGCTAGGGCCTCCCTGGTGGCACAGGTGGTTGAGCACCACACTGTGAAGCCGTCCACAGCCTCTGCAGGGCAGGTTCAGTCCCAGCTAGTGAGAATCCCACATGGCATGGTGAATCTCTCCTGTCTTGCCTGCTGCTCCCCTCAGCAGTGTATTTCGTCAGTCTGCCTGTTCTGTTCCCCGCTGTCACTGATGAAGCATCTTACCTTCCTGCATATGTGGCCTGTACCCTGGTTCTTGTAAATATAATTAAATCTTTAAAATAAAATAAAATAAAATGGGTAACCAAACTGTGGAGCCTCCAGAGAGTCAGGGTCAAGCCTGGTATAGCCCTGGAGCACCTCAGTGAGGCAGCTGAGGAAAGCAGCAGGTTTTCTGAGGCATACTGGGTAATATCCCTGAGCTTATTAAAGTTTACAGATTTATGTGCTGTCCACTTGGAGACCAGCTAGGAGACAGGTAATAAAACTGTCCGGTGAGCCCTACCCCAGGGGCCATGTCTGTGTCAGTCTGGTAGTCCCACCCTGGCTCCTGGCTGGGAACTGCTGCAGAGCCTGGGGCCATGGCTGCATCAGTCAAATGGACCTGATCTGCATGGTCTTGGGAAGACCTTAGAACACATTCCCTTTTGTCAGAGGTCAGGGTGGAAGAGAAGATAACATGTAAACCATGACACATGAGGTCATAGGCTCAGGTAAGATTACAAAATTCATTGGTGTAGGTAGTGGGATCGTTATTGAAAGAGCTGAGACACTTTTCACTCTGGGAGAGATCAGACAGAGAGAAAGGAACGTGGACCCTAACTACTCCTTCAGTCCCTGCCACTTCCCTAAGGGGACCGAGACGAGGATGATCGCGAGAGCAGGTGTGGTGGCTAGGAGGTGAAAGCAGGGGGCTGGATTGGGGAGCTGAAGGAGGTGAAGACAGAGAATCTACAGGATCAGAGAATGTTGAAGAGGGGTCTGAGAGGGCAAAGAGTGAGAGGAGTCAAAAGACTTGGAAAGTATGGCAGGTTTTCAGGAGAGAGGGAGGTGAAGGAGAAAAGACAGGAGCACAAAAGAAGGCCTGGACGTAAGGTATCTCTGACCATTTTCCACTGTGGTGACAGAAATTGTTTGGGTCGGTAAGGACCAAGAAGTTAAAAGTGCCAGGCTCGGGCCAGTGGGAGCCATTGTCCAATTAATATTGGGGCCAAACAGTGTTGCAATAAAAAAAACAAGATGCTTAGGGCATATATCTGGCCAAAGTCCCAACAGATCGAGGTTTGAGAGAAGGCATTCCAGTGGAGTGGCCGGGCTAGGCTTACAATTGGCGGACCCCATCACCATGACTAATTTGGCTCCTTTCCCTACTAACCTGGGCAGAGTCAGGAACGCAGTGTCCCACTAACCTGATCTGGCCTTCGGGGACACAGATCGCAAACTATGGCATCCCATGATTCAGTCCCGGCCTTTGGAACAGGGGCAAACAAGACAGAGGGACGTCTCCACTACTCATTTGTTGTCTAGGATTTGGACACCAAGTCTGGATGGGTGTCCCCAAATCCAGGTCTAAATGTAATGGGAGTCAACTGACGTGGGCCCACAGTTTATAGGACAGACAACCGAGGTAGGGTATTAGAAGAGGAGCCGGATAGCCAGAGGCGAGGACCTCCTAGGTGGTGGTGGATGTGAGGCATCTGCAATGGAGAGAAGAGGTTCCAGAGACAGGAAGGTGGTCCCAGCGCCAGGGGACACAGACTTCCTGGGTTTTGGCACCAAGATGAAAGGATCAGTGCAGTAAGAAAAGGAGAGCCAGGCCAAGTTTCTCACAGATGGGATACTTGTCAGGGTGTCAGTCTTGACCACCACTCAGCACATTCACCTTCTCCTGTAACCCCATGACAGTCAGGGCTGTAATGGGGCAGGTCTCATTGCTGCTCACCATGTCATAAAATAGGAACAACACAAGGTGATGGGCATAGCCTCAAGAGTCACACTGCTGAGGTGAAATACTAGTTCAGCCTCTTCCTAGATGGGCAACTGTGAACAACTATGTTGTTGCTTCATGACTTAGTTTTCCTATCTGTAAATGGAGAAAAGAGCTGCCCCCTCCCACCTGACTCCCACACCAGGAGGTGTCATAAGCTGTAAGGACATTCTCCAGATAGAGCTGAGAATAGCACTGTGCTCATAGCAAAAGCAAATCAGTCTTTTGGTCACTCGTTTCCTGAGCACTATCTTGAGAGCACTGTGATGTTATATTTACGAGTTTGCAGAGGGCAGGAGGCAATTCCTTTACTGTGAACAACAATGAGCAGTTTAGTAAGCTTCAGATCCCTTCTTTTGAAAATGTGAGAGATGGGTGGCTTCCTGGTGGCACTGGGTTTCAAGTCTCAGTGCTATCAAGCTATCCCCAGCCACTGCAGCATGAGTTCGATCTCTGGCCAGGGAGAAACCCACATGGCCCAGACCTCTCCTGTCTACCCTGCTACTCCCCTCAGCAGTGTATTTCAGTCAATCTGCCTGTTCTGTTCCCCACTCTGTCTCTGGTGAATATTCTCATGCTCCACACCTCTGACCTACACTCCAGTTCTTGTAAGCAAAATAAATAAAAAATAAATCTTTAGTAAAAGAAAAAAGACAGTGTGAGAAACTTTTGAATAAATCCTAGAGATGGATGTGGACACGAATCACTGTGAGTTGACGTCATGACACTGTTCTCCGGGTGATAGCAGGGTGCCCCCTCCATGACCTTGTTCTGTAACTTCAGCTGCCATCCTGGGCTTTCCTTTCTGACTCACCACAATGTGTGAAAATTTCCCTGTGTATCAAACACTGTGTATTATATATGACTGGTCCAGTACATGATTTTATAAAATTTGCTTTCCAATGATTATACCCTAAGCATATTCCTGGGTGACTGTAGTGTTCGATGTAGTACAATCCATAGATCTGTGATGAGCTGGGAATTACATCTCCTCCAACTTCCAGTGATGGGCCCTTGGACAGGTTACTGCTCCTTTCTTAAGCCTCCACGTCCACAGCACAGAAAGATATTACAATCCTAGCCACTGCTCTGGGACTCCTAGGGAATGACTTATGCTACTGCCCTCATGTTGCTTCCTCTCAAAGTGTAAGGTCTCAAAAATATACTCAATGTTGTTGTATATTTGGAGGCTGGGATTCCCCATAAGTTATTGTATGCTTGGAGGCTGGGATTCCCCATAAGTACCATATGAAGATTTTGAAATGGAATAGTCAGATCTCACACAATTTTTCCTGCAGGAAAATCTCCAAGACATTGTGACAAAACTGAAGGGAGTGCAAGACCTCTGTACGAGTGCGAAGTTGTTCACAGAAGAGCAAATAATTGAATGGGAGGTAAGAATTGGGGTTTAGTGATCACAACTATTTTTCATCCTGAATTCATAGGACATGACTGGGCATAATCATTGATTTTATTTATTCTCATTAAAGCAGTACAAACTGCTGAACCCCAAAGAATATGCCAGTTTTTAAATAATAATTCCATTAGTTGTCTAATCTAGGAGAATTTCCTTCTACTTTCTTCAGCCTTGCAGTAGTAACTTGCTAGGTGTTCCATTACCTCACTTAGGAGAAACAACCTGTTGTGACCCTTACCTTCAATGGGCTTCGTGTTTTAAATTACCTCCTGTCTGAAGATCATGAAGGCACCTGTGCACATTTACCAGAGTACAGGGTCAGACACCCTACCTTCCGGTTCCAATACTGGAAGGGTGTTTGTATTAGGGAATACAAATAACAGGACCAGTGCAGATGACCTTCCCATAACTCAAGCTTGTGAGTTTGTGATGAGGCTAGAGCCCTGCAAAACTTACACACACTTGCAGTGCAGATTGTGGGTCTCTAAGACAGTGTCCATGGCTATCCAGCATCTGCAGGATCAGAGACACATTCTTTTATGGATATGGATGTAATCCATGATTTAGTAACCAAATTCCCCAGATGTGTGAGCCATTTTGCCTCTTTCAGGGTCTCTTCCCAAATTGACCCTGCTTCTTTGTGAGTGGATGTGAGATTTGACTCTTCCATCCCTCATTTTGAGATCCTTGGAAGTTGGAGAACCTTATTTGGAAATGACACGTAAAGATTCCTGATACTGTAGGTTTACAACGGCCTCTGTCTCCTTATTTATGGAATATTAGGTCATAGGGAGAACTTCTATTGCTACAAACCACATAAGGAAACCATGTCAATGCCAGAGTCCAGCTGTCCCATGTATCCTACAAAAAGTTCCACTTCAGGACTTCCCTGGAGGTACAAGGATATAAGTATCAGATGATAAAGTTATTCACAGCCACTGCAGCATGAGTTCTATCCCTGGCCAGGGAGGTGACACACAGTGCACCCGATGCTCTCTTCTGCTGTGTATTTAAGTCACTCTGCCTATTCTGCTCCCCACTCTGTCTCTGGTGATTCCTCTCACCCCCTGCCTCTGGCCTGTAACCCAGTTCTTGTATGCATAAATATATACATCTTTTAGAAAAATTTCCACTGCATCCTAACCAATGCCCCATCTGCCACAATATCACTGTCACTAAAGCACTGTGGGAATTGTGAAAGCACCAATGAAAATTGCAATTCCATATGCCACAAATGAAAACTGAGTCTCCCAATTTTTGTAAGTGTTACACATAGAGATGAAAAATGAATCTTGGATAAGTGCTATAATATATCTGGTAACTCTTCAATCTTCCCCATATTGAGTATTATAGACTCTCCTATAAGCTTGATGACTTAAATTCAGTATCGGTTATATTCACTATAAGCCTTTTGTTGAAAAAATTCCCTCAGAACATATATATATAGCGTGTTACTTACCCACAGTGCTTGGTTTTATCTTCATAAATGATATGTTACTTGGTGTTGGCCAAATTCCATTATTCTCCTATTCAGCATTCCGGGACCTTCTTCTTCTGCATCATGGCTGGAGAAGAAGGAAGTAGACCATATGGCTGTTGCTTTGTGATGACCTTTCCACATCAGAGTGCCAGCCTTTAGGTCATTTCAAAGCATTCAGTCCAGTGGCATGAAATGCATTTAGTTGTTTGCAGCCATCACCACCCTCCATCTGCAGAACGTTTTCAGCATTCGAAATGAAAACTCTATGTCCATGAAAAATAACTCCATTTTCCATCCTTCCAGCTTGGGGGTCACCCTTCTATTTCTTGTTTCTCAATTTGACAAGGGCCCACATATGAGAAGACTCATGGGGTCTTTCTCTTTTGCTCTTTGGCTCATGCCCCTCAGCATGAACCTTTAGTGTATGTCCACTTGGGCACGTGTCACAGTTTGCTTTCCTCCTAGGGGTGAGCAGATTTGCACTGTGTCTCAGTCCCACCTGTGTTTATTGACTCACCATAGAAGTAGGTTTTGTTTGTTTCCCCCTTTTCTGCCTACTTTCTTGGTTGTAGGAGAACATAGATCTTCAGAGACAAGAAATCCAGTCTGAGTTTAGGAATCTCCACTACACCCTCAGTGAGGAGGAGAGGGCTTATCTATGGAGACTGGCGAAAGAGAAAGAGCAGCTGCTGGGGAGACTGCAGGACAGTGAAGCCATTCTGGACTATCAGAGCCGTGAACTGGAGAGCCTCTTCCTGGAACTAGGGAAGAAATGTCAGGGCTCAGCCCAGAATTTGCTGCAGAAGAGGGAGTCTGTGAACTTGGAGGAAAGAAAGGTATCAATTTCTGATCTCTTGAGAGAATGTTGAGGGAGCCTGGGAAGTTTGGCGAGTCCTCTCTGCCTCAGTCAGTATTTAAAGAAATAAATGTTTAAGACTATAGCAGCAGCAGCTCTTGTTGGCCAAAAACAAAAAGGGGAAATGCTGTAGGCTGCGCTACCCGTGCTGTCTCTTGACAAGGTCCAGGCATTGGGGGACTACCAAGAAGAGGGGAGTCCTGCACTTCCCTGAAAATCTGAACTAGGGAGTCTCCATGGCAATACCTCCTAATGCTCTCCTGTTTGTTCTTGGTTAATACATAAGTAAGTTAGTTATAAATTGGCTTGTGAAAACCTAATTCAGACCCAGGTGACAGTTGGCTTATTGTTCTTATGCATAAACAATCACAAAAGAAGTAAAAATTGTTAAAGATATGGTTAGAATAGAAATGTTTTGGCCCTGAGAACTAGGGAGAACAAGCTGCCCTGAACCAACTATGCTTGGAAACCATAGCCTAACCTGGGGGGTACGTGTTTGTGGCAACAGTACATGTCCTGGTGTATGTGAAAGGTTAACAGTTTGTAGGTTGTGTGGAGGTTAGGTATTTCTGGTTAAAAGTTATTTTTGTAGAATTAAACAGTATTGATGAGTTACTTTACCTCTTTGAAGTAATTTGATAAATAGGTTAGGTTAATTGACTGCTAGGGAATGGGTTGATTTTAGTAATAAAGCATAACAATGGACTTTCATGTCCACTCTGACATTAGGAAAGCTTGACAGGATGATTAATTGTTATTGAACATTGTACTGTCTTAGATAATTGATTATGCTAGAAAATGAGTTGTACCGAGGAGAGTAATTGTCCCTGTTGTTTTCCTTTCTTTTCTTTTCTTTTTTTTTTTTGTATTTTTAATAAGGGTCAATTTTTTTTTAAGATTTATTTATTTATTTATACATGCACTGGGTACATTCAGAAGCGCGGGAGGGTGAGAGAATTCACCAGAGCCAGAGCGGGGAGCAGAGCAGGCAGAAGGACCAAAGTACACTGCTGAGGGGAACAGCGGGCAGCAGGAGAGGTCTGCGCGCCATGTGGGACCCTCCTCTGGTGGCCGGGGAGCAGCCGGGGATCGAACCGGTGCTGCAGAGGCTGCGGGCAGCTTCACAACCCAGCGCTCAACTGTTGTGCCACCGGGGAGGCCCGCCCTGTTCTTTTTCTTAATCAGATTAAAGAAGTGTCTATATGAGATTAGTATGAGTAGTATGAGATTAAGAGGGTCTCTGTTTGTTCATGAGAAAATATGTAATGATTGTCTCTGTTTTGCTTTGATGCTTATGTTGATGTAATCTCACTGCTAGCCTTAAGGTATAAATAAAGTGCCTGCTGAAACCCTCAGCAGGAGATATTTGCACCAGAGAGAGTGTCAGTGTCTCCTCACTACCTCACCTACCTCACTCCACTTCCCCTCAGCACCCCCAAGTTTTCGCCAACACCGTCCTCTCCTCTTGGGGACTCCTGACCAGACATTTAGCTGGAGCGGGTCTCCAGCAAGCTCTTTTGACCATTTCTGTCTATGCAAGTGTCCTTTATTCTTCTCTCCCTTTTTATTATAAAACTCCCCTTTTGGGAACCAAAGAAAAGATCCATATCAATGTCAGCTGCTGGCCTGTGCAGGTATCACAGTGGCAGTATGTGAATCAGAAACCTGCTTCTCTGGGTCAAATGTGTGTTTCTTGGCCATATGGCCAAAGGGCCAAATGGCCCTTCATCCCATTTATTCACCCTTGTCAGTTGTTCATGGAACCTTCTCACCATCTCTTGAAAATGACTGGTGGTATAGAGTGGGGTAGCCAAAATGAATGATAACCTTCTCCTGAATCACTTATCTTGGTCCATGTGCTCTTAGGGAACCTCATTTCAGCTGCCTGGAGCTTCCAGTGGGTGAACATCAATGCCTGGACTCCAGTAGCTATTGCAGGGTGAGGATGTAGTGTGACAGCGCCCTCAGCAGGTGACACCTGCTGCCTGTGCCTCAGTGGCCCAGAGCCAGGGGCTGGTCATTGATTCCCCACTGAGGACCTTTGTCATAAGTGACAAAGGTAATATGGGCTAATACTGGCTCCTGAGAAGGAAATTGCATCATTAATAGCAGAAGGTCACACAATCTTGCTCCTGGCCTCTTCCCTAAGGTCATGGGCTAATGTGAATACAGACTCCAGAGCTCCCCACAAGCGTGGGCAAGTGCGATCACACACTCACACACACTGGCAGGGACTATCCTAGGGGACAGGGATGGGAATCGTTCTACCTGGGTATGCGTGGGTGTCTCAGGCTGGGTCATTCTGCTTCCTGGGGTGGACTGTTCAAAGCAAGTAACCCCTTGTGTAAATTGAGATGAAATACAGATTTTTCCACACTCACATTTGTCTTTATTTTCACTGTATCATGTGAAAGACACATTAAACAGGTGAGTCTGTAAAATGTGGGAGTGTGAGAATGTGGGCAGTTGTGTGGCTACCCAGAGCTGAATGGAATGTCCCCTGTTTCTTGTAGGAATGCAGATGTGAAGCTGGAATTGCCAGACACCTTCTCTTTGGAGCCTCAAACTGTGTGCCATGTTCCTGAGCTTTACTTTGACGTGAAGTAAATGTTAAGGTGCTTCCAAGGTGTGTGAAGTCAACAGTTCCCTTCATGCTTCATGTAAAATGCCACTTTGGTGGTAACCAACTCAGCAGCTGTCCCTCAGTAGACTCAAAGACAGAGATGCTGTTTAGCTGTTCTCAGTGGAGCTGGAGCTCTCTCCCTCCTGGGTAGGTAGGGATGTAGCTTCCTGGTGAACAATTCGGGCTCTTCAAATTCCACCTCTCCCAGTTTGATCACCTGCTCATTCTCCCCATCTGAAAATGACAGTGTAGAAGATGTCACTTCCCTCACCTATCATGACATTTAACAGCATCGATATATGTAGTGTTTAGAACAGTGTCTACAACCTAATGTTTATTAACATTTCATTAAACTCCCAGCAATGCAAGAAAGAGAGATCAGTATTCTAGACTGTGATGAAAATGGTTTTAAGGGGGCCTCCCCTGGTGGCACAGGCAGTTGAGCGCTGCCCTTTGAAGATGTCTCAGCCTCTGCAGCGCTGGTTCAATCCCGGCCGGCTGGCATGGGGTCCCACCAGATGGCAGCAGACCTCTCCTGTCTCACCTGCTGCTCCCCTCAGCAATGTATTTCATTGTCTGCCTGTTCTATTTCCTGCTCTGTCTCTGATGATTCCTCTCACCCTCCCACGCATATAGCCTGTACCCTGGTTCTTATATAAAATGAATAAATACATTTAAAAAAAAATGGTTTTAAGGGCTTGACCACCTTGAATGTTAGAATCCTAATTGAAAGGTCTATGTAGGTGAATGAATGTGGGTAGAGAAGAAGTTGGTAAAAGGTGGTGCGGGATATTGCCCAAATGTGTATTACTGCATTAATGTAGATCAAAATGTGGAAGCCTTAAACAAATTATGCAAAGACTACAACAGGAAAGAGGGGGCTCCAACTCCAATCCCACAATCTCATGGCTCCTCCCACTCTTGGGGACAATACTAATGATCACCTTATTTGTTCTTTTCGCTCCTTGCCTCCTAAAATTCATACAGGCTCGCATTCAGGAAATATCCCTCACCACCTTTAACCAACTCCTTTTCCACCCATATTCTTGCTCCTACATCGACCTTTCAAAGTCCACTTTATTTCTCAAAAAAATCTGAACCAAATATAACAAAATAACACTTTTGTTCTGGGGTTTGAACAAGCAGATTTACATTACATTAGTTTTGTGTTTTCCATTAGAAGGCTTCCACAGGAGAGCCCAGTAACCGCAGACCACAGCTGCAGGATGGAGGTGGGGGGATTCTCTAGCTCAGCTGGCTCCAAGGATCCCCAACTTCTGTGTCCCCCTCTATTTTCAGGGCATTCCTGCCTCCTATCTTATCAAGGGATTCACTTCTTTCCTTCACCTCTTCATTCTCCCGCCAAGCCAGAAAGGAGTCTCCATTTTTGTGACCAAATACCAGGGATCAGCCCCTTTCTCAAGAGACCTCTCAATTAGCAGGATGGAGAAAGCATCGTTGAACACCCTGCAGGTTCAGTCCTCAGCGTGCTGTCCTCAGTGGCTCTAGTGAAGAAGGGTGAGTCCCAGTCAGGTGAAAGGACACTGGGCCTGTTTCTACCAGCCCCTGTCCCTGTGCCCTTGCTTCTCACCTGTGCGCATCTGATTAATAATTGATCTTAGAGATGAGCAAATAAGCCAAGCATCTTTATCAGAGAGAGACAAATTTGTGACCATGTCCTTTTAAAACTTTAGTCTTTTTCCAGAACTACATTGCTGACAACGATAGGGTCAGTCCATAACCTCAATCCCCTGCATCCTCATAGGTAACAGCCCTCGCCAGTTCATGGATCTCATGGAAGCTGGACTTCATCCCAGGTCCAGGAGATCCCGGGTATGGAAGGGGGGCCCCCACATGGACAACAGTCCAACATGTCATGCCACCCACCACATTCGTGGTACAGGCACCTCCTCACCACAGGGGGTACAGGGGAGAAGCCAGAGTAGGGTGGAAACCTGAATGCTCTAAGACCCAGCACAGGAGTGAAAGGGGTGCTCAGTGAAGGGTGTTTGCTCAGCTCATCCCCACGACTCTCTGGGATGCACATGTGGTCCTGAATAAAGAGAAAGACATGACCGTGGTCACCCCTCAGGAGAAAAAAGACTCTTAGACATCCCTGTGGAAGCACCACTGGATGGCAGTCCACTGCCTGATGCATCTTCACATCATTTTTAATATGTGTGGCCCAGGCTGAATGTCACTGTGTTATCAGACAGCTTCCCAGATGGTCAGAGTAGACAGCAAGAGTCCAGACCCTCCAATCTGGACTCAGTCCAACCCAGTAAGGAATGTTTTTTCTTGTCATTTCTGAACTGAAGTTCCATCTTTTCTGGAGAAATGGAGACCGAAGGAAAGGAGCAAATGACCTGGGATTTTCACAGAGATTAAATAATAGTGGCCCAACAATTCCCCCTTAGCAGGTGACACAAGTGGATGTGCTTTTCAGTCTTTATAGGAATTAACCCCCTACAAAGGCCCATGTCTTGTTTTATGACTCGAGCTTTGTGCCTGAGCACTTGTGACAACCACCTGAGAACACAGTCCCAATGTTACACTTTAGCAACTGAGGCCCAGATGGGTGCTGTCACTTGTCCTCTTAGTAGTAAATACATAAATTGGATATAAGTCAGGCTCTGTGCTGGAAGGTGGAAAACTAATTTTAACCTCCATGTAGTGTCTTCATCAGACCCAGTATGTGCATCTCACTTAAGCAGGCACTCAGCGTGGTGGCAACATGAAAAAATAGCCAATCCCACACATTTCCATCATGCTCAGAGAGTCCAGCTCTGGGAGAGCAGAGACAAAGGGGGAGGTCAGCTGAGATACAAGTCAGTGGGAAGGAGCAGTCTGCAGCCTCGAGTCCCTGGCTGGGCCCTGGAGTCACGAGAGAACACCCACTTCGAGAATTGGACACATTGGCTCAGTTTCCCTGTCATAAGAAATTCAGGACAAACTCAAAGACTTTAGCATATTCCCTTAACCACATGCTCACCAACACACCACACGTTTTCCTGTACAGTCATCTCTTTGTCTCTTTGTTCCTGGTGAAGGGACTTTCCAGATGAAGGACCTGCAGGTTTTCTGTATGTCCCGTTTCAGGGTCTGATAATTCCTTCCCACCTTGGAAGTCCCAGAAAACCAGCGCACTGATTCCTCTTCAGGTTGGTGATGCCAGGGGCCTGAGGGTCTAGTCTAGTCTAGGAATGACGGATGTGAGTATCAGTTCTCCAGAATCTGAGGTGTAGAGCCTCTTGTGGGTCAAAGAAGAGAGAGCGAGTAACGAAGGAATTGAGACTGACAGACCTGGCACCTGGGTGTGGGGAGGAGCTTCGAGGGGGAATAGGAGGCCCCGTCTCACACTCCCAGGAGCTCTCATGAATCTTCTCAGAATTTGAACAAGAAAGTGCTCCCATAGTCACCACCGCCTGGAACAGTAAGCTCGTTAAGAAAGTACTGGGGTGTCGGAAAAGTCATGACATATTTTCTAGGGCCATCTGCTGCAAAAAAAAGGGTGATGACTTTTCCAACAAAGCAGCAGCTCCCTCAGTTCTGTGAACTTTTCTAGCAAATGATGGAACCAGAAAAGGAAGCAAAAGACACCTTTGATTCATATCCAGTTAGTCAGAAGCACAGGTGACAATGTGGACTTGTGACAGGTGTGAGGTTGGGGGTGGGTTGGTGACTGTGGAACTGAGCCCATAACCTGGGGGTAGGGGGTTCTGTTCAAACTCCATTATATCAGATTTGAATTGGATTGTAAGACACTCAGGTCGATGGAGAAAACTCGCATATCAGGAGAGCAGAGTGAAGAGAAGTGGTGTGGGCCTCCCCGGTAGCGCAGCGGTTGAGCGCTGGGTTGTGAAGCTGCCCGCGGCCTCTGCGGCGCCAGTTCGATCCCCAGCTGCTCCCCGGCCACCGGAGGAGGGTCCCACATGGCGCGCAGACCTCTCCTGCCGCCCGCTGCTCCCCTCAGCAGTGTACTTCAGTCCTTCTGCCTGCTCTGCTCCCTGCTCTGGCTCTGGTGAATTCTCTCACCCTCTGGCGCTTCTGACTGTACCCAGTGCATGTATAAACAAAACAAACAAATAAATAAATAAATAAAACATGCCTCTATAAAAAAAAAAAAAAAAAGAGAAGTGGTGTGAATGGGGTAGCAGCGGAAGAGGAAAGAGAAGCAGGAAGTTTTCCTGGATGCACGTGCGCCCCTATTACTCACAGGAACTCAGAGACTAGGAGCACAGGTGGTGTTTAGAACTGAAGCTCATGGAGAAGCTAACTAATGAGTGGTAGATTCTTAGAGAAGTGACAGGTAAAGAGAATTGAATTTCTCGGCAGGGATGATGGGAAGGCAAAGACATGGGGCAAGTGATGGAAGACAAGGGCTAGTGTTTCCTGCTCCTTATGGGGATGGCTGTAGTGCTGCCTCAGAGTCTAGATGTGTCTCTGGTAACTCACTTCTATCCTTCCTCTTTGGCAAACAAGGGAGGACCTAGAGCTTCTCTTGTACATTTATTTACACAACTGCCTTTGGCCCAAATAATATTTATGCCAAAGTGGGATAATAGGGCGTGCTCCTTTCAGGATGAGATATTCAGTAACCTGTGTCCTCACATCTTCCCAAACACACAGAGCTGCTGCTCCACGAGCTGTGTGGAATAAAGTGGTTGTTGTGAAGTGGGAACAGTATTTCTCCTTTGTCAATTAACTGAGGTTGACAAGAACCAACCTCCTTTAGTGAACACCATTGTTGGAAATTCAGTAGATGTGTTTTCTGCTTTAGTAAGAAAAAACAGTATGTTCTCTTTCTGTGCATGTAATTTCCAGGGAGAAACCTGGGCCCAAAACTTTAGGTGAGTGACCAGTCAGTCACTCAAAGAAATCTAAGGCTGGTCTCCTGAACCTAGCCCTCAATTTGACTAAATAATCTCTTCAAAAAAATTTCTGTTCTACTAAAAGTAAATTTGCTTCATAATAATAATTCTCTCAGTTAAAGTGACCATCATGTCAGTGGTGAAAAGAAATATTATTTTTGCTGTCCTGCTCTTCTATGCAGCTGACAGATACAATGCAGCTTTCCCTCATCTCCACGGGTGACTCTGCTAGTATCAAATAAATGGGAGCACTCAGGCCCCCAGATGTCTGCTCACCCTGCTGGTCAGACCAGGACCCTTGGAAATCAGAGATCTGAACCCCGTGATGGAGAGGGTGATGCATGATCATTGCTATGCTCTCGCTACTCCACAGGTGAGGCTGATCTTCTGTGGAATCTGTACAGTGGCTGTATCCACTCATTCATTGCATATTCATTGAGTGTCCACTGAGAACTCAGCACCATCCAGGTTGGCGGAAAGAGCAGCAAGGAAAACAGACCAAATTTCTTTTCCAGTAGAAATCATGTTATATTTCTGCAATGGTTAAACAAGAGACTGTTCTTATAATAACTCTAATGGTGAAGGAAGGAATAAAGGGGAACAATGATTAACCTGGAAGTAAGGCCGAAGAGTCTCAGAGAAGGAGGCCCTTGGGAAGGTGAAGATGTGGGAGCCAGTGTTCATGTTGTAAAAGGACACAAGTCCAGTCTTATAGTCCAGAAGAACCCCCACCAGCAGGGGCCGCTCTTTCAATGGAAGGGGAGTTGGGGGAGAGGTAAGGGCCATATAGCCATTATTCTGGCAGAGTCTGATGGCCCAGATTCCAGACCGAGGCTCTGGGGTCATGCCCCTGTCCCTCTGCACATTTTCTAGACAAACTCCTAAGGCCCACCCAGATCCTTTTCCCACATCCACTTCAAAGTAACGTCTTCCTGAGGTGAAGCCCTCACAACCCAGGACACAGGGTAAAGCACGGAATCTCTTAATACTGAAATGCTTCTTCTGGGGGCTGCCACGGGTCACACGTCTCCGATCGGCAGACAGAATTAGTTCACAATGAGCTGTGTCTGGATCCAGAGTCACGCTGACTGATAAAAGAGAAAGACACATTTTATTTGCTGAGAATACAGAGCACTTCAAGTACAACTTCCTGGATTCAATTGCAGCCTAGTTCTTTTAGCTCTGTGAGTCACTTTCTGAGGCTGCATACTATAGTAGGAAATCATCACACCTGAACAGTAATGGTGGGGAGGATTGAAGGAGCTAATGGAAGCCTAGTGCTTGGAGACATTCCTGGTATTTGGAAGTAACCAATAAGTGGAAGTCATATCCTTGAGCTTATTTGAAGACTTAGTGGCCTTGCTATGCACTCACTAAGGGGTGCCTTCTAGAGCTGACAGTGTTCTAGAAGATGAGGACAGCATCTATTCAATAATCAGAAGGAAGCAAGATTCATAAATTCTGTAATCATAAGAGGTGAATGCTGCCCACTATCAGAGGCAGCTTGGAAGTGGATTATTCACCAGTCTAGCCTCCAGATGGGAGCCCAGCCCAGCAACACATTTATTGCACTCTGTAAGGCCCTGAGCATAAGTCCTAGCAGATGTGAGCCACACATATCTGAACCACAAACCTGTGAGATAATGTGTGTGTTGTTTTAAGTGACTGAATATTCTTATAGCCATAGAGAATCATTTCATCTTCATTCAGATTTTAGAGCCAAAGGAATTATTAAAACAATTTCGTTTGAATTTTCTAATTGTGGACACATGGAACATGACAAGTACTAAATAAGAATCAAGGTTTTGGATTTGGTAATACTGGCTTTCATTAAGATTCAAATATTCATGGCGTCATAATCCTTTTTCTGCTTAGTCCTGAATACTGATCTATCTTTCTTAAATTTCACTGAATGTTTATCAAATGTTAACAATAAACATCATGATGAGGATTGTTCTAAATACTTTACACCTGCTGTTGCATTTTTTTTTAATGAAAACTCAGTGAATTAAGATCTGTTCATATTTGTATTTTCCAGAATGGGAAAATGTGGTAGTGGTTGGCCTGGCTGATACAGCAAATCAACGGGAGAGGAGGAATTCGAAGAGCCTGTAGATAGAACAGTTTGCCACTTCCCTGTCTACACCCAAGGGAGCGTGTTCCTGACCCACTGAAAACAGCTCAGCAACCTCTCTGCCTATGAATCTGAGCAGGACAGGTAGGAAGCTTGGCTACCACTTAAGGGGCCTTTTCTGTGAAGCACTAAGGCAGTTATTTCCTTCACATACCTTGGTAGCGCTTTATTAATTTCCTCACATCACAGTAAAGCTCAGAAACATTGCACACAGTTTGAGGGACCAAAGACACAGCCTCTGGTACTTTCAGCTCCACATCTGAATGCCTAGATTAAACAGACAACAGACCTTCTGCAGTGGACATTCCATTTGTCTCTGGACCCCAACACATCCTCACTTCCCCTTAACGATGTGTTAAGACAGACTTACCTTTTCAGTGTATCTTTCATACCCTACAGTGAAAACAAAGACAAAAGGTGCGTGTCGGAAAACAGTATGTCATGTCACTTGACACCTGGGGTTACTTATTATGAACACTCCACCCCAGGAAGTAGAGTGACCCAGCCTGAGACACCCACACATATGCAGGTAGAACGATTCACATCCCTTTCCCCTAGGATAGTCCCTGCCAGTGTGTTGTGTGTGATCGCATTTGCTCAGGCTTGTGCGGAGTCATGGAGTCTGCATTCACATTAGCCTGTGACCTCAGGGACTTGCTCATGTTACCTTTTGCTATAAGTGACCTAATTTCTGTCTGAGGAGCCCATATCAGAGATCACTGATGACAAAGGTCCTCAGTGGGGAATGGATGCCCAGACCCTGGTTCTGGGCCACTGAGGTAGAGGCAGCCGGTGTCACCTGCTGAGGGCTCTGTCACACTACAACCTCACCCTCATAGTGTAACTACCAGTCTGCAATAGCAGCTGGAGTTCAAGCATTTTTGTTCACCTGCTGGAAGCTTCAGGCAGTTGAAAGCAGGTCCCATAAGAGCTTATGGCCCACGACAATAAGTGAATCAGGAGAAGGTTATCATTTTTTTTTGGCTGCCTCACTCTATCCATGAGATGGCTAGAAAGGATCCCATGAACAGTTGACAAGGTCAAATAAATGGCAGGAAGTTTTGCTGTGGTTCCATAAAAACAGGAAACATCCATATCTACCCAGAGTAAGTTTAAATTTCTGATTCACATGCTGACCCCTGGACTGCAAGGCCATCAGCAGATGTGGTTATAGATTTTCAAGAATGTTTCTTTAATTTTGGTGCCACAATTAAGTGAAGTAGACAGGTCTCAGAAATCTCCCCAGGCTCCCTCATCATTGTCCACTCAATAGTTAGGAACAGATGAAACTTCCTTTCTTTCCTAGAAGATCTCAGCCTCTCTTACCTGCAGCAAATTCTGGACTGATTCTTGACACATCTTCTCTAATTTCATGGTGTGGCACTCAAGTTCAAAGCTCTGCTTTCCCAGACTGGCTTCACCTTCCTGCAGTCTCTCCAGCAGCTTCTCTTTCTCATTCTGCAGTCTCCACAGATAAGCTCTCTCCTCCTCATCGAGGAAGTTGTGGAGAGTCCTAAACTCCGACTGTATTTCTTGTCTCCGAAGCTCTATGTTCTCCTAGAATCAAGAAAGTAGGCAGAAAAGGGGGAAACAACCAAACATACCTCTATGGTGAGTCAGTAAACACAGGTGGGACCAAGACACAGTGCAAATCTGCTCACTCACAGGAGGAAAGCAAACTATGACACGTGCCCAACTGGATGCATCATGAAGATTCATGGAGAAGGACATAAGCCAAAGAGCAAAAACAAAAGACCGTATGAGTCTTCTCATATTAGGTCCCAGTCATATTTGGATATAAAAGAAGTAGAATGGTGGTGCCAGGATCTGGGAGGAGGGACCAATGGATTTTATTGTTAATGGATGTAGAGTTTCTGGTTCAAATGCCAAAAAAGTTCTGCAAGTGGAAAGTGGCATCCAACAGCTGTAAAACAACTGAACATAATGCACTGGGCTGTTCAGTTAGAAATGAGTAAAATGGTGGGCCTCCCCGGTAGTGCAGCAGTTGAACTGGGCTGCGAAGCTGCCCGCAGCCTATGCAGCACCAGTTCGATTCCTGGCCACTGGCAAGGGTCCCACATGGTGCGCAGACCTCTCCTGCCGCCCGCTGCTCCCTTCAGCAGTGTATCATTGGTCTGCCTGTACTGTTTCCCACTCTGGCTCTGGTGAATTCTCTCACCCTCCCGCACTTCTGACTGTACCCAGTGCTTGTATGTATGTATAAATAAATAAATAAATCTTTAAAAAACAAACAAAAAAAGAAATGAGTAAAATGGTAATGTCAGGTAGTATGTATTTAGCACAAACACCCCTGAAAAATATGCTTAGCTT
The DNA here is from genome assembly GCF_014898055.3 of Talpa occidentalis. Taxonomy (NCBI): domain Eukaryota; kingdom Metazoa; phylum Chordata; class Mammalia; order Eulipotyphla; family Talpidae; genus Talpa; species Talpa occidentalis. The sequence goes on from NW_023602073.1 coordinate 16,204,672, forward strand.
ACGTGGGTCATTTTCCCATGGGCCCTGAAACTCAAAATCATCCAGCTCTCTCTGCAGAGTCAAGCCCAAGAGGCAGACACTCAGATGTGGGAAAGCTGATCCTAGCTCTGTTGGCACCTGCTCACTTTCCTTCATCTCATCCCAGAGATTAAAGAAGGAGAGGGCAGGAGTTGCAGAATCATGAAATTAGCCAAGATCAAATTATTTATCATATAAGATAAAACCAAGTTTTAGTGGGGATGTAAGAAGCTATCTGTGTGTGTGTGTGTGGGGGGGTGTGGATTTCTTCAAACAAAGTTTATAACGAATATAAATGATTCTGAATTTAAGACATCAGACTGGTAGGAATCTATGATTCTCAACAGGGGGAGGTCTGGATAGTTACCAGAAATATTATTGCCTTAAGCCAGGATTCAGTTATCATCCTTATGGCTGAGACTAAGAAAAACACTGAGAGACTCAGTTTTCTCTGGGGAGGACAGAGTGTAATTTCCATGGGTGCTTTCTCAAGTCACACAGTACTTCAGTGACTGTGGTGTTGTGGGAGATGTTGTGGCACTGACATGGTTTCCTATATGGTGTGTAGCAATAGAAGTTCTCCCCACTACCCAAGACTCCAGAAGGGAGGAGACAGAGGCAGTTGCAATGCTACAGTGACAGGGATCTCCACTTGCCGGTTCCTAGCAAGGTCCTCCAAACTTCCGAGGATTTTAACATGAGGATAGGAGGAGTTTAAATTTCACCTATGCACATCTACAAAGAATAGGACAAATGTGGGAAGAAACTCTGAAAGAGGAAAATGACTCATAAATTTGATAACTAAGGGATGGATTACATCCATATTTCCATAAAAGAATGTGTTTCTGATCCTGCAGAGTCTGGCCAGCCACAGACACTGTCTCAGAGACCCACAGTTGCAGTGCAAGTGTGCAAGTTCTTGCAGAGGTCTATCCTCATGAACAGTCTCACAAGCTTGAGTTATGGGATTGTCTTCTGCACTGGTCCTCTTTTTTGTTTCACTAAAGTTGATATTGGAACCTGGAATATAGAGGGTCAGACCCTGTGCTGCTGTAAATGTGCCCAGTTGAGTTCATGATCTTCAGACAGGAGGTAATTTCAGTCATTGAAAACTTGAAAAGTGAAAAATGCAGAGGACGTCATCAACATGGCAGTGAGGAAACGCTGCGAGTAAGATCTCCCATTTAAAAAAAAAAAGTTAATAGGGAGGAAAAGTGGCAGGTCCCTGTGAGAACTGGGACATGGAAGATAAACGGGAGACCTAGCAAAGTGCCCAAAGAAGAAAGCTGCCATAAAAGAGGACTAGAAGGGAGGAAAACTCAGAACCCTGCTACCCTCCCCCACCCACAAAGTTGGCACTCTCCGACCAACAGCAAGGAGGAAAAAAACAAAAAATACTGAAACAACCAACAAGAACAAACTATGCATCAAGCTGGACTGTGAGTGGAAAGGAAATTTTTCAGCCACCGCACCCTGTGAACTGGAACTGTGGAGAACCCTGCAGGATTCACCATGGAGGTGAGCGAATGGCTCCGGGTACCATTGGAGAAAAAGAAAGACTCCCAGGAGACCTACAAACAGCCCAAGGCCAGCCAGTAAGCTTGTGTGGAAAAGCAGCACACTTGAAAAGCATAAGCAGATCAGGGCTGCCAAGGTCCCTGCACCTGAGACCTAGGCTTGTGGGAAGACTCGCGTGCATGGGGGCCCTCACTGAGGTGTATGTCCCTTACTGAGTAATCAGAAACCAGGCACCCTGACAAGGGAGCAGGGTGCAAAAGGTGCCATTTCTGTGGACACTGAACTGGGCTACAGCCTGCGTCCTGGACCTGAGGGCTTTGGGAACTGAGACCCGGGGCACGGAATTCAGGTCGTGGGATCCCCACGATGGTGGGAAACAAGGCAAACACAGCACCCCCACACCATTGAGGCTCTCCACGCCACTCCCACTCTGTTCCCCCCGGACTCACGGGGTTAAAAACAGTTCCTGAAGGACACTAGGAAAGATCTCTGGTGCCAGGAAAAAAAAAAAAGAAAACACCAACCAAGCAACCAGAAAAAAAAAAAAACAAAAAACACCACACCTTATAGTTGGAAACCAGGGATCACAAAAACACCCTCAGGCACTGAGAGAGGGTGGGCCACGCAAATGGGGGTAAGGAGGGCAATAAGGCCTGGAGCAAGACCAGGCATGCAGGGGAATGCATACCAGCACCGCCTTTTTTAGAACAGGGACCTTTCTTTAGTTAAGACTGCTTGAAACCGGCAGAAGGCTCCTGGAGGAGCCAGAGGTGGGTTGGGAAGTTCGCCCAAGCCAGGCCCCTTCTGGCCAGCTGTCTGAGCCAGAGGGGGAGTGGGCACCCAAAGCCTGGGCAGACCGGGTGTGCAGGGGAGAGCGTCTCCGCATTGCCACTTTAGAACAGGGACCTTTCTTCAATTAAGACTGCTTGAGGGCCTCCCCAGTGGCGCAGTGGTTGAGCACTGGGTTGCGAAGCTGCACGCAGCCTCTGCAGCATCAGTTCGATCCCCAGTTGCTCCCTGGCCACCGGAGGAGGGTCCCACATGGCCCTCAGACCTCTCCTGCCGCCCGCTGCTCCCCTCAGCAGTGTATTTCGGTCCTTCTGCCTGCTCTGCTCCCTGCTCTGGCTCTGGTGAATTCTCTCACCCTCCCGCACTTCTGACTGTACCCAGTGCTTGTATAAATAAATAAATAAATCTAAAAAAAAAAAGACTGCTTCAAACTGGCAGAGGCTCCCTGTGCAGCCAGAGGGAGAAGGTTCCCTGCTCAGTCAGAGGTGACCTGAAGGCGACCACAAGCCTGGTCCCGACTGGCAGGAAGTTGGAGCCCAGAGGGGGATCCAGTGATTTGGAACCCAGAGTCCAATCCAGATGACCTTCCTCCAGGGAAGTTTGTGGGACTTCAAGACACACCTTTGTAATTAAACACAGAAGGAGGAAATATTCTGTGACAGTGACAATTAACATACTCAAAGTACCACTGCCTCGCTAGACTTCTAGCATAACAGTATTTGACTCATTAAGACTGCCAGTTTCTGAACTCCACAAAGAACACACCAAAAAGATGTTGGCCAGTACCAGCACCACAGTGTCCCAACAAACGGCAAATTAGAAAACAGGCAGTAGGGAAAAGAAAAACTACATGCAACCCAGCAACTCCTCAGGAAAAAGACACACCACAAAAGAGAATAACACCCACCAGATTGCAATGACAGTGACTTGGAAGAACTTCTGCACCTTCCAGAAAGATAATTTAAAATTGCTATGATTAAAAATCTGAAGGAAGTCAAAAATGACATGGGAAAAATAATAAAAGAGCAGAAAAATGAAATTGAGTCCCTAAAGAGGGAGAGGTTTCACTGAGAGGCCTGTGTGGTTGCAGGCAGGTGGCCTTGACAGGTCACGGGCAGGCAGGAGGCTGATGCCCTGCAGACGTAGAGTGTTGTTAAAAAGAGGCACCTGTGCAGTCCAAGCCCAGAGGGGGAGCGGAAACCCACCATCCGGGCAGACCAGGCTCACAGGGAGTGAGTCCCGCATTGCCATTTTAGACCAGGGACAGTTCCTCAGTAAAGACTGCTTGAAACCAGCAGAAGTCTCCCGGAGGAGCCAGAGGTGAGCTGGGAAGTTCGCCCACGCCAGGCCCCTTCTGGCCTGCAGTCTGAGCCCAGAGGGGGAGTGGGCACCCAAGACTGGGGCAAATCAGGCATGCAAAGGAGTGCAAACCCGCATCACCTTTTTAGAACAGGGACCTTTCTTCAGTAAAGCCTGCTTGAAACCGGCAGAAGGCTCCTGGAGGAGCCAGAGGTCAGCTGGGAAGTTCGCCATGATGCCAGCCAGTACCAGCAACACAGTGTCCCAATGCATAAGGCAAATTAGAAAACAGACAGTAGGGAGTAGAAAAAAGCACATGCAACCCAGCAACTCCTCAGGAAAAAAGCACACCACAAAAAGAAAAGAACCCCCCAGACTGCAATGAGAGTAACTTGGAAGAACTTCTAAGCTTCCAGAGAGAGGTAAGGGAAAAATAATCAATGACCAGAAGAATGAAATTGAGTCCCTAAAGAGGGAAGTAAAAGAAATGCAGGAGATCAAAGAATTAATGGAGGTGCTAAAGAACTCTGGGAAAAGCAATGAAAGCAGAATAGATGAAATGGAAGAACAAATAAGCACTCTTGAAGACACAGAAATAAAAAGACCAAAACAGAAAAGGAAAGAGAAGTACGAAGGAAATAGACCAAAGAAAGACTTCAGGAACTATCTGACTCCATGAGGAAAGGAAATATAAGAGTTATAGGAATCCCAGAAGGAGAGGAGAGAGATGTAGGTAGAGAGAATATATTCAAGGAGATAATTGAAGAGAACTTCCCAAACGTGAAGAAGGAGCTGAAAATTGATATACAAGAAGCAGGAAGAACACCAAACTTCCACAATGAAAGGAAAAATACAGCAAGACACATAATAGTAAAGCTCCCAAGAATCCAGGACAAGGAAAAAATAATGAAGCTGACAAGAAGGAAGAAACAGATAACAATAAAAGGAAAACCAATCAGACTGACATTAGACTTCTCCGAAGAAACACTACAGAAAAGGAGAGAGCGGAGGGAAATAGTCAACAGACTCCAAGAAAACGAATGCCAACCAAGAATACTCTATCCCGCAAAGCTCTCCTTCCTCTATGAAGGAAGAATAAGGACCTTCCCAGACAAACAGAAACTCTGGAATGTCATTACGACTAAACCTCCACTACAAAAATACTACAAGGAGTCCTAAAGTCAGAACCTCAGAGGGACAAATAACAAAGAAAGAAGGCCAAAAAGAAAAAGTTATTAAAAGAATAAATAAATAAAATAAAAGGAAAGACAAACACAATTGCAAATACAGATGTTAATATATCAATATTAACTCTAAATGTAAATGGACTAAACTCTTCAATAAAAAGACACAGAGTTGCAGGCGGGATTAAGAAACAAAACCCAACCATTTGCTGTTTCCAGGAAACACATTTAGCTACAAAAGATAAAAATAGACTCAAAGTTAAAGGATGGAAAACAATCCTACAAGCAAATGGACCAAAAAAGAAGGCAGGAATAGCTATACTTATATCAAATAAAACAGATTTCAAATTCAAAAAGGTAAAAAGAGATCCAGACGGTCACTACATTATGATCAAGGGGACAATACTTAAAGAAGAAATAACACTCATTAACATATACTCACCAAACGAAGGAGCACCAAAATATAATAGACAACTGTTGCCATCTCTGAAAACAGATATCAGAGAAAACACATATGTAGTGGGAGACTTCAACACAACACTATCAACAATGGCTAGATCAATGAGACAAAAAATAAGTAAAGACACTAAACAAATAAATAAGGATCTAGAGCACTTGGGCTTAACAGACATCTATAAAACACTAACCTCAAAAAAATCTGAGTACACATTTTTCTCAAGTGCACACGGATCATTCTCCAGGATCGATCACATACTGGGACACAAGACAAACATGAACAGATACACCAAGATTGAAATCATACCAACCATCTTTTCTGACATGAAGGCATCAAACTAGAAATAAACCACAAAAAGAAGGCAAGAATCTCTCCTACCTCATGGAAATTGAAAACCACACTACTGGAAGACCACTGGACTAATGAGGGGATCAAAGAAGAAATTAAAAATATTCATTGAATTGAATGACAAGGAGGATACCAATTTCCTAAATGTATGGGATGCAGCAAAAGCAGTAATGAGAGGAAAATATATAGCAATAGAGGCTCACATCAAGAAACAAGAAAGAACTCAAAGAAACAACCTAATCTCGAAGCTCAAAGATCTAGAAAAAGAACAACAAAAAAACCCCAAAACCAGTAGAAGAAAAGAAATAATAGAAACCAAAGCAGAAATAAATGAAATTGAAACTAAAAAAACAATCCAAAAGATCAATGAAACCAAGAGCTGGTTCTTTGAAAAAATAAATAAAATAGACAAACCCCTAGCCAGGCTCACAAAGGAAAAAAGGGAGAAAGCACAAATACACAGGATCATAAATGAAAGAGGAGAAATCACAACGGACACAGCAGAAATCAAAAGAATAATCAGTAACTACTATGAACAGTTATATGGAAACAAGTTCAACAATCTAGAGGAGATGGACAAATTCCTACAACTCTACAATCACCCAAAGCTAGATAAAGAAGAAATAGAACACCTAAACAGACCAATTACAATTAGCGAAATTGAAATGGTAATAAAAAACCTCCCCAAAAACAAAAGCCCAGGACCTGATGGATTTACAAATGAATTCTACCAAACATTCAGAGACGAATTAGTGCCTATCCTTCACAAACTCTTCCAAAAAATTGAGAAGGAAGGGACAATACCAAACACGTTCTATGAAGCCAATATTACACTAATACCAAACCGAATAAGGACAACACAAAAAAGGAAAACTATAGGCCAATCTCCCTAATGAACACTGATGCAAAAATCCTCAATAAAATTTTAGCTAGCAGAATCCAACAATGTATCCATAAGATAATTCACCACGACCAAGTTGGATTCATTCCAGGGGCACAAGGATGTTTTAACATCCGAAAATCAATCAGCGTTATCCAACACATCAACAAAAAGAAATATAAAAACCATATGATAATATCAATAGATGCTGAGAAAGCTTTCGACAAAGTGCAACACGCATTCATGATAAAAGCCCTTGAAATTCTTGGGATACAAGGAACATTCCTCAACATCATAAAGGCCATCTATGACAAGCCAACAGCCAGTATCATTCTCAATGGTGAAAAGCTGAAAGCAATTCCATTAAGATCAGGAACAAGACAAGGATGTCCACTCTCACCACTGCTTTTCAATATAATACTGGAAGTCCTAGCCAGAGCAATAAGACAAGAGAAAGACATCCAAGGAATCCAAATAGGAAAAGAAGAAGTCAAACTATCACTATTTGCAGATGATATGATAATATACATAGAGAACCCCAAAATCTCCACAGAAAAACTAATTCAACTCATCAATCAATTCAGTAAAGTGGCAGGATACAAAATCAACACGCAAAAGTCAGTAGCCTTCCTATACACAAACAATAAATCTGAAGAAGAAATCAAAAAAACCACCCCTTTTATTATCGAAACAAAAAAAATCAAATATTTGGGAATAAATCTAACAAAAGAGGTAAAGGACCTATACAAAGAAAACTATAAAACACTGTTAAAAGAAATAGAAGAAGACACAAAGAAATGGAAAGACATCCCCTGCTCATGGATTGGAAGAATAAACATTATTAAAATGGCCATCCTACCAAAAGCAATATACAGATTCAATGCTATTCCAATCAAAATCTCAATGGCATTCTTCAAAGAAATAGAACAATTATTGATGAAATTCATATGGAATCACCAAAAACCCCGAATAGCCAAAGCTCTACTGAAAAAAAAAAAGAAGGAAATGGAGGCATCACACTCCCAGACTTCAAACTATACTACAAAGCCATAATCATCAAAACTGCATGGTATGGGAACAAGAACAGACATACAGAGCAATGGAATCGAATAGAAAATCCAGAAATAAACCCACAGATTTATGGTCAACTAATCTTTGACAAAGGAGCAAAGACTATGCATTGGAGCAAAGAAAGTTTGTTCAATAAATGGTGCTGGGAAAACTGGGTCGCTACATGCAAAAGAATGAAGCTTGACCACTACCTCACACCATACACAAAAATCAACTCAAAATGGATTAAAGAACTAGACATAAGACCTGAAACCATAAAATACATAGAAGGAAATATAGGCGAAACACTACGGGATTTGCACATCAAAGACATCTTTACAGACACATCACCCAAAGCAGTGATAGTGAAGACAAAGATAAACAGCTGGGACTACATCAAATTAAAGAGCTTCTGCACAGCAAAAGAGACAATAACAAAAACAAAGAGAAACCCCACCGACTGGGAGAACATTTTTGCACCCAACACTAATGATAAAGGACTGATCACAAAAATCTGCAAAGAGCTGATGAGACTCAGCAACAACAAAGAAAATAATCCAGTAAAAAATGGGCAGAAGAGCTAAAAAGAAACTTCTCTGAAGAGGAAATGCAAATGGCCAACAGGCATATGAAAAAATGTTCAACATCACTTGTAATCAGGGAAATGCAAATCAAAACTACCATGAGATACCATCTCACACCAGTGAGAATGGCACATATTAAAAAAACTAGCAACAACAAATGTTGGCGAGGGTGTGGAGAAAAAGGAACTCTCCTGCACTGTTGGTGGGAGTGCAAACTGGTCCAACCACTATGGAGAGCTGTGTGGAGATTTCTGGACCTACTAAACATAGAGCTTCCATATGATCCAGCAATTCCACTCCTAGGTATTTGCCCAAAGGACACAGAAACATCAATTCCAAAGAGCACCTGCACCCCTAAGTTTATAGCAGCACTGTTTACAATAGCTAAGCTTTGGAAACAGCTCAAATGCCCAAAAATAGATGACTGGATCAAGAAGATGTGGTACATATATACCATGGAATATTACTCAGCATTCAAAAAAGATAAACACATGCAATTTGCAGCAACATGGATGGCGCTGGAAGGGATCATGCTCAGCGAAATAAGCCAAAAAGAAAAAGAAAAATACCGGATGGTCTCACTCATAGCAGGAATCTAGAAAACTTAAATAAGGGACCAGGAAAATGAATATAAGAAAGTGAAAATCAAAATCAACAAAAAACTATGAACCAGAGACACTTTTTGGGGGGTGGGGGGCGGGAGGGGAAGGATTGGGGTCAGAATGGGGCGTTTGCAATTGTATGGGGGAATATAAAAATAAAATTTATTATTTAAAAAAAAAAGGGTGTGTGAATAATAGCTTCAAATTTCAAAAAAAAAAAAAAAGTGCAACACCCATTCACGATAAAAGCCCTTGAAATTCTTGGGATACAGGGAACATACCTCAACATCATAAAGGCCATATATGACAAGCCAACAGCCAGTATCATTCTCAATGTGGAAAAGCTGAAAGCATCTCCATTAAGATCTGGAACAAGACAAGGATGTCCACTCTCACCACTGCTTTTCAATATAATACTGGAAGCTCTAGCCAGAGCAATAAGATGAGAGAAAGACATGCAAGGAATCCAAATAGGAAAAGAAGAAGTCAAACTATCACTATTTGCAGATGATATGATAATATACATAGAGAACCCCAAAAACTCCACAGAAAAACTAATTAAACTAATCAATCTGTTCAGTAAAACGGAAGGAAACAAAATCAACACGCAAAAATCAGTAGCCTTCCTATACACAAACAATAAATCTGAAGAAGAAATAAAAAATATCCCTTTTTATTATTGAAACAAAAAAAATCAAATACTTGGGAATAAATCTAACAAAAGAGGTAAAGGACCAATACAAAGAAAACTATAAAACACTGTTAAAAGAAATAGAAGAAGACACAAAGAAATGGAAAGACATCCCCTGTTCATGGATTGGGGATAAATATTATTTTAATAAATATTATTAAAATGGCCATCATATCAAAAGCAATATACAGATTCAATGCTATTCCAATCAAAATTTCAATGACATTCTTTAAAGAAATAGAACAATTATTGATGAAATTCATATGGAATCACCAAAAACCCCGAATAGCCAAAGCTCTCCTGAAAAAAAAAAAAATGGAATGGAGGCATCACACTCCCAGACTTCAAACTATACTACAAAGCCATAATCATCAAAACTGCATGGTATTCGAACAAGAACAGACACACAGACCAATGGAATTGAATAGAAAATCCAGAAATAAACCCACAGATCTATGGTCAACTAATCTTTGATAAAGATCAAAGAATATGCATTGGAGCAAAGAAAGTTTGTTCAATAAATGGTGCTGGGAAAACTGGGTCGCTACACGCAAAAGAATCAAGTTTGACTTCTACCTCACACCATACACAAAAACTTTATTATAGTTAGTCTTTTCCCTAGTTCCTTATTTAGATTTTCTAAATTCCTGCTATGAGTGAGACCATCCGGTACTTTCCTTTTTCTTTCTGGCTTATTTCACTGAGCATGATCCCTTCTAGCTCCATCCACGTTGCTGCAAATTGCACGAGTTTATCTTTTTTGAACATTAATTCAAAAGTGGACCTGTACCCCTATGTTTATAGCAGCACTATTTACAATAGCTAAGCTTTGGAAACAACCCAAATGCCCAAAAATAGATGATTGGATCAAGAAGATGTGGTACATATACACCATGGAATATTACACAGCATTCAAAAAAAGATAAACTCATGCAATTTGCAGCCACATGGATGGAGCTGGAAGGGATCATGCTCAGCGAAATAAGCCAGAAAGAAAAAGAAAAATGCCAGATAGTCTCACTCATAATAGGAATCTAGAAAACTTAAATAAAGGACCAGGAAAAAGAATAACTATAAGAAAGTAAAAATCCAAATCAACAAACAATTATGAACCAGAGACACTCTATGGGGTGTGGGGGGTGGGAAAAGAGGGATGGGTGCCAAAATAATGGGGTTGCAATTGTATGTGGAATATAAAAATAAAATTGAAAAAAAAGAAAATCATAAAAAAAGAAAACTTGAAAAGTAAGGAGCACAACTTTTTGGATTCTCCTGACTGAGGTATTAGGACACAGCCAATTACTATTCATAGAAAAAAAAAAAAACAGGAAAATTTTTCTAGATGCAGACAACTAATGGCAAATATTAAAGAAAAAGGCATATTCTTTGGATTTCCACAGTTTGGTCTGATTTAATGAGAACAAAACATCAATGAGTACTTTTCCCAATCACCATACACCTAAACTCGACACTGGAAAATAGTTTGAGATCCAGAAAATCAAATTCTTACCTCCCATTCTCTTATTTCATCTTTCTTTTCCAACTTCAATCTCTTACAGCGGTCTTGCTCTGCTTTCAGTTTTGTCACCATCCCCTGGAGCTTTTCCTGAAGGAAAAATTGGGTGAGTTATGGCTTGTCCAATTCACAACCATTATTTGTCACCTAGAAGAATCCCAGCCTCCAAGATGTACAATAACATTGAATAAATTTTTAAGACCTTTGGCTTTGAGAAGAAGCAACATAAGGGCATTAATGTAACTCATGCCCTCAGTGGCCCTGGGCAGTGGCAGGATTGTAACATCTTTCTGTGCTGTAGGCGATCTGTGATTCCCAGCTCATCTGCGGACCACAGACTACGCTATTTACATTACTGCATTCTGCCAGGGACATGCTACAAGATTATAATCATCTAAAAGCACATTTTATAGAATAATGTGCTGGACCAATCATAATACAGAGTGTTTGAAACACGTGGAAATTTTTACACATTATGGTGAGTCAGGTAGAAGAGCCCAGGATGGAAACTGAAGTTACAAAACCAGGTCATGGGGGACAGGGGGAGCTCTGCTGTCACCTGAAGAACTGCCATGATGTCAACTTAGAGTGATTAGTTTCCATACCTATCTCTAGGGTTACTTGTCACACAGTTTCTCACTTTTTCAGTCTCTATTGAGAGATGGGGAAACCAAATCATGAAGGCAATAACTAAGTTGCTCACAGCTTCCACCTAGTAAGAACTGAAAGACTTACGATATATCGAACTCAGCAGTTTGAATCCTGTGGTCACCTCCATAACCTTTTGTTGCTTTTTTTTTAAATACTCAGTGGACAAGTTATGGGATCTGCCCCATTACAGTGATGAGCTGCTCGTGGGGTTTCAGGGGGAGGTGAGTGCTCTGATGGTGCTCAGGACTGACACGCCCTGACACAGGATCCAGAACCTTCACACAAGACACAGGCACCTCAAGGATGAGGGGACACAGAGCCCCACACTGGGGATGTTTCCTTCAAGTGTCACCAGGGCAGAGGAGGAAGGAATCCCGCTTCCTCATTCCTGCACAGCACAGGGAGCCTCACTTTAGCAGCTCTTGTGTGAGACGTGGAGGTGCCTGAACCTCTCAAGGCTTCATCACTCACCAATTCTTTCTAAATCCTTTAACAGTCCTTCTTTATCCTTGCTAAAACGTGTTTCCATCCCCTTTTCATAGAGGACTAACTTTGATATTACGTTTTGATGTTTATTTTGTGCATGCAGAATGTTCTTTTAAATGCCAACCTAGTCTTTCCCTCCACAAATAACATCCCAACTTTGGACCAGGATTTATACCCTGAGAAATACCAATGTTCCTTTTTAATTTCCTGTCTCATGGCCTCACCTGCCCTTCTAATCACACGCCCCCTGACCCAGTACTAGATAGTCAGGTAAGCTCTCGTGACACGTGGTCCCCCTGAGTTGGAATCCTCACTCTTCTCCACACACGGCTATTTGTGTGTGTCCTTCTGGACTCACTTCTGGGCAGTCTCCCCCTACATTCATTCCTGCCCCTGTGTGGCCCCCTCACTACCCACACCAAGGGAAGTCAGGTGTCCTGTGTTCCTTCCTCACTCCTTATACTGTGGCTATCTAAAAGACTGAATTCTGACCCTTGGGGTTTCAGATTCTTTCCTGTGCTCTTGCAAGCTGTGGTGTCTCCAATTAAATACTCGAGGTGAGGCCATGAAAGAGGCCCATGTGGCAGAGAGCAAAATCTGTTGTCCAGAAGAAGTTCATTACAGGAAGTTCTTACAGGAAAGGATCTGCTCAGCCTTGAAGATCAATATGGACACGGGGTGGACATGTAATAAATTCAACATGGACGTGTAATAAACTATTTCAGGAAAATGATATGGTACAAATTTATTTTAGGGTCAGAATAATGGTTTTCCTATAACTGATTGGAGTGAAAATGCGCAACCTGAGAGGCAGTCCTTGCTAAAGACTCTGGCTACTCACCTTGTAGCCTGGATACACGTCCTCCACTAGAGCCGTGCGATGTTCTCTGTGCTGGGGGGAGCACTCACAGTGCAAGCAGATGAGCTGCCCGTCGTCCTCACAGTACAGTTGGAGCTGCTCCCCGTGCTCCTCACACAACCTCTCACTGTCTATCTCCTTGAGAGTTTGTTTTTGTTTTTTTTTTGTGGGACCCTCCCCAGTGCCCGTGGATGGAACCAGCGCTGCAGAGGCTGCAGACAGCTTCACAGCATGGTGCTCAACCACTGCGCCACCAGGGGAGGTGCTCTCCTTGAGAGTTTGAATGATGATTTCCAGTTGCTTGATGGATCGGAGACTCTCCCTTTGAAATGGTGCCTGGCACAAGGGACATTGGGGCTCGCTCTGGGATGACGTCCCTTGTGGGTTCTCAAGGATGCCCTCTATGCACTGGCGGCAGAAGCTGTGCCCACAGTTGATGCTCACGGGTTCTGTCATCAGCTGCTGGCAGATGGAGCACTTGGCATCCTCCGTCATCTTTTTCATAGCTGGGGCTGAGGCCATGGCCCTTCCTGACAAGCTCCAATATCAGGTTAGAGGCAGAGATGAAGTTGACAGGATATTCCAGAGTGAAGGACAGAAGCCTCACCTGAGCCTCTGCGCCTGCACAGGTGTGGAAGTCTTCTCTCTGGAGAGAGAAATGGATGCAATTTGAAAGATGCCTCGCCTGTTCCTCTGTGGCAGAATAGGGTGATCCCAGTCATATTTGCCCACTTCAGTTTAGATTAAAATTCAGTCACATTTAAATTCAGTGTTTCAGTCTCACCAGCCATAATTAAATGATTCATATCTGAGAATGGTCCCAGGATATCCCTGTACAGTATATTCCATTGTGGGAGACAGTGACAGTGCTCGGGTACTAACAGAGCTAGAAAAGGAAAGAGGGGGCTCCCAAAAGTCGTAGGAGAGAAGAGAACTCTGGGAGGGAGAGTGAAACTCTCTCCATGTCTAATGAGCTTCGGGAGGAGTTGGTCCTGATTTACTTTCTTGTCCTGCTAGCAACACTGAGGTGAATGTTGGGGAGCAGAGTCCATGTGAATAATAATCCTTGTCTCTCCTCACACACCCATGTCTGGTTCTCTGGACCCCACAAAGTAAAAGGGGCTCCAGGTTATTCACATTTCCATGGAACCCACACTGAGGCAGGAGAGCTGCAGAGAGTGGTAGAGAAGGTGTTGGTGCTGGGAGCAGAGGCCCTGGGCACAAGGGAGGTGACTGTCTCCCTCCAGGGGAGGACAGGTCTCCCAGGACAAGGTCAGGGTGCCTGAGGCAGAGGGAATTTGCAGAACCAGGATGTGGGGAGGCAGGAAGCAGAGGGCAAGACTTGACCATTGTGAGCTCCTTGTGCTGGACCTACCAGTGTCCACCAGTGAGGACTGAGAGCTGGAGACAGAGGAGCAGGGACCAGAGCAGAGGGTCTGCCCTTCCCCACAGCGGCAGCTGCTCAGGCTCCCAGCCCTGCTGACCTCCCCTTGCTGGGAGTGTGTGGGGAGGTGCTGAGGGAGGGAGTGAGAGACCTTTCCTCGCACTCACAGGGCCTGGACTAAAAGCAGATCCAACCCAAGGAACTGGATGGATTATTTCCCCCTATTTTCAGGACTAGCCCTTGGAGCCAGAGCACGTCTCTGCAGACTGCTCTCCCACGGAGGGGATTTCTCCCAGGGGCTGCACCAGCCTTCCTTATGCCTGGGGTTGTGCTCCTGGGGATGCCCTTCCTCTGAACCCCAAGTGCCTGCCCTTCACTTACCTCCCACCCTGATCTGAGATGGGAAATGGAGTCTTGAAAGAGAAAGCAGAGGGAGAGAGAGCTAGAAAGCAAGTCCTGACCAATTTGACTTGGCTGAGCTCCTCTTATTGCCCACACACACACACACAGACATCACAGTCCACCCCAGAGCAAACCTTGGCCTGGACTTTTTCTCTCCTCCTCACAGGACAGTCAGTCACAAAATCGCTGCCAGTCGCTCTGCAGCTCCATTTTCAGATAGGGAAGTTCCTCTGACTAGAGTCAACTCAAAAATGAAACTGATGTTGGGCAGGTCCAGGTAGTTGTGGGAGGAAATGTGTCAATATACGAAAGGTTTCACATTCAGATATCCTGACAGGGAGGATCTTGGTAGGAACAGTACACTTCTCTCAGAGTAACAAGAGGGGACTATTTAAAATCTCATGGTGATGTAGCCTGGGACAGTCAGGGGAGCAGACCCCTCAAGGGGACAGGACACCCCTCCTGAGACATCCAGCTCACAGACAGAGGGAGATGCGCCCCTGGGTCCCTGATCCCGTGATGACTCCCTGCCTCTCCCTCCACCGTCACTGTTGTGGATGTGATGCTGCACTGGGCACAGCTCATTGCCAGTTGCCTTGTCAAAGGAAAAGGAAAGGAGACGAGGGACCCCATGGAGGATCCACCATCCCACATAGCAGCAGCCTGACAAAGACAAACTCATGACAGGGTCTGTCCTGTGACCACTGCCCCTTGACATCTGCTGTGTGAAGGAGGGGATCACTCAGAGCCCAGGGCTGGGAGGAGTGGGGACACAGTAGAGCCTCCAGAGACATGTCCCCAATGAGGGGAGAGCCCAGTGCTTCATGTGAAACTCTTACTAAATTTTGACCACCACAGTCTGACTCCTGAGGCTACGTCCATCACCTTGTGTTGCTTTATTTTTAACTACTTGGTGGGCAAGTTACGGGATCTGCCCTGTCACAGTGATGAGCTGCTCATGGGGTTACAGGGGGAGGTGAGTGCACTGATGATTCTCAGGACTGACACACCCAAACACAGGATCCAGAACCTTCGCACACGACACAGGCAACTCAAGGATGAGGGAACACAGAGCCACACACTGGGGATGTTTCCTTCAAATGTCAACAGGGCAGAGGAGGAAGGAATCCTGCTTCCTCATTCCTGCACAGCACAGGGAGCCTCACTTTAGCAACTATTGTGTGAGAAACTTTGGAGGTGCCTGAACCTGTCTGAAGTCTTCATCACTCACCAATTCTTTCTAAATCTTTCAACTCTCCTTCTTAATCCTTGCTAAAGCTTGTTTCCATCTCCTTTTATTATAGGACTAACTCTGATTTTACTCCTTGATGTTTATTTTGTGCATGCAGAATGTTCTTTTAATGTCAGCCTGATCTTTCCCTCCACAAATTTAAATCCCAACTGTGGACCAGTAGACTCAGAGTGAGACTCAAGTTCTTTCCTTGACTTCCTTTCTTTTGCCCTTACCTGCCTTTCCCATCACATAACCCCCGACAAGGTACTGGAATGTCAGGTACTCTGCCGTGACAGGTGGTCAGCCTGAGTGGATCCTGTTTTTTCTCCATCATGGTTATTTACATTTTCCTGTCAGGACTCACTTCTGGGCAGTCTCCCCTACACCCATTCACGCCTCTTGGTGCGTACCCTCACCTCCCACACGAAGGGACATGAGTCATCCTGTGTTCCTTTTCTTACTCCTTGTAGACTGTAGGCTATCTAACAGTGGGTAGTTCTGACTTCTGGGATTTCACATGATGTCCTATATACTTGCATGTTGTGGTGTCTCCCATTATGTATTCGAGGGGAGGCCATGAATGAGGCAGGTTTGCAAAGAGCACAATGTATTGTCCAGGAGAAGTTCATTACAGGAAGTTCCTACTGGAATGGGTTCTGACAAACCTTGAAGTTTGGCATAGATAATCAGGACCTGGCTCAATGGGATCATAATAAACTACTATTCAGAAAAAAGCATGATGGAAACATTTTTAGGGTCACAATCTTGGTGTTCAGACTAACTAATCTGAATCAAAATGTGCAACATAAGAGGAAGTACTTGATGAAAGATATGGCCACTCACTCACCATGTAGCCTGGACATATGTCCTCCGCTAGAACCATGCTGTGTCCTCTGTGCTGGGGGGAGCGCTCACAGTGCCAACAGATGAGCTGCCCATTGTCCTCACAGAACAGGTGGATCTGCTCCCCATGTTCCTCACACAGCTTCTCACTTTCCAGCTCCTTGATGCTCTCAATGAGGTTTTCCAGTGACCTGTTAGGCAGAGACTCTGCCTTTGAAATGATTTTCCACACAAGGGACAGGAACACATCATCACAATTAATGCACAAACAGCTGGTTATGCACCTGCGGCAGAAGCTGTGCCCACAGTAGATGCTCATATGCTCTGTCATCAGCTGCTGGCAGATGGAGAAAGTGGCTTCCTCCCTCATCTTCCTGATCACTGGCGATGAGGCCATGGCTCTTCCTAAAAGTTCTACTGAGCGTCTGTAGGCAGAGATGAATCAGACAGGATTTTCTGAGTGAAAGACAGAAGCCTCACCTGAGCCTCTGAGCCTGCACAGGTGTTGAAGTCTTCTCTCTGGAGACATAATGGATTACAATTTGAAAGATGCCTCACATGTCCCTGTGTGCTAGAATAGGGTGATCCCTGACACATTTGCTCCATTCAGTTTAGATTAAAATTCAATAATAACATTTAAATTCAGTGTCGGAATCCCAAGAACCATAATTCAATGCTTCATACCTGCCAATGGTCCTAGAATATCCAAGAAAGGAACATTCCCTCATGGCAGAGGTGTTCTTATCAGGTACTAGTAGAAACAGAGAAGAAGACAGGTTTGTTAGCAAAAGTCGTAGGAGACAAGAGAAATCAGGGAGGGAGATGGACAGTCCCTCTGTGTCAAATGAACTTTGGAGGAGTCAGCCGCAAGTTCTGAGTTAATTCTTTGTCCTGGTAGTAACAGAGGGGTATGGTTTGGGAGCAGAGTGCATGGGGTCAGTGACTCTTGACTCTCCTCACACCCCCATGTCTGATTCTGTGGACCCCACAAAGCCTCAAAGAAAAAGTTTAGTACAGTTTCCATGGAGACCATGGCTTTGACGTGAGCGAAAATGAAAGTCAGCACAGCAAACCTTAGGGGCTGCTGTCACAGCAGGGCCTAGGAGAGGACAGATGTAAAAGCCACCATAATAATTAAAAGCTCTTAAGTCACTAACTCAGCCTTCTTGTTCAAGGGTAGAAAGAGCAAATGAAAACCAAAGCAAGCCGAAGGACACCAATGGCCATGAGATGGGGGTTCATGAACAACAGAAAATCAATGTCAACAAAGGTTAGTCCTTTGAAAAGACTAACAAATTCAAGAAATCTTTTAGCTGCAATAACCAATAACAATACAGTAAGACAGAAATTACTGAACTGTTCTAACTACTGAGAGTGGCACAACAGCATATCTGCAAGCAAAAGAATGAATGTGGAGACTTGCATTACATCATATACAGGACTCAAAAATGAACCACAGATCTAAATGTAGTAACAGAAATGGTTAAAACCTTTTGAGAGAAAGCACAGGGAAAAACTCTTGTTACATTGGGCTCGCAAAGGCAGCAGTTATTTGCATGGCAGCAAAACACAAGGAATGAAAGTAGAAATACCTGAGATGAATAGCAACAATACTGAAGGTTCCTGAGCTTCACTGGACTCCATCCAGAATGTAAAAACACAACTCAGAGAATGACAGACAGATTCTGAATTGCAGAGGTGATAAGGGACATACTTAGAATTGTAATTAGCATGTAAAAGTTTTTACAGGGCCTCCCTGGTGGTGCAAGGGTTAAACACAGTGCTATGAAGCTGTCCACAGTGACTGCAGCTGGAGTTCCAACCCCGGCCGGCCAGGGAGCTACCAAAATGGCACAGCAGACCTCTCCTGTCTCGCCCCCTTATCCCCTCAGCAGTGTATTTCATCAGTCTGCCTGTTCTGTTTCCCACTGTCTCTGGTGAATACTCTCACCTCCTGCACCACTGGCCAGTCCCAGTTCCTGGATGCATAAATCAATCTTTTAAAAAACATTTTTACAAACCAAAATACAAATAACCCAACTAAAATGGGCAAAGCATGTAAATAGCGATTATTCCCAAAAGACACACACAAATATCCGATAAATACATGAATCTGTCACCATCACCAGTCATTAGGAAAATGCAAAAGCCAGAAGAAAACAAAATCTCAATGAGATAGCACTTAGCATCCATTAGCACAGTCACATTTAGAAATAGCCAAAATATAAGGTAGAGAAACTGCAATAGCATATGTGGCTTGTGAGCATTTACAATGTTGTAGCTTCTTTGGAAAACAGACAGTTCCTTAAAAAGTTGAACAAGTTACCACAGGATTTGGCAATTCTACCTCTAGGCACAAACCTCCAAATTTGACCAAATCACACAAAATCTTGTACAACAGTGTTCACAGTGGCATTGTTTGAACTAGCCCCAAAGTGGAAAGAAACAATGTTTATCCTTTGATAACGGGCACACACAATGCGTGACATCCATACAGTGGGATGGTTTGTCCATAAACAGAAGCAACTACTGACCCGAACTATAACATTGATGAAGCATGAAAGCTTGACATGAAATGGAAGAGGCCAGACACCCAGAGTCACACCAGGACCCTGGAAGTTCAGAGATCTGACCCAGTGACGGGGGGAGAGCACAAGGGATGACCCTGCTGTTCTCTCGCTTCCCCGCAGGTCAGGCTGATCTTCTGTGCTGTCTGCACAGTGGCTGTGTCCAGCAGTCATGGCACACTCACTGAGTGTCCACTGAGAACTCAGTGCCGGTTCAGGTAAAGGGAAAGAGCAAATGACAAAACTGACCAAGTCCTGTCCTATTAAGACTGACATTCTATTTCTACAATTGTTAATTAAGACAATTTTAGATTGACTCCAGTGGTGGAGGGAGGAACAAAGGAGAAGAATGATTAACATGGAAATAAGGCCGAAGAGTATCAGAGAAGGAGGCCCTTGGGAAGGTGAAGATGTGGGAGCCAGTGTTCATGTTGCAAAAGGATACAAGTCCAGCCTCATAGTCCAGAAAAACTCCCACCAGCAGGCACTGCTCCCTCAATGGAAAGGGATTTGGGGTAGAGGTAAGGGCCATATAGGCATTCTCCTGGCAGAATCTAATGGCCCAGAATCCAGACTGAGGCTCTGGGGTCATGTTCCTGTCCCTCTGCACATTTTCCAGACAAACTCCTAAGTCCCACCCACATCCTTCTCCCACATCCACTTCAAAGTAATGTCTTCCTGAGGTGAAGCCCTCACAGCCCAGGACACAGGGTAAGGAACAGAATCTCATAGAACTGAAATACTCCTTCTGGCTGCCTCCACGGGTCACATGTCTTCGGCCTCAGACAGAATTAGTTCACAGTGAGCTGTGTGTGGATCCAGAGTCACACTCACTGATAAGAGAGAAAGACACATTTTATTTGCTGAGAAGACAGTGCACTTCAAGTACAACCTTCCTGGATTCAGGTGCTGCCTACTTCTTCTAGCTCTTTGATACACTTTCTGAGACTCTGCATACTATAGTAGGAAATCATCACACCTGCCACAGTAATGGTGGGGAGCATTGGGAGCTAATGCACCCTACTGCTTGGAGAAATTCCTGGTATTTGGTATGTAAGAATTAAGTGCAAGTACTGTCCTCTCCATCACTGTCACCATCACCAATGCAGTCCCTCAGAGAAGGCAAGGGGCTGACTAACCAGAGTGGTTGCTGTCCTCTCCCCAACTTTTTTCCCCTGTGTAGGGCCACTAAAAATCATGGAATATTGAAGCAAAAAAGAAGTTTATCCCCATTTTTTTTTAAGAATTTTTTTTTCTAAGATTTATTTATTTATTTATTTAGACAAGCACTGGGTACAGTCGGAAGCGCGGGAGGGTGAGAGAATTCACCAGAGCCAGAGCGGGGAGCAGAGCAGGCAGAAGGACCGAAGTACACTGCTGAGGGGAGCAGCAGGCAGCAGGGGAGGTCTGCGCGCCATGTAGGACCCTCCTCTGGTGGCCGGGGAGCAGCCGGGGATGGAACCAGCGCTTTGGAGGCTGCGGGCAGCTTCGCAACCAAGCGCTCAATCGCTGCGCCACCGGGGAGGCCCCCATCCCCATTTTTTTTGATAACCTTTCACACTGTGCTGGAGACCCTCTCCAGCAGAATGTCATGTCATGTTATCTCCTCCCTGAAAGGAGGAGACCTAGTCGGCAAAACTGAGGGATGAGGGGAGGGGGGATGAGGCAGACACAGACAATCTTGCTCTGGTGCAAGTATCTCCAGCTGGGGGTCTCAACGCGTCTTTATTTTTACATTGAGGCAAGCGGTGAGTTTACATCATCATAAGCATTGAAGCAAAACAAAGACAATCATTACATATTTTCTCATGAACATATAGAGACTCTCTTGGTCTCATACCAAAAGGGCTCTGATCATCTTAAGAAAAACATCAGGGATAATTAGTTTTCTTGGTGCAACTCATTTCCCAGCATGATCAATTATCTAAGACAGCACAATATGGTAACAATTAATCATCCTATTAAACTTTCCTAATTTCAGAGTGGGTGTGAGAATCCTATCCTATACTCTGTTACTAAAATCAACCTATCTCCCTAGCAGTCAATTAACTTAGCTAATTTATCAATTACTTCAAAGTGGCCTAAAGTAACTCATCAAATCTATTTTAATTTTACTGAGGTCTAACTCTTAACTAGAAATACCTAACCTCCACACAGCCTGAGAACTGTTGACCTTTTGCATATACCTGAAAATGTACTATTGCCACAAGCATGTACCTCCTGGATTAGGCTATGGTTTCCAAGCATAGCTGGCTCAAGGCAGCTTGTTCTCCATAGTCCTCAGGGCCAAAACATTTCTTTCCTGGCTATACCTTTAGCAATTTAACTTTCTTTAGTAATGATTCAAGTGTAAGAACAGTAGGCCAATTAACGCCTAGGTCCGAATTAGGTTTTCACAAGCCAATTTATAACTAACTTACTTATGCATTAACCAAAGACAAACAGGAGCGCATTAGCAGGCTTGCTGTGGAAACTCCCTTATTCAGATCTTCTGGGAAGTGCAGAACTCCCCTCTTCTCGGAAGTCTCCCCCAATGCCTGGACCTTGTCAAGAGACAGCATGGGTAGCACCACCTACAGCAACACTGATTCTCAGAAAGAAAAATAACATAGGTCCTGCCATATTTTGTTATTGAAACAGTTACCTCAGATCCCAATATTCTATTGAGCCCTCAGAACACCTGTCAGTCCCATGAATTTAGGTGTGAAGTCTTTTATGTTTCTGCAGATGATAGTCCATATGGTCCCAGGGATTAGTAAAAAGTGATATAATTTATGCTGGAATAATGTACATCAAATGATATGACTAGCATAAGTAATAAAAAATATACTGATCTTTTTAAGTGAGATGCTGGCCAGGAGTGTAATTTACTTTTTTCTTAAGATTTATTTATTTCTGCATACAAGAACTGGGGAACAGGCCAGAGGTGTTGGGGGATTAGAGAATTCACCAGAGACAGAGTGGGGAGCAGATTGACTGAAATACACTGCTGAGGGGAGCAGTGGGCTAGACTGATTGTTCTAACAACTGAGAGTGCACAACAGCATATCTGCAAGCAAAATAATGCATTTGGAAAATAGATGACTGGATCAAGAAGATGTGGTACATATACACCATGGAATATTACTCAGCAATCAAAAAAGATAAACACATGCAATTTGCAGCAACATGGATGGCGCTGGAAGGGATCATGCTCAGCAAAATAAGCCAGAAAGAAAAAGAAAAATACCGGATGGTCTCACTCATAGCAGTAATCTAGAAAACTTAAATAAGGGACCAGGAAAATGAATAACTATAAGAAAGTGGAAATCAAAATCAACAAAAAACTATGAACCAGAGACACTTTTTGGGGGGTGGGGGGTGGGAGGGGAGGGATTGGGGTTAGAATGGGGGGATTGCAATTGTATGGGGAATATAAAAATAAAATTTATTATTTAAAAAAAAAAAGAATGCATTTGGAGAGGAGAGGTCTGCTGTGCCATGTGGGTTGCTCCCTGGCCAGGATCAAACTCCTGCTGCAGTGACTGCAGACAGCTTCATAGGTTGCTTCTTAACCCCTTGTGCCACCAGGGAGGCCACTGGAGTGTAATTTCTTAAGTGTGATGCTGGTCAGGAGTGTAATTACAAAACAACAATGATAATCGGATATTGTAGCAAGAAGTGAAGTTTCAAAATATTACTGAGTTATACACTATCAGCCACCCCAAGGCTGAGAACTGAGGGCTGACCACTGCGGACCTCCAACCATCCTCCCGCCCTTCTGACTTGCATTTGCTTCAGTCAACGGGAAGCAGAGGAGACCAGGGAGCAGAAGATGCAGGACTATGAGTCATCAGGACCCAGGTTCCTCTCCACTGCCTGAGAGCAAGTCTTCATTATCTATGTCTGTTCACATGCGCCCATCCTCACAGCTCCCTCCACCTGTCACACAGGCCCAGGGTGGCCATGGCACCTACTAACTACTAGTCCTGGATGCGTCCACATTCATCACTCTTGTCTCCATTGGAAATAACCCCTTATGCAACTCTCTTCAATCAATCCTTATCTTTCTCACTTCTAGAAGTGAGATTTTCAATTCATGTTACATGAACAATCCAAAATAACCATAGAGGACAGATCAAAATGGAAAGTAAATTATACTGAAGGGGAAAGATCCACTGGACTTTTACCTGTTGTTTATAATGAAACTGTAACTTGAGACATGAAGGATAGATTATATAGTTATATAGCTGCTACATTTATGAAATAGTATTAAATTAAAGTATTATTAAGGGATAACAGAGATACCTAATTAATTTATATACATTTCACTAGGAAAATTTTACAATTCCAAACATGCATGTACTATACAACCTCAAATTAAACCATGCCAAATTTCACCATAAGCAAGGCAAAAGGGAAACTCTCCAATCATCCTAAAACATTTTAACATTCTTCCTTCTATAACTGACAGATGAAGATGGCCAAAAAGGTCACCAAAGTGGGGAAGACTTGGACAGTTCAAACAGACCAATTTAATAGACAAATAACAAGACCAGCGATTAATAAGTAGAGAAAATGCAGTTCACATGACATTGTCTACATGGACTCTGTAGTCATTGAATAAGACTAGTCAGAATGAAAGAATGAACATATATCTGTAGATCTATGTTACACAGACCAGTCATTTGAATACAATTCAGTGTAAAACAATAATAAAAACACTAATAAAAATGCTAAGATTCTACAATCAAAATGCTTATAAATGATAATGAGTAAATATGGGAAAGTCATTGCAAAAGCAACTTAAATAGAAAATACATGACTCCTGGGCCTCCCTCAGAGCACAAGAGGTTAAGCCCAGCACTGTGAAGCTATCCTCAGCATCTGCAGCATGAGTTTCATCCCTGGCTGGCCATAGAGCCAACCTACATGGCATAGCAGACCTCTCCTGTCTTGCCCACTGCTCCCCTCAGCAGTGTATTTCATTCAGTCTGCCTGTTCTGTTCCCCACTCTCTCCCCCCAACACCTCTGGCCTGTGCCCCAGTTCTTGGATGCATAAATAAATAAATCTTTAAAAAAGTAACAAAGTTGGAAAAAATACATATTTTAAATAGCATCACACCAGTGCAATCAATTCAGGTTTGGTCTCTGTCACCAAACAGATCATGGGTGGCCTTGCATGACCCCTGCCTCCTGGAATTTGCACTATTATAAAATTCTTTCCACTTGAGTGTGGGCAGGACCTGAAAATTGCCTCTTACCAGTTTGTTTAAACTGACCAGCTATAAGGCCTTGCCTATTGTGATTACACAAGACTCCATCTTGCTGCCTACCTTGCTCTAAAGACTGTCCTTCAGATGACTTAAAGACAAATGACCACAGAAATGAACATGTTGTAAAAGTAGTCCAGCCTCCAGATGCAAACACAGCCCAGCCACACATTCATTACACTCTGTAAGGCCTGAGCAGATGACCTAGCAGATGTGAACCACACATACCTGAACCACAAACCTGAGAACTAATGTGTGTTGTTTTAAGAGAAAAATATCTTTCGAGCAATGCAGGATCACTATGGCCACCAAAACAATTCAGGTTCATTCTGATTTTACAGCCAAAAGAATTGCTAAAAATTATTGAGTGTGAATCTTCTAATTGTGGACATATGGAAAATGACAAATACTAAGTAAGAATCAAGGGACTGGGGCCTTCCTGGTGGAACAGGCAGTTGAGTGTCATGCTGTGAAGCTGTCTGCAGCCTCTGCAGGGCTGGATAGATCCCCACTGGCCTCAGAGCAACCCACATGGTGAACAGACCTCTCCTGTCTCACCTGCTTCTCCCCTCACCAGAGTATTTCGTCAGTCTGCCTGTTCTGTGCCCCACTCTGTCTCTGGTGAATCCTCTCACCCTCCCACGCATCTGGCCTGTACCCCAGCTCTTGTATAAACGAATTAATCTTAAAAAAAAAGATAACCACTGCCATTGTGTCTACCAAGGAGGAAGAGCAGCTTCGCAGTGAATCTGACCCAGATGTGTCTTCCAGGCACCTCCCCTCCAAGTCCATGGGGCAAGTTGAAGGGGTAGAAGAAAGAGGGAGAGGGGCCGCCTGCTTTTGTGTGATATAGACCCAGGGGGCTACTCAGCACCCCTAGTTTCCAGTAATGCCTCTTGTTAGGAAGTCCAGTTCGGGGGCTACTGGGACTTGTCATCCAAGGGGGCTCATCTGAGCAGGGGCGGGGAGAAGAGAGCTTCCCCTGCACACATGTGCATCTGTAACTTTAGCACAAAGACAATTGTGCGCCTGTTGAACACTTACATCACAGCACATGTACAAACGCTTTTTCCCTCATCTCTCTTTTATTAGTTGACCTTATATAAGGCCCTCCCTGCAAAGCCTATGATGAGTAAAGGAAAAGACTTTCTTGCCTCTGCTACACAGGAAACCCCAGTGTTGTCTGTTATTCCCGGAGACCCAATGTCCGGACCCACTTCTGGAGTCTCAGAGCACTGGAAAGTGAGAGACCCCACCTTCCCACTCTGGGCACACACGGAGTCTCCCCGAGCTCATCACCCCTCTAGGTGTCCTGCAGACCTCACTTAGGCAAGTGTGGCCTTCCCGGTTAGGGGGGTCTCCCTCCTCTGGGCAGGGCACGTATAAAGTGCTGACAGGAAATGCTGTTCCCATCAGCATTTAGTTCTAAATAACAACAAAAAAAAATGATAATTGTTCAGATAAGGAAATTAAAAACTAATAATTCTATGAAAACTGTAACAAAATTTAAAGGGAAACTTAGAAATTGTTTTGTAAAATCTCATCAGTCATTAATTCCCTTCCTGTAACTTTATTTCCTATGCCTTAGTTTCCACTGATAGGGGTTTAACTTGGAACTTTAAAAAACTCGTTGAGGTGTCTACACGATTTTGAATATATGTAAATCTGTTATAATAACTACCTGTAGATCTTTCTTTATAGCAGGTATGTTGACCCTCGTCAATTTTGATTGAATGATTCTTGTCTTTTTTGATTGATTCCTGTCTCATACTTTCTTACTTCCTTGCATAATGGACACTCTATCCTAGGAATCAAATTTTTTGTCAGGATATATTTTGTCAAATAAAATCCAGTGCTTCATATGCTATAGTGGTTGTAGTGTATTCATGAAGTTGCACAGTCTTTACCACTGTTTAAATTCCAAAACATTTTCATCTCCAAACATGCATTCATATCCCTAAACAAGGAATTCCCTGCCCTCATCAGTCAAACTCTGACAAGGACTAAGATACTTTCTCTCTGAGATTCTCCATTTTAAGCATTTAACAAAAAGGATCATACAAAATGAGCCTTCTTTCAAGGAGAGTAATGTTCTCAGTGCTCCTCCATGTTGGAGCATGAATCATTATTTTATTCTTTCTCATGGATGAGTAATATTCCATTGTGTGGATTTCACACACTGCATGTGCCCATTCACCAATGGCTGGACATTTGTGTTCTTACTGCTTTTGGTAACATCAATCTTCTTTAGTCATTGGATTGTCTTGAAAACCTTGTCAAAATCCATTGACTCTCAATGTGTGGATTTATTCTGGACTCTGTCATATATCATTGCTATGTATGTCTATCCTTACACTAACACCTCACATTCTTGACTTCATAGTGCTGTTATATTTTCTGAAAATGGAAAATGTGAGGAACATGGAGAGCAGCTCCACCTTTTCTCTGAGACCACCAGGGAGCCCAACTGCTGGGAATGCAATTGGTCCCCCCAGCACTGAGGACACCACAGTGTTCTTGTCTAAGAGACATGTCCAGGCTCCAAGTTGAGTGACCACCCTGGGCTCCTGCAGCAGCCCCTGCTCTCAGGCTGAACTTCCAGATCTAAGGTTATTTAGGCTGAAAACCGAGATTATGATCCAGAAATTATACTTTTATCAACTCATTTTGTGAAAAACATTTTATGTTGTTTCCCCAACAACACATTCCCCAGGTCACATGGACTTTCATGGGATGGTGAGAGGATTGTCCTTATTCACTCTTGCTGTCATGAACACCTGTTGTAAAATATAGTTGCTGAAACCCACACCTGCCTGTTTTATCTTCACATGTGTATAAAATCCGAGAAACCACACTGTACAAGGCCCTGTGACAGCTTTTCAAAACAGGCACAGAGACCACAGTGTTTAATTCTCCTGCAGCCTGCTAGGGCAAACCAATCAGCAAGGTACTTTCTGGAGTTCCTTAATGTGGGAGGTGGGTTTGGGCCTTATTAAGTTGGGAGAAGAATATGGGGGCTTTCTTGAAGAGAGTTCTGATGGACACATACAATTTACCATATAGAGGAGGTGGAGAAAGGCTTCTTTAAGATGTTTACTGACTTGTTCTGATTGCAGCGTTTCCTGGCAAGGCTGTAGAGGTCCGTGTAGCTCCGTCTGAGGGTCAGCACATGAGGCTCAAGAAGCTGATAGTCATAGTCCTTGTGTAGTTTAGCTACATCTTCCCCAGCCTCTGATTCTACAGCAGACATGATGGCAGCCATCCTGCCACGTGCTCTGGGAATAGGGGTCACCTGTATCACTGCACACAGTCCCCAGAGCGCTCTTTTGAAAGCGTTAGTATTCAACAATATTTCATGCCATTCTAGTCTATTGGATTCTTCTCAGGAACCTGATGAATTTGTCATCTTAACTACACTTTCTTTTTTTAAATTTCATTTTTATATACCCCATACAATTGCAACCCCCTTATTTTGACCCCAATCCAACACACCCTGCCCCCACCCCCCATAGAGTGTCTCTGGTTCATAGTTGTTTGTTGATTTTGATTTTCACTTTCTTATAGTTATTCATTTTCCTGGTCCCTTATTTAAGTTTTCTAGATTCCTGCTATGAGTGAGACCATCCGGTCTTTTTCTTTTCCTTTCTGGCTTATTTCGCTGAGCATGATCCCTTCCAACTCCATCCATGTTGCTGCAAAATGCATGTGTTTATCTTTTTTGAATGCTGAGTAATATTCCATGGTGTATATGTACCACCTCTTCTTGATCCAGTCATCTATTTTTGGGCATTTGAGTTGTTTCCAAAGCTTAGCTATTGTAAACAGTGCTGCTATAAATATAGGGGTTTTGGAATTGATGTTTCTGTGTCCTTTGGGTAAATACCTAGGAGTGGAATTGCTGGATCATATGGAAGCTCTATCTTCAGTAGGTCCAGAAATCTCCACACAGCTCTCCATAGTGGTTGGACCAGTTTGCACTCCCACCAGCAGTGCAGGAGAGTTCCTTTTTCTCCACAACCTCGCCAACATTTGTTGTTGCTTGTTTTTTTTAATATGTGCCATTCTCCCTGGTGTGAGATGGTATCTCATGGTAGTTTTGATTTGCATTTCCCTAATTACAAGTGATGTGAACATTTTTTCATATGCCTGTTGGCCATTTGCATTCCCTCTTCAGAGAAGTTTCTTTTTAGCTCTTCTGCCCATTTTTTGACAGGATTATTTTCTTTGTTGTTGTTGAGTCTTCAGCTCTTTGTAGATTTTTGTGATCAGTCCTTTATCATTAATGTTGTGTGCAAAAATGTTCTCCCAGTCGGTGGGGTTTCTCT
This sequence comes from Talpa occidentalis, assembly GCF_014898055.3. NCBI lineage: Eukaryota > Metazoa > Chordata > Mammalia > Eulipotyphla > Talpidae > Talpa > Talpa occidentalis. Next base: position 16,233,612 of record NW_023602073.1, read on the forward strand.
TTGTTTTTGTTATTGTCTCTTTTGCTGTGCAGAAACTCTTTAATTTGATGTAGTCCCAGCTGTTTATCTTTGCCTTCACTATCACTGCTTTGGGCGATGTGTCTGTAAAGATGTCTTTGATGTGCATATCACGTAGTGTTTCTCCTGTATTTCCTTCTGTGCATTTTGTGGTTTCAGGTCTTATGTCTAGTTCTTTAATCCATTTTGAGTTGGTTTTTGTGCATGGTGTGAGCTAGTAGTCAAACTTCATTTTTTTGCATGTACTGATCCAGTTTTCCCAGCACCATTTATTGAACAAACTTTCTTTGCTCCAATGCATATTCTTTGCTCCTTTGTCAAAGATTAGTTGACCGTAGATCTGTGGGTTTATTTCTGGATTTTCTATTCAATTCCATTGGTCTGTGTGTCTGTTCTTGTTCCAATACCATGCAGTTTTGATGATTATGGCTTTGTAGTATAGTTTGAAGTCTGGGAGTGATGCCTCCATTCCCTTCTTTTTTTTTTCAGGAAAGCTTTGGCTATTCGGGGTTTTTGGTGATTCCATATGAATTTCATCAATAATTGTTCTATTTCTTTGAAAATGACATGGAAATTTTGATTGGAATAGCATTGAATCTGTATATTGCTTTTGGTAGGATGGCCATTTTAATAATGTTTATTCTTCCAATCCATGAGCAGGGGATGTCTTTCCATTTCTTTGTGTCTTCTTCTATTTCTTTTCACAGTGTTTTATAGTTTTCTTTGTATAGTTCCTTTACCTCTTTTGTTTGATTTATTCTCAAGTATTTGATCTTTTTTGTTTTGATAATAAAAGGGATTTTTTTTTTTGCTTTCTTCTTCTTCAGATTTATTGTTTGTGTATAGGAAGGCTACTGACTTTTGCGTGTTGATTTTGTATCCTGCCACTTTACTGAACTGATTGATGAATTGAATTAGTTTTTCTGTGGAGTTTTTGGGGTTCTCTATGTATATTATCATATTGTCTACAAATAGTAATAGTTTGACTTCTTTTTTTCCTATTTGGATTCTTTGTATGTCTTTCTCTTGTCTTATTGCTCTGGCTAGGACTTCCAGTATTATATTGAAAAGCAGTGGTGAGAGTGGACATCCTTGTCTTGTTCCAGATCTTAATGGAAATGCTTTCAGCTTTTCACCACTGAGAATGATACTGGCTGTTGGCTTGTCATATATGGCCTTTATGATGTTGAGGTATGTTCCTTGTATCCCAAGAATTTCAAGGGCTTTTATCATGAATGAGTGTTGTACTTTTTTGAGAGTCTAGTCCCTTTTCACTCTTGCTTTGATGCCCCCTGCTGTAGAATACAGTTGTCCAAAGCACACCGACCTGTTTTATTTTCATTTGTGTATAAAACTGGAGAAACCATGATATGCAAGGCCATGTGACAGAGTCTCAAAATAGGTACAGAGACCACCAGATTTAATTTCTCCTGCAGAGGGCTAGGCTAAACCAATCAGCAAAAGAGAACTCCCTGGAATTCCTTCCTGTGGATTTGGGCCCAGCCAATTTGGGAGTGAATCCCAGGAGCTTCCTGGAAGAGAGTCCTGATGGACAAAGACAACTTTCCACACATAGGAGGTGGAGAAAAGCTTCTTTTAGATGGTTACTGTCTTGTTCTGTGTGCAGCATTTCCTGGAGAGGCTGTTGAGGTCCATATAGCTCCACCTGAGGGTCAGCAGAGGAGGCTCACGAAGCTGATAGTCATTGCCCTTGGGCATCGAAGAGCAGACATGATGGCAGCAATCCTGTCATGTGCCCTGGGAATAAGGGGACACCTTTATCACTGCACAGTCTTTGGGGCACTTATACTGAAAGTGTAAGTATATAACAATATTTCATGTCATTCTAGTCTCTTGGGAGGCAGGGATTCCTCTCAGGGACCTGATGAATGTGTCATCTTAACAATGTTTTTTTCTTCTCCCAATTTTGGTCAGAAAAATCTCCGGAAAGCTGTGACAAAACTGAGGGAACAGGAAGACCAGTATAAGAGTCGGAAGTTGGGGCCTCCCTGGTGGTGTTAGGGAGCACTATTAAGCATAGCACTATGAAGCTATCCACAGCCTCTGAAGCACAAGTTCAATCCCCTAGCCAGCCAGAGTAGGCTACCCACATGACAAGGCAGATCTCTCCTATCTTGCCCGCTGCTCCCCACAGCAGTGTATATCAGTAGATCTGCCTGCTCTCCTCCCCACCATGTATATGGTGAATCCTCTAACCCCACCCGCACCCCCCTGCAACTCTGGCCTGTGCCCCTGTTTTTGTATGCATAAATAAATATAAAATTTTAAAAAATTTTAAAAAGAGTCTGAAATTGACCTCAAAAGAACAAACAAGAGAATGGGAGGTAAGAACTTGAGTCTTTTCCATCCTAGAGCATTCAAAGAGGGTGTGGTTGGGCAGAGCATGAACTTGATGGTTTAATCTCACCAACCCATGAGAAATAGATGACAGCCAAATAATATACCTTATTTTTTGTGTCTTTTCAGCCTTATAATAGTGATGGGTTAGGATTCCCAGCACTTCAGCCCCTAGAGACAGAATTTTGATCTTTCTCACATAGAACATCCTAGACTGGGTTTCATATTATAAGCACCTCAGTTTCAAGACTGAAATGTTAAATAATTTCATGACTTGAAACCTCAAACATACCACTTTGACACGTTTGTTCACCACCGTGCAGTTTCGCATTTGCCCCCCAATCTGCCTCCCCCATGTTCCTCTAACCATTCTTTGTGAGCAGTGACAACAGGTTCCTGCAGGTAAGCTCAAGTCCCTACCGCTCATGAGGCTGGTGATGAGGACAGAGCTGCTGCAGCTCATGTGCACAGGGGGTGTCTGAGACTTTCCATAGCTGCCCCTCTCCTGGGAAGAGAACCCAGCCTTGAGCGAAAGATTGAGGTCATCCCTCAGTTGGCAGTTAGTGCTCCAGACTATTTAGTCATCGTCCTCTCTCAGGGGTGTCTTCCAGCCTCTGCACTAATCCCTTTTGTGTTGGTGTTTAAAGTTCACACTCAAAGGACAGTCACACATCCCTCATTTTAGGGTGTTGGGTAGTGGGGAGAACCTCCATTGTTACAGACATGAAGGGAAACCACATCAATGCCAGAGTTGAAGCTGTTCTCTCCTCCTCCACAAACGTTAAATGGGTCATTAAAACTTTTGAACAGACCTGTAGAAGGTTAGTAGAGGGTGCTGCTAACAAGATACCATCCATGTAGTGGTATATCAAGCAAGAGGGAAACTGAGTACCAACTGGAGGTAGGACGGGGTCCTCAAATAGCTGACACACAGTGGGGCTATTCATCATTTCTTGAGGTAAAAAAAATCATGTTGTAAGGGTTGACCATTACTAATCTCAGGAACTGAGAAGGCAAATTTTTACTTATCATCTGGATGTAAAGGAATTGTGAAGAAACAATCTTTTAAGTCCACAACCAGGAGATGAAATGTCGAGGGGATCATAGCTGGATTAGGAAGGCCTGGTTGAAGTGATCCCATTGGCTGCATTTGAGAATTAACTGTCCGTAAATCCTGAATAAGTCGCCATTTCCCCAATTTTTTTTGGAATACAGAGTATGGGGGTGTTCTATAGACTGGTCGAGGGTTCAATATGACCTAAATGTAATTGTCATTGATTAATAAGCAGGCTTGAGCCAATTTGTCCCCCTTTAGGGGCCACTGCTCCACCCAAACTGGTGGACCTGATTTCCATTTAATTTTGAGTGGAGGATAGCAGTGGCCGTAGCTAAAAATGTGACAGACAATATTGTTGTTAGTTCTACCATTCCCCATTCCCATTCCTACGACCCACAGAGTCATAGAGTCGTAGGAATGGGAAGAATAAAAGGGCAAAAGTAAGCCACTCTTCCATCTGGATCAAAACATTGTGAGTGGGAGCTCTGGTGTGGAGAGGAGGAGCCGCCTATTCCTGATAGGTATTCAGGTGTGGAATGGGTTTGCCAAGTAGGGGGCCGTCCTTTTTTGCTATTATTGAGACCTCGGCTCCTCTGCCAATAAGGCCAGTAAATGATTTACCCAAAATAGAGGCCGTTAAAGAAGGTCGGGTATTTGTGATAGCAGTTGCCCAGAAGGCTTGATTTCCAGAGCTGCTGAACCCTCGAGGGCCTCTTTATTGAGATCATGAGGTTGGGGTAAAGGTAATAACTGTGGTTAAAGTGGTAAAAGTAACAACTCTGCAATACGAGTATAAGGAGAGATAACGATGTATTTATGGGCCATAAGCATAACCTTTATTTCCCCTGTGTAATCTGAGTCCACCACGCCTGGGAGGATGAATATGCCCTCTATAGTAATGAGTGAACGCCCTAGGATTAGACCAACATAACCTTGAGGGAGGGGCCAAAAAGTCCAGTGTTACCAAGGCGTGTCTCACCAGAGACGTTAACAATTAATTCATGAGTAGGAGACAAACCCAATCCGGCACTGCCTTTAAAGGCTGCCTTTAGATTGAAAATTGATTGGTGAGGTTTCCCTCCTGGGGCTGGGGGTTTGAATGTTGTTCTGAGGCCACATTGCTAGTGACGCCCCGGGAGCTTCCATTTGTGACATCCATATATGAAGCTGGTTGGGGATATGCACTGAGGTTCCAGTGTGTGTAAGAGAAACTACAGTCAGTCACCAGGCACTGCCCAGTGTACTGTTTATGTTTCGTCCCCCTTTATTTTCTGACCTCCCCTCTCGTGTATGTGTGGATTAGCACCCAGAATTTACTGTCCTTGCTCAGAAGCCTCTTTAACTCTCCTGAAGTCCCTGCCTGCACTGTCCCTGAAACTGCCTACTTAACCATAACATGCCCAGGGACTCAGTACCCCTTCTACAGATGGAGCCCCTCACTGCTGTTAGGACAGAGGGTGTCGGTCTGAGCAGTAACTGCTTCCTGCTGAAAATGGGTGACATGGGCAAGCAGTCAGGGCTCCACTGCAGGGCGCCAATCTGAGGGCCCTGGGAGGATGGACGGTGGATGTGTCCTATCAGGCTCTGTCTGAAGGACAATCTCAAGTCTGCTGGTTTTGAGCCAACAAGAGATGATTCTGACGAGGGTGTTGAGGATGCAAGGCCCAAACAAGAAAATCATAAAGAGGAAAAGAGAAAGAGGAGCACCCAGGACGGAACCTGGTTTCTTACAGAGGCCACGACTGATTGTAGCCAACTAGGCCTTTGTCCCACCTGTAGGCCATCTGCAATACAGATATATTTTAATAACTTTCGGGTTTCTTTTATCTCACTAGAAGTGTGAAAGTGTCCTGGCTCAGGCTAGTCATCAGGAGGCCAGTCCAAGGAAAGTGGAGCAAGGCAGAGTAAGTGGCCCCTGATTCACCAAGAAGGTGATTTATTTTGGTCTGCTACTGTTAGGGTCACCTGAGGCTTTTCTCACCTCTGGGCTTCTTTAAAAACATCTTATGGGCCCCCTAGGTGACTTAAGGGGTTAAGCACAGCACTACGAAGCCATCCACAGCCTCTGCAACATGAGTGTGAGCCCCAGTAGGCTAGGGAGCTACCCACATGGTGCAGCAGACCTTACCTGTCTTGCCCACTGCTCCCCTCAGCAGTGTACTTCAGTCAGTCTGCCTGTTCTGCTCCCCACTCTGTGTCTGGTGAATACTCTCATCCCTGGCACCTCTGGCCTGACCCCAGCTCTTCTAAGCAAAAATAAATAAATAAATTCTTTGGGGGAAAAATAAAATCCTCTTAGGGGTGTGTGTGTGTGTGTGACTTGTGAACATGGAATGCAGTTACAAAACTGCCTAAAAGTGTGTTTCTATTTATTCTAGCAGGTGTGTCAGTCCTGGTACATTTTGATTAATTCCTCCCTCTCTTCATTATGAATCACTTTTGTCCACAGGCAGGGACTTCAGTTTTCAGACTGCTCCTTCCTGCAGACCTTGTATTTCAGACACCTTCTCCATTTCTCTCTTCTTCCAGCCCAGAACTCTCAGAGGATGGTGGGAATGTGTGGGGTTGGTTGTTTTTACATGATGCCACCACTCCTGAGCATCTGTTTTAGTGAGATGGACATGCTGGGTCTGAGGAAGATACTTGATGGAGATAAAAATAAATTTTTCCACCTTCCAATGCAGAGCCTGATTTATGTCTGATTTGATTTTCTTCAAACCTGGACAAGTGATACCATCCATCCAGGCCTCAGTTTCCTCCGTGTAATACTGGGGCTCTACTCCCAGGTTGTTGTGAGAAGTGCTCAGGCACAAAGCCTGAGGCATAGAGCACAAAAACAGGGTTTTGGGGGTGTTAATGCATATAAAGATGCAAAGCACTTTCACATGTGACCTGCTAATGGGGGATCCTTGGGCCACCATCACTTCATCTTTGTGGATTCCTGGGGAATTTTCTCCCTTCTTTGGGCCTCCATTTATCCAGAAAAGAGGGAACTTTAGTTAGAAAAGACAGAGGAAAGGATTCCTTCCTGGCTTGCACTTAGCCCAGATTAGAGGTTTTTGTGTCTTTCTGTGTATCCTGGTCATCTGGGAAGCTGATAACAGAGCGACCCTCAGCCTGGGCCACACATATTCAAAAGGCCATGAAGAGGCCCCAGGCAGAGGACTACCATGTAGTGGAGCTTCCACGGGGACACAGAGAGTTTCTTTTCCCAGAAGTGGTGCCCATGGTCACTCCTTTCTCCTTACTCGGGTCTATGTAAAGCTCCTAGGGTGAGGCGTGAATGATTTGACTGAAAACCCCCTTACAGAGCACCCCCTGTGCACATGTTGTGGGTGCTGTAGACATTCAAGGTAACACCTATATCTTAGGCCCCTTGAGGTGGGGACATTCCTGAGCCACAGGTGAGCAGGATGGAGGCAGGGCAGCGCCTGGGGCTGTCTTAGACCTCAGTGCCCACTTCCATCTACAGGAAACCTGGGGTCAGAGGATGAAATCCACCTCTGCACACCCGTGAGCTGACAAGGGCTGTTGCCTGTGAGGATGCAGGAATTTCAGTGACAGCCTGTCCCTGGCATTGTCAGCGACATCGTCCTGGAAACTAAAGTGATGAAAGGCCGTGGGGCAAGTTTCTCTCTGATAAAGACGCTTGTCATGACTGGCCCTTGTCTGAGAACAACCCACCACGCTCTTGGGTGATTCTCTCACCGGATGGTCAGTTATTGAGGAGACGCCCGCAGATGAGAAACAAGAGCACAGAGGCAGGGGTTGCTTAAACAGGGGGGGCTGCGCTGTCCAGTCCCCACAGCACGCAGAGGGAGGAGAACAAGCATGGGCTCCGCCAGCATCCATGGGAAAGGAAATCTCCAGGGAGCTCCCACTGGGGACTCTTTCCTCCTGACCTCCCCCTGAAACCACCAAACCCTCAGGACCCCCTCGCCCCACCCTCTGGAGCCCCGCCCCAGTGCTGATCCCCACCAGTCCCCACCCTGCAGCCCTGAAGGCAGGTCTGGAAAAGGGAGAAACCAAGTGAAGAGAAGGGAATGAGGGTGTCCTTGTGGGGTGGGGCCGGTCTGCCCAGGGAGCAGAGGAGGGGGAGACAGAATCAGGGTCCTGGGGGCCAGGCTGATGCTGAGCCAGAGAACCCTCCCCTCTTCCCTGCAGCTTCCTCTGCAGTGACTGTGAGTGATTCTAATGGAAAATAAAAAAGTAGAGTAATGCAAATCTGCATGTTCAACCATTAATAAAAAAAAAAAAAGGTAACATTTCCCTGTTTCCTCAGATGGTTTTGAGCAACAAGAGAGGAGAGGTTGAACTTAGGATCGCCCCCTCCACCCATCAGCACAGCCATGCTTCTGGGATGGGGCCACTGAATCCTGGACTAGGAGGTTCACAGTTTTTTGTTTGTTTGTTTTAATGTTTTCTAAGATTTATTTATTTATGCATGCAAGAGCTGGGTTACAGGCCAGAGGTATGGGGGTGGGTGGGTGAGAGGATCCACCAGAGACAGAGCGGGGAGCAGAACAGGCAAATGTACTGAAATACACTGCTGAGGGGAGCAGCGGGAGAGACAGGAGAGGTCTGCCTTGCCATGTGGGAATCTCCTTTGCTGGCTGGGAATTGAAGCCACACTGCAGAGGCTGCAGACAGCTTCACGGTGCTTCGCTCAATGCGCTGCGCCACTGGGGAGGCCCAGTTCACAGTTTTTGATACAGATGAATCTCCATGGAATAGGGAGGATCGGTGTAGGGTAAGGAAAAATGTCAGGCTTTTTTGTCCTCCCGCCATCAGGATAGATGATGGATCCTTGTGGTCCTGAATGCATGCCTGATGGCGGGGCCCCGGAATAGGGTGTGGGCATAGGTAGATGGGATTCACCTGGGTTAAGACTGGGCTTTTAAGGGCGGCATCACGGGGATGCCAGCAGAAGCTGAAAGAGAAGCCAAGAGAGAAGCAAAGAAGTAGAAGCAGAGATCACCAGAGAGCCCAGATAGAGTGAGGATTTGCTGGGGCTCGGAGACCTGACAGCCTCCCGGCCCCCCAGCACCCTTGTCTGCTGTGTACCAGGTAAATCCCAATAAAAGACCTGCAAAAAACCACTGAGGACACTGACTCCTCCTTTACCCGGTCTGCTGGATATTAGAAAACCTGCCCCATGTTCCATTTCCTGCCCCTACAAGCGGCAACACCAGTAACGGGAGACAAGTTTTCACCCCAATCCCTGTGCTGTGGACCCCAAGTCTGGTCCTTCCCCCACCCCTACTGCTCCGTGAGCTACAAGTCCCAGCGCTGTGAACTGTAAACATCAGCCCGCGGTGAATTACAAGTCACTGTGTTAGGGGGAAAGGATGTCCTGAACTCATTCCATGCAGGCTTTGTGGACCGCACCCCCTACTCCAGACCAAAGCCATGAAGACACTGGAGATGACAAATCCCATCACCACCAAAGGGAAGGTTGCTGGGACCTGAGGGCGGAGTTAAGCAGCCAGGTTCGGTATAAAACCAGACATGTGGGCCTTGGCCCCCTGGCTCTGGGCTCTTCACCAGCTCTCAGCGTGCCCCAAAAAGTACAGAATCACCAATCCAAGAGTGAGTGCATCATGGAGGTGGATGCCTTATGCAGCATTTGGCCAAGACCACAGCTGGGTGCTTCCGCCCCTTGAATGAGCAATGCCTTTGGCAGCAGACGTGGTGCATCATCTGCTGGTGCCAATAAGCAGGCAATTAGCTCAGGACATTTGCCACTAGGTTGGTGCCCTGCCTGGACTGATTTGTGTTCTGTTGTAGTGTTTCATTATTCAGTTGTATTTTCTTCTGTGGTCCATGACTGCTGTGTTTATGTTTGTTAGGGGAAAATTGCACATATGTACACCGTATAGCAGAAAACCCTGAGGGGATGAATTGTAGGGTAAATGGTTGTAGGGTAAGTTAAAAAGTATCAGGCTTTTCTGCCCTCCTGACATTAGGATAGATGACGGAACCCTGTGGTCCAGAATGCATGCCTGATGGCGGGCACCTGGAGTAGGGTGTGGGCATAGGTAGATGGGATTCACATGAGCTTTTAAGGGTGGCGTCACGGAGACGCCAGCAGAAGCAGAGAAAGAGCAGAGAGAACCGGAGAGAACGCCAGAAAGCCCAGATAGAGTGAAGACTGCTGGGGGCTGGGAGGCCTGCCAGCCTCCCGGCCCCCCAGCACCCCTGCCTGCTGTGTACCTGGTAAATCCCAATAAAAACCTGAAAAGCCAACGAGGGCTCCAGGACTCCCCCTTTACGCAGTCTGCTGGATCAGAAACCTGCACTGTGTTCTTCCTGTCCTTACAATGGTTTTCAGGTTTTTGTGCCCTCCCACCATTAGAATTGCCCTGCCTGATGGGGCACCTGCAGTTGTTACATTGTTGTAAGCTGTCTTGTTTGCTTCTGGGGGCCATGGGAGTATTGAGAGTCTCTAAGGGAAGCAGAAGCAAGAGAGAAGAGGCAGGAGAGAGAAACTCAGAGTCAAGACTTGCTGTGGCCTGAAGGCCTATTGGCCTCCTGGCCCCCTGGCCCCCCGGCACCCCTGCCTGCCATCTATCTGGTTGCTGCAATGCATGTAAAGCTCAATACAAGCCTGAGAAAGCCACTGAGGGCTCCAAGACTCTCCTTTACCCATCTGCAGGATCATGGAAAACCTGCTCTGTGCCCTTCCTGGCCCTGTACTCTTCCTCCCTCTTCCCTATCCCCCCACCCTTTCCTTTCTCCCTTCCCTCTTCCCCCTCCCCCATCCTCCTCAGCTCTCTCTTCCTCTCCTGCTCTCTCCCTCCACTTCCTCTTCCTCTCCCTCCCCCTTCCCGCTCCCCCTCTCACCCTCTCTCCCCTTTTCTAGCTACTATTGTAATTAAACCCACCCCCCACCCATTCTCTCCCAGAGTCTGCTTTGGGTGGGGAGGACCCACACCCTGGTCACTCTTTCCCCTGGGGGCGCCCTGGGTGGTTTCCAGGAAAGCTTTAAATGTTTCCAACTATTATTTCTCCTCATGTTCTTTCTGCTCCTTCCCCTGTTCCTCCTCCTCTACACATGGCAGGCTGGTTGCAGTACCTTTGTCATTATTTGGTTTTTATTCTCTTTCGCTTTCATTGTCTAGAGTCTCTGTTGCTGTCCCTGCTGCTTCCTCATTGGTTTTCCCCCAAGGGAATGTTGCAGAAATCAATGCTGGCCTTTACCCAGGCAAGGGAAGAACAAGTGGTCCTGCAGGAGTGGTGAGGTCAGGAGCAGCTTTAGGCTTTGGGGCCTTGTTCTGGGCCAGTCCTCCTTGGGTGGACTTTACCCAGGAGGGGACGGTAACCTTGTGATACAGGTAACAAGTTTGTCTTTCTCCCATTTCTTGCAATTCCCCCTTATCTAGCACTAACAAGATTAATAGCTTGTCTTTACCCAGTTGTTGCAGCTTCCCCCTCCCCTTAATGAAAACCAGCTGGTAATCACCCCTCTCCATGCTTACCCCCTGCCTTAAGAAAATAAATGAGGGCCTCCCTGGTGGCACAGTGGTTGAGCGCTGGGTTGCGAAGCTGCCCGCGGCCTCCACGGCGCTGGTTCGATCCCCGGCTGCTCCCCGGCCACTGGAGGAGGGTCCCACATGGCGCGCAGACCTCTCCTGCCGCCCGCTGCTCCCCTCAGCAGTGTACTTCGGTCCTTCTGCCTGCTCTGCTCCCCGCTCTGGCTCTGGTGAATTCTCTCACCCTCCCGCGCTTCTGACTGTACCCAGTGCATGTATAAACAAAACAAACAAATAAATAAATAAAAAAAACCATGCCTCTATAAAAAAAATAAATAAATTAAAAAAAAATAAATTAAAAAAAAAAAAGAAAATAAATGAGCTGACACCCATCAGTCTCTGCAGACCCTTCCTCCTCCCCTTCCCCCTTGTAGGTAAGGAAAAATGTCAGGCATTTCTGCCCTCCCGCCATCAGGATAGATGATGGATCCTTGCAGTCCTGAATGCATGCCTGGTGGCGGGCACCTGGAATAGGGTGTGGGCAGATGTAGATATGATTCACCTGGGCTAAGAGGTGAATTTAAGGGTGGCTTTTAAGGGTGGCGTCATGAGGACGCCAGTAAAAAGCCAAAAGAAAAGCCAAGAAAGAAGCAACAGAAGCTGAGAGAGAGAGAGCCCAGATATCATGAAGACTTGCTGGGGGCTGGGAGGCGTGCCAGCCTCCTGGACCCCAGCAACCCTGCCTGCTGTGTACCTGGTAAACCCCAATAAAAGACCTGCAAAAAGCCACTGAGGACTCTGACTCCTCCTTTACCCGGTCTGCTGGATCAGAAAACCTTCCCTGTGTCCTTCCTGGCCTCTACACTCCTCTCCACACTGACCCATCCCCTCCCCTTAATGAAAACCAGCTGGTACTCCTTCATCTCCGTGTGGAGCTGCACCCACTTGTCTGCGTGTGGACCCCTCCCCCATCCCCTTCACAGGCCCTGGCCCATCTCCCCCTTGTATCAACACCCCTGCATTTTGCCAGAGAGCAGGACGGGTCTTTCTGACATGAGTCTGCCACCCTCCTCACTTGTCCACAAATAAAAACATTTTCCTTTTCCTCAAACTTGGTTTCCTTTTATCGACTGAGGGAAGCTGAGGTCCTTTTCGATAATACTCGGGTGCTTGATTCAGAAACCATATTCTTTGTCTTTTTTGTTTCATTCACTAATTGTATTAAAGTTCCTTTATGATGTGGTATGAGTGAGTGCAGTGTCCTTGGGGTCACCCTGGGAAAGGTGTCACCAGAGCTCCCCTTTCAGTGGCGCTCGGCGAGTTTCTCCAGGAGACACAGACAGTCATTATATTGAAAGGGTAGGTTTATTAAGAAAAGGGTCAGAAAAGTAAAGTACACTTGCACAGACACAGAGGGCAGAAAGAGCTGCCCCAGAAGGGACAGGTTTCACTAAGAGAGGCCTGCGTGGTTGCAGGCAGGTGGCCTTGACAGGTCACGGGCAGGCAGGAGGCTGATGCCCTGCAGATGTAGAGTGTTGTTAAAAAGAGGCACCTGTGCAGTCCAAGCCCAGAGGAGGAGCGGAAACCCACCAACTGGGCAGACCGGGCTCACAGGGAGTGCGTCCCGCATTGCCATTTTAGACCAGGGACATTTCTTCAGTAAAGACTGCTTGAAACCAGCAGAAGTCTCCCGGAGGAGCCAGAGGTGAGCTGGGAAGTTCGTCCACGCCAGGCCCCTTCTGGCCTGCAGTCCGAGCCCAGAGGGGGAGTGGGCACCCAAGACTGGGGCAAACCAGGCATGCGAGGAGTGCAAACCCACATCGCCTTTTTAGAACAGGGACCTTTCTTCAGTAAAGCCTGCTTGAAACCGGCAGAAGACTCCTGGAGGAGCCAGAGGGCAGCCGGGAAGTTCGCCCATGATGCCAGCCAGTACCAGCAACACAGTGTCCCAATGCATAAGGCAAATTAGAAAACAGACAGTAGGGAGTAGAAAAAGCACATGCAACCCAGCAACTCCTCAGGAAAAAAGCACACCACAAAAAGAAAAGCACCCCCCAGATTGCAATGAGAGTAACTTGGAAGAACTTCTAAGCTTCCAGAGAGAGGTAAGGGAAAAATAATCAATGACCAGAAGAATGAAATTGAGTCCCTAAAGAGGGAAGTAAAAGAAATGCAGGAGATCAAAGAATTAATGGAGGTGCTAAAGAACTCTGGGAAAAGCAATGAAAGCAGAATAGATGAAATGGAAGAACAAATAAGTACTCTTGAAGACACAGAAATAAAAAGAACCAAAACAGAAAAGGAAAGAGAAGTACGAAGGAAAAAGACCAAAGAATGACTTCGGGAACTATCTGACTTCATGAGGAAAGGAAATATAAGAGTTATAGGAATCCCAGAAGGAGAGGAGAGAGATGTAGGAACAGAGAAAATATTCAAGGAGATAATTGAAGAGAACTTCCTAAACGTGAAGAAGGAGCTGAAAATTGATATACAAGAAGCAAGAAGAACACCAAACTTCCACAATGAAAGGAAAAATACAGCAAGACACATAATAGTAAAGCTCCCAAGAATCCAGGACAAGGAAAAAATAATGAAGCTGAGAAGAAGGAAGAAACATATAACATTAAAAGGAAAACCAATCGACTGACATGAGACTTCTCCAAAGAAACACTGTGGGCAAGGAGAGAGTGGAGGGACATAGTCAACAGACTCCAAGAAAACAGATGCCAACCAAGATTACTCTATCCCTCAAAGCTCTCCTTCCTCTATGAAGAAAGAAAAAGGACCTTCCCAGACAAACAGAAACTCTGGAATTTCATTACGACTAAGCCCCCACTCCAAAAAATACTACAAGCAGTCCTAAAGCCAGAACCTCAGAGGGACAAATAACAACAAAAAGAAGGCCAAACAACAACAACAACAACAACAAAAGTTATTAAAAGAATAAATAAATAAAATCAAGGGAAAGACAAACACAATGGCAAATACAGATGCTAACATATCAATATTAACTCTAAATGTGAATGGACTAAACTCATCAATAAAAAGACACAGAGTCGCAGGCTAGATTAAGAAACAAAACCCAACCTTTTGCTGTCTCCAGGAAACACATTTAGCTACAAAAGATAAAAATAGACTCAAAGTGAAAGGATGGAAAACAATCCTACAAGTAAATGGACCAAAAAAAAAAAAAAAGCAGGAACAGCTATATTTATATCAGATAAAACAGATTTCAAACTCAAAAAGGTAAAAAGAGACCCCAACGGTCACTACATTATGATCAAGGGGACAATACTTCAAGAAGAAATAACACTCATAAACATATATTCACCAAACGAAAGAGCCCCAAAATATATCAGACAATTATTGTCATCTTTGAAAATAGACATCAGAGAAAACACATATATATTGGGAAACTTCAACACACCACTATCAACAATGGATAGATCAATGAGACATAAAATAAGTAAAGACTCTGAAGCTCTAAATAAGGATCTAGAGCACTTGAGCTTAACAGACATCTATAGAACACTAAACCCCAAAAAATCTGAGTACACATTTTTCTCAAGCACATACGGATCATTCTCTAGGATCGATCACATACTGGGACACAAGACAAACATGAACAGATACACCAAGATTGAAATCATACCAACCATCTTTTCTGACATGAAGGCATCAAACTAGAAATAAAACATAAAAAGAAGGCAAGGAACTCTCCTACCTCATGGAGATTGAAAAAGCACACTTCCAGAAGACCACTGGACCAATGAGGAGATCAAAGAAGAAATTAAAAATTTCTTTGAATTGAATGACAAGGAGGACACCAATTTCCTAAATGTATGGGATGCAGCAAAAGCAGTAATAACAGGAAAATATATAGCAATAGATGCTCACATCAAGAAACAAGAAAGAACTCAAAGAAACAACCTAATCTCAAAGCTCAAAAATCTAGAACAAGAACAACAAAAAAACCCCAAAACCAGTAGAAGAAAGGAAATAATAAAAACCAAAGCAGAAATAAATGAAATCGAAACTCAAAAAACAATCCAAAAGATCAATGAACCAAGAGCTGGTTCTTTGAAAAAATCAATAAAATAGACAAACCCCTAGCCAGGCTCACAAAGGAAAAAAGGAAGAAAGCACAAACATGCAGGATTATAAATGAAAGAGGAGAAATCACAACAGACACAGCAGAAATCAGAAGAATAATCAGTAACTACTTTGAACGGTTATATGGAAACAAGTTCAGCAATCTAGAGCAGATGGACAATTCCTATAACTCTACAATCACCCAAAGCTAGATAAAGAAGAAATAGAACACCTAAACAGACCAATTACAAGCAGTGAAATTGAAATGGTAATCAAAACCTTCCCAAAAACAAAAGCCCAGGACCTGATGGATTTACAAATGAATTCTACCAAACATTCAGAGACGAATTTGTGCCTATCCTTCACAAACTCTTCCAAAAAATTGAGAAGGAAGGGATAATACCAAACACGTTCTATGAAGCCAACATTACACTAATACCAAAACCGAACAAGGACAACACACACACACACACAAAAATAAAAAAATAAAAAAACAAACTACAGGCCACTCTCCCTGATGAACAATGATGCAAAAATCCTCAATAAAAATTTTTTTTTATAGAGGCATGTTTTTATTTATTTATTTATTTATTTATTTTATTTGTTTGTTTGTTTTGTTTATACATGCACTGGGTACAGTCAGAAGCACGGGAGGGTGAGAGAATTCACCAGAGCCAGAGTGGGGAGCAGAGCAGGCAGAAGGACTGAAGTACACTGCTGAGGGGAGCAGCGGGTGGCAGGAGAGGTCTGCGCACCATGTGGGATCCTCCTCTGGTGGCCAGGGAGCAGCCGGGGATCGAACCAGCGCCGCAGAGGCCGCGGGCAGCTTCGCAACCCAGCGCTCAACTGTTGCGCCACTGGGGAGGCCCCTCAATAAAATTTTAGCTATCAGAATCCAACAATGTATCCATAAGATGATTCACAACGACCAAGTAGTATTCATTCCAGGGACACAAGGATGGTTCAACATCCAAAAATCAATCAACGTTATCCAACACATCAACAAAAAGAAATATAAAAACCATATGATAATATCGATAGATGCTGAGAAATCTTTCAACAAAATGCAGCACCCATTCATGATAAAAGCCCTTGAAATTCTTGGGATACAAGGAACATACCTCAACATCATAAAGGCCATATATGACAAGCCAACAGCCAGTATCATTCTCAATGGTGAGAAGCTGAAAGCATTTCCATTAAGATCTGGCACAAGACAAGGATGTCCACTCTCACCACTGCTTTTCAGTATAATCCTGGAAGTCCTAGCCAGAGCAATAAGACAAGAGAAAGACCTACAAGGAATCCAAATAGAAAAAGAAGAAGTCAAACTATCACTATTTGCAGATGGTATGATAATATACATAGAGAACCCCAAAAACTCCACAGAAAAACTAATTCAACTCATCAATCAGTTCAGTAAAGTGGCAGGATACAAAATCAACACGCAAAAGTCAGTAACTTTCCTACTGACTTAAATCTACTGCTTAAATCTACTACAATAAATCTGAAGAAGAAGAAATAAAAAAAATCCCTTTTATTATCAAAACAAAAAAAAATCAAATACTTGGGAATAAATCTAACAAAAGAGGTAAAGGACCTATACAAAGAAAACTATAAAACACTGTGAAAAGAAATAGAAGAAGACACAAAGAAATGGAAAGATATCCCCTGCTCATGAATTGGAATAATAAACATTATTAAAATGGTCATCCTACCAAAAGTAATATACAGATTCAATGTTATTCCAATAAAAATTTCAATGTCATTCTTCAAAGAAATAGAACAATTATTGATGAAATTCATATGGAATCACCAAAATCCCAAATATCCAAAGCTCTCCTGAAAAAAAAAAAAAAACAAAGGGAATGGAGGCATCACACTCCCAACTTCAAACTATACTACAAAGTCATAATCATCAAAACTGCATTGTATTGGAACAATAACAGACACATAGACCAATGGAATCAAATAGAAAATCCAGAAATAAACCCACAGATTTATGGTCAACTAATCTTTGACAAAAGAGCAAAGAATATGCTTTGGAGCAAAGAAAGTCTGGTCAAGAAATGGTGCCGGGAAAACTGGGTTGCTACAAGCAAAAGAATGAAGCCTGACTACTACCTCACACCATACACAAAAATCAACTCAAAATGGATTAAAGAACTAGACATAAGACCTGAAACCATAAAATACATAGAAGGAAATATAGGTGAAACACTACATGATATGCACCTCAAAGACATCTTTACAGATACATCACCCAAAGCAGTGATAGTGAAGGCAAAGATCAACAGCTGGGACTACATCAAATTAAAGAGCTTCTGCACAGCAAAAGAGACAATAACCAAAACAAAGAGAAACCCCACCAACTGGGAGAACATTTTTGCACACAACACTAATGATAAAGGACTGATCACAAAAATCTACAAAGAGCTGATGAGACTCAACAACAACAAAGAAAATAATCCAGTCAAAAAATGGGCAGAAGAGCTAAAAAGAAACTTCTCTGAAGAGGAAATGCAAATGGCCAACAGGCATATGAAAAAATGTTCAACATCACTTGTAATCAGGGAAATGCAAATCAAAACTACCATGAGATACCATCTCACACCAGTGAGAATGGCACATATTAAAAAAACTAGCAACAACAAATGTTGGCGAGGGTGTGGAGAAAAAGGAACTGTCCTGCACTGCTGGTGGGAGTGCAAATTGGTCCAACCACTATGGAGAGCTGTGTGGAGATTTCTGGACCTACTAAACATAGAGCTTCCATATGATCCAGCAATTCCACTCCTAGGTATTTACCCAAAGGACACAGAAACATCAATTCCAAAGAGCACCTGCACCCCTATGTTTATAGCAGCACTGTTTACAATAGCTAAGCTTTGGAAACAGCTCAAATGCCCCAAAATAGATGACTGGATCAAGAAGATGTGGTACATCTATACCATGGAATATCACTCAGCATTCAAAAAAGATAAACATATGCAATTTGCAGCAGCATGGGTGGAGCTGGAAGGGATCATGCTCAGTGAAATAAGCCAAAAAGAAAAAGAAAAATACCGGATGGTCTCACTCATAGCAGGAATCTAGAAAACTTAAATAAGGGACCAGGAAAATGAATAACTATAAGAAAGTGAAAATCAAAATCAACAAAAAACTATGAACCAGAGACACTTTTTGGGGTGTGGGGGTCGGGAGGGGAGGGATTGGGGTCAGAAGGGGGGTTGCAATTGTATGGGGAATATAAAAATAAAATTTATAAAATAAATAAAATAAATAAATAAATCCTTAAAAAAGTTAAAAAAATGTTAACATTTCACTGTTTCCTTCAGATGGCTGCGAAAAATGAAAGAGGACAAGTTAACTTAAGGAAGAAGGTCCCCCCCTCCCTTTAGGACAGCCCTGCTTCTCCAGTGGGTTCACTGAATTTCAGGATTAGTAGGTTTACAGTTTTTGATACAGAACGACTCTCCATGAAACAGGGACGAGCCGTGCAACACCTAGAATTGGAGCCATAGTCCCACCCCAATGCCAGTTCTGTGGACTGCAAATCTTGTCCTTTCCTCACCTGTACCCACCGGGCCTTGAATTACAAGTCCCAGCATGCTTTAAACTACAAGTCTGAGCTTCTCTGAAGGGACTTCCAGTGGCACCAGGCTTGGTCTAGAGTCACGGGAGCGCTTATGCGGTGGAGAGCCCACTTATAGGCTGCCAGGTCCTTGTTAGCAGGATGCATTGTAGTTCATCAGGGGTTGGTCGGTGAGCACACACAGTCTCCCTCTCTTTCTTCCCCTGTCTAGCTGCTTTTGTAAATAAAACATTTCCCCTCTTCTTCTTCCCGAGTCCGCTTTGGGCGGGGAGGCCCCACCCCCTGGTCACTCTCTCCCCTGGGGGCGCCCTGGGTGGTTTCTGGGAAAGCTTTAACCTGTTTCCAGCTGTTATTTCTCCTCATGTTCTTGCTGCTCCTTCCCCTGTGTGCCTGCTGGTTCCTCATTGGTTTTCTCGCAACGTAAATTCAATCATTAATTACACTCACTGTGACTTTGTATCATATGCCAGTTTCCTTTTCTGGGGTCTTTTAAATTACTTTTAGGTGTCTCTATAACTTTGGAACTTATGAAATGCAGTTAAAATAACCCCCTGAAGGTTCTTTTTTATGTTTATAACAACTGTGTCGATCTGATAAATTTTCAGTGAATGATTCTTCTCTTTATTATGGGTCACAATCTCTCATTTCTTTGCATATGTGGATACTTTTTCCGAGGAACTAAATTTTTTATCAAGATCTATTTTGTGGAACATAAAATCTATTTCTACACAGTGTCCCAGTGAAAGTTATAGTGTATTCACAGATTTGTTCAACGATTACCACTTTTTAAATTCCAGAACATTTTTATCTCACACAAAAACTTCATGCCCCAAAGCAGTAACTCCCCTCCCCTCTCCTTTCATAGTCCTACAGGGACTTACCTATCTTCTCACTTATTATTTTTTTTCATTTTTTACAACATTGTTCATCTTTAAAGAGTATTTTCTTTCCCCACCCCTGGTTTACACACTTAAAAAAATGAATATACACTATGTGACACCTGTGTCTCGCTTCTATCAATTGGGACTCTTTCCCAAAAAGCTGCACCATTTTACATCTCTACTAGCCATGTACGTGCTTCCCATGTCTCTACTTGTCATTAACTTAGTGTCCTAATGAATGTTAAGTGGTATCCCATTGTGATTTTGATTTGCGTTTTTCTAATGATGGGTGATATGAGCATCTTTTCATGTGTTTATTGTCCATTTGATATCATTTTTGGCATAATGTCTGTTCAGATCCATGGTCTATTTTATCTTGGGCTATTTCTCTTTGTTGTTGGTTTGTAGGAACTCACTAGATACTAATTATAATTCTAGGTAAGTCCCTTATAAGATACATGATTTTCAAAAATTGTCTGTCGTTCTCTAGTTGTTTTCACATTCCTGACAGAGTACTATAAGTTCAAGAATCTACTGTCCTCCCCATCTATCTTTCTTTTCATTGTTGGCCTTTGATGTCATCCAATGACTAGTCCAAGGTAACAAACTCTCATTTGTCCCTGATATCTTATTTGGTTCCCCGATATTACTCTTGTAAGTGAAACCATGTGGTATTTTTCTTTTCGTCTAATTTCACTTGTGCATAATTCCTTTTAGCTCCATCCATGTTGCTGCAAATGGCATGATTTTATCAATTTTGATTGCTGAAAAGTATTCCATTGTGTATATGTACCACATCTTCTTGATCCATTCACCTGTTTTGGGGCATTTGTGTTGTTTACAGGTTTTACCTATTATATACAGTGCTGCAATAAACATAGGGGTACAGGTGCTATTTTGAATCAATGTTTTTGAGTTGTTTGGGTCAATCCCTAGGAGTGGACTTGCTGGGTCATAGGTAGCTCCATTTTTAGTAGACTGAGGAACCTCCAGACAGCTTTGCATAGTGGTTGTGTTATAGAGCAACCCTGATATAAAACAGATTTCCTGACTGTGGGTCCTCACCCCCACACTTAAAGGGAACTTATTAATGTTAAATTGCAGACATATACAAAAGGTTGATAAAAGGTTTATTTACAAGGGAAGGGGAAATGGGGAAATGAATAACCAAGGGAGAATAAGAGGAAGAGAAGTCCGTCAATGTGTCCTACCCATTCCTCTGACCTAGAATCCCAATGACCTGCTAAGCTGCTGAAAAATCGATCATGCTGCATGGCAAAGAGAGCTACCCCCAGCCACAAGGCCAGTTAAATACTCAAACAGTGAACATAGTTGCTTAACTCCACCCTCAGGTCCTGCAACTTTCCCTTTGGTGATCATGGGATCTGTAGTTCCCAGTGTCTTGATGGGGTAGGGGTGGACTCCACAAAGCCTGTATGGAGTTTCCTCAGGGCATCCTTTCCCCCTAACAGTTGGACCAGTGAGTTTGCATTCCCACCAGCAATGTGGGAGAGTTTCTTTTTCACCACATCCTCGTCAACATTTGTTGTTGCTTCTTTTTTTGATATGTGCCATTCTCACTGGTGTAAGGTGGTATCTCATTGTGGTTTTGATTTGCATTTCCCTGATGATAAGGGATATTGAACATTTTTCATATGCCTGTTGGCTATTTGCATTTCCTCTTTGGAGAAATGTCTTTTAAGTTCTTCTGCTCATTTCTTGACTGGATTGGTTACTTTGTTTTTCTTGAGTCCTGTGAGTTCTTTGTATATTATTGTGATCAGTCCCTTATCGCTTGTAAGGAGTGCCAAGATGATTTCCCAATCAGTGGGATGTCTCTTTGTTTTGGTTAATGTCTCTTTTGCTGTACAGAAGTTTTTTGGTTTTTTGTTTGTTTGTTTGTTTGATGTAATCCCAGGTGTTTATTTTTTCCCTAACATTTTTTTGCTTTGGGTAATGAGTCTTGAAAGATGTTACTGAGATTTATCTCTTGTAGTGTTTTACCTGTATTTTCTTCCATGTATTTTGTAGTTTCTGGTCTTATTTCCAGATCTTTTTTCCATTTTGAGTTGATTTTTGTGAATGGTGAGAGGGAGTGGTGTAGTTTCATTCTTTGGTATGTGGTGGTCCAGTTTTCCTAGCACCATTTATTGAACAAACTGTCCTTGTTCTGTTGCATATTCTCTGTTCTTTTGTCAAAGGTTAGTTGTCCATATATATGTGGCTTCATTTCTGGACTTCTATATGGGTCCATTGGTCTGTGTGTCTGTTTTTGTTCCCATGCCATACTGTTTTAATTATTATGGCATGAAGTATAGTTTGAAGTTTGGAAATACAATACCTCCATTCTCTCTTTTTTTTTTTTCAGTAGGGCTTTGGGTATTCGTGATTTTTTTTGTGTGTGTGTGGTTCAATATGAATTTCATCAGTATTAGTTCTATTTATTTGAAGAATGTCATTGAGATTTTTGTTGGAATTGTGTTTAATCTGTAAATTGCTTTTGGCAGGATGGCCATTTTAACAATGTTAATACTTCCAATCCATGAGCAGGGAATGTCTTTCCTTTTCTTTCTGTCTTCTTTTATTTCTTTTAATAGTGTTTATAATTTTCTTTGCATGGTCTTTCACCTCTTTTGTTAGGTTTATTCCCAAGTATTTGACTTTTTCAATTATAAAAGTGAATGTTTTTTGATTTCTTCTTCAAATTGTTTGTTTATGTATAGGAAGACTACTGATTTTTCTGTGTTGATTTTGTATCCTGCCACTTTACTAAACTGGTTCATTATTTTGTGTAGTTTTTCTGTGGAGGTTTTAGGGTTCTCTCTCTATATCATTGTATCACCCGCTAATAGTGATAGTTTTACTTCTTTCCCTGTTTGGATTCCTTGTATGTATTTCTCTTTTGTTACTGTTATTATATCGAAGAACAGCAGTGAGGGAAGTCATCCTTGTCTTGTTCCTAATTTTATTTTTTTTTTATAAATTTTATTGTTATATTCCCCATACAATTGCAGCCCCCCCATTCTGACCCCAATCCCTCCCCTCCCACCCCCGCCCCCCTAAAAGTGTCCTGGTCATAGTTTTTTGTTGATTTTGATTTTCACTTTCTTATAGTTATTCATTTTCCTGGTCCCTTATTTAAGTTTTCTAGATTCCTGCTATGAGTGAGACCATCCGGTATTTTTCTTTTTCTTTTTGGCTTATTTCGCTGAGCATGATCCCTTCCAGCGCCATCCATGTTGCTGCAAATTGCATGTGTTTATCTTTTTTGAATGCTGAGTAATATTCCATGGTATATATGTACCACATCTTCTTGATCCAGTCATCTATTTTTGGGCATTTGGGTTGTTTCCAAAGCTTAGCTATTGTAAACAGTGCTGCTATAAACATAGGGGTGCAGGTGTTCTCTGGAATTGATGTTTCTGTGTCCTTTGGGTAAATACCTAGGAGTGGAATTGCTGGATCATATGGAAGCTCTATGTTTCGTAGGTCCAGAAATCTCCACACAGCTTTCCACAGTGGTTGGACCAGTTTTCACTCCCACCAACAGTACAGAAGAGTTCCTTTTTCTCCACACCCTCGCCAACATTTGTTGTTGCTAGTTTTTTTAATATGTGCCATTCTCACTGGTGTAAGATGGTATCTCATGGTAGTTTTGATTTGCATTTCCCTGATGACAAGTGATGTTGAACATTTTTTCATATGCCTGTTGGCCATAAAGGAAAGACCTTCAGCTTTTCACCATGGAGAATAATATTGGCTGTGGTGTTGTCATATATGGCTTTTCAAGGGCCTTCATCATAAATGGATAATGGGCTTTGTCAAATGCTTTCTTGGCATCTATTGATATGATCATATGGTATTTCTTTTTTCTTTTTGTTGATGTGTTAGATTACACTGAACTATTTTCATATGTTGAACCATCCTTGTGCCCCAGGGATAAATCCCACTTGATTGTGCTGTTTGATGCATTGTTGGATGCTATTGGCAAGAATTTTGTTGAGGATTTTTGCATCTGTGTTCATTAGGGAGATTGGCCTGTAATTTTCTTTTTGTGTGTTGTCTTTGTTTGGTTTTGGTATTAGTGTAATGTTGGTTTTGTAGAACATATTTGATAGTATTCCTTCTTTTTCAATTTTTTTAATGAGTTTTTGTAGGTTAGACACTAATTCTTTGCTGAACATTTGGTAAAATTCATTTGTGAAGCCATCTGAGCCTGGGCTTTTGTTTTGGGGGAGTGTTTTATTACTGCTTCAGTTTTGCTGCTTGTAATTGGTCTGTTTAGGTGTTTTATTTCTTCTTTGTCTAGCATCGGATGATTACATCATTCTAGGAATTTTTCTATCTCTTCTATATTGTTGCATTTGTTTGCATATTAGTGTTCATAGTAATCTCTGCTTATTGTTTCAATTACGGTGGATTCAGTTGTGATTTCTCCTCTTCTGTTTATATTCCTATTTACATGTGTTTTCTCCTTTTTTTTTCTTTTTTTGAGATTGGCTAGAGGTTTGTTTATTTTGTTTATTTTTTCAAAGAACAACCTTTTGCTTTCATTGATCTTTGGATTGTTTTTATAATTTCTTTTTTTTTTAAGATTTATTTATTTATTTATACAAGCACTGGGTACAGTCAGAAGTACGGGAGGGTGAGAGAATTCACCAGAGCCAGAGCAGGGAACAGAACAGGCAGAGCAAGGGAATACACTGCTGAGGAGAACAGGAGAGGCTGTCGTGCCATGTGGGACCCTCACTGGAGGCCTGGAATCGAACTGGCACTGCAGAGGCTGCGGGCAGCAAAAGCAGTAATAACAGGAAAATATACAGCCATACAGCCTCACATCAAGAAATAAGAAAGAGGGGCCTCCCCCGGTGGCGCAGCAGTTGAGCGCTGGGCTGCAAAGATGCCCGCAGCCTCTGCAGTGCCATTCTGGAAATTGGTATCCTCCTTGTCGTTCTACTCAAATCATTTTTTAATTTCTTCTTTGATCTCCTCATTAGTCCAGTGGTCTCCAGTATTGTGTATTTCAATCTCCATGAAGGGGAGGGTTCCTTGTTTTGTTTTCATGATTTATTTCTAGTTTGATGCCTTTATGATCAGAGAAGATAGTTGGAAATTTTTTGATCTTCATGTATCTGTTGATGTTTGTCTTGTGGCCCAGTATATGATAAAATCTGGTAATGATCTGTGTGCACTTGAGAAAAATGTGTACTTGGATATTTTTGGGTGCAGTGTCTTATAAATGTCTGTTGAGCCCGTGAGTTCTATGTCTTTATTTAGGGCTCTAGTGTCTTTGTTTATTTTTTGTCTCATTGCTCTGTCCATTGCTGAGAGTGTTTTGAAGTCTCCCACTATATATGTATTTTCTTTAATGTCTTTTTCAGAGTTGATAATAATTGTCTAATATGCTTTGGTGCTCCTTCTTTTGGTGAGTATATGTTGATGAGTCATATCTTCCTGATGTATTGTCCCCTTGATCTTAATGTATTCCCCATCTATGTCTCCTTTAAGATTTATTTTTTTTAAGATTTATTTATTTATGCATACAAGAACAGGGTACAGGCCAGAAGTGTCGAGGGTGGGTGGTGAAAGGATTCACCAGAGACAAAGTGGGGAGCAGAACAGGCAGATCTACTGAAGTACACTGCTGAGGGGAGCAGTGAGCGAGTCAGGTGTGGTCTGCTGCACCATGTGGGTTGCTCCCTGGCCCGGGGATCGAACTCAGGCTGCAGTGGCTGTGGTAGCTTCATAGGTTGCATCTTAACCCCTTGAGCCTCCAGGGAGGCCCCTCTTTTTCCCTTTTTAAATTTGAAATCTGTCATCTGAGATAAGTATAGTTGTTCCTGCATTCTTTTTTGGTCCATTTTATTGTAGGGTTGTTTTCCAACCTTTTACTTTCAGTCTGTGTTTATCTTTTGTAGTTAAATGTACCTGGAGGCAGCACAAGGTCAGATTTTGCTTTTTAATCCAGCCTGTGACTGTCTTTTTTTTTTTTTTTTAAAGATCCATCCATTTATGCACACAAGAACTGGAGCACAGACCAGAGGTGTGGGGAGTGAGAGGATTCACCAGAGACAGAGTGGGGAACAGAACAGGCAAATTGACTGAAATACACTGCTGAGGGAAGCAGCGGCAAGTCAGGAGAGGTCTGCTGTGCCATGTGGGCTGCTCCCTGGCCAGGGATAGAACTCGTGCCACAGTGGCTGCAGGTAGATTCATAGGTTGTGTCCCAACCTCCTCCGTCACCAGGGAGGCCCGATTCTGTCTTTTTATTGATGAGTTTTGTCCATTTACATTTAGAGTTAATATTTCTATGTTGGCATCTGTATTTGCCATTTTGTTTGTCTTTTGTGTGATTTTATTCTTTGCTTTATTCTGTTCTTATTTATTCCTCTGTTGGTTTTGGCTTTAGGACTTCTTGTAGATTTTTTGGTTGGTTTTTAGTTGTAATGAATTTCTGGAGTTTCTATTTGTCTGAGAAGGTCCTTATTTTTTCTTCATAGAGGAAGGAGAACTTTGCAGGGTAAAGTATTCTTGGTTGGCATTTGCTGTCTTGAAGTTTGTTGAATATGTTACTCCATTCACTTCTTGCCTGTAGTGTTTCTTAAACTATTTTTCTTTTATTTCCTTTCTTAAGGTCTCATTTTTGTTCTTCAGTTCATTATTTGCCTCATCATTTTTTTCATTTTCATTTTCCTTATGCTTTTTAATCATGATGACTATTAATTTTCTATCTGACAGGCAGAGAAGTTCTTCCATATCATTGTTGAGATCTGGTGGCTGTTTTTCTTTTTGTGGTGTGTCCTTCCCCTGCAGCCTTGCTTGGTTATTTATATTTTCCCTTCTCCCTGCTGTTTGCTTTCTAATTAGTTCTATGCATTGGACGTTGTGCCACTGGTGTTGGCGGCATCTCTTTGGAGTGCTCCTTCAGGGGTGATGGAAACTGTTTACCAGACCAAGTCCAGAACTGTTAGGCCAACGCTCCACCAGGGTGTTGATGTGTGGCTGGGCACTGTCCCTTACAGTTCCCTCCCTCTGCATTTACTCAGTTCCAGCAGGGAGTCAGATAGTTGGTGATTCATTCTGGTCACTAGGTGGCGCCAGAGACCAATACTTGCTGACCTGTTCTTTTTTCCCAGTAGTTCTCTGAGAAACCTGGGCAGGGAGGGGAGCACCTTGACCCAGGGTCTATTGCTCATGCTGGGTGCTGTGTCTGCCCTGTGTTGACCTGGCACTGTGCTCACAGCTGTGTGGATCCCGCGCCCTGAATCTGCGCTCTAGTTCTGAATTCCAGGGCTCCCGGATCCAAAATGCTGGCTGTCATCCTGTGCAGGGCCCACTGTTAAGGCAAGTCCCATGCCCCATATCCCGTGCCCAGCCCTCAGTCCCAGAATGGGGTCTTGCTCCATGCCTTGTTTCCCTTCTCACCCTTATTTGCATGACTCATCCCATTTCAGAGCCTGAGGGTGGTTTTTTGAATCCCTGGCTTACACCTACCAGGAGATTGGTGATTTTGTTCTGATCACTAGGTGGAGCCAGATATCTTTCCTAGTACCCTCCCAGAGCTGTGCTTTTCCCCCCGGGGTCTCTGGAGAACAAGAATGGGGGTGTTATGGAGTGACTCAACAGCGTGGGGGTGCAGTGTCTGCCCTGTGCCTCCCGGAGGTGGGGATCCCACACCCGGAATTTTGTACCCTGGTTCTTAGCTCGGAAGACCTCAGATCCCGGACACGAGTGGTAGACAGTTCAGTGCCTGCAGAAATGGCACCTTTTGCACCTGGCTCACATGCCCAGGAGCCTGGTTTTTGATTACCTAGTGAGGGTCATTCCCCTCAGTGATGGCTCTGGTGCATCTGCAATCCGCCTATGCTTTTTGATCGCACACTTGTGCTTTTCCACACAAGCTTATTGGCTGGCCTTGGACTATTTGCAGCTCTTATCTTCCTCTAAGGCTCAGAGTTTGCCTTTACCCGGTGCCATTTGCTCACCTCCAAGGCACTTCCCCCATGGTACTCCACAGTTCCTGGTTGCAGGGTGTGGTGCCTGCAGTTATTTGTTCCTTTCCACTTTCTGGCAGGCTCAATCTTAGTTTGTTCTTTTTTTTTTTTTTGCCCTCCTTTCTGTTGGTGGGAGTCACCTGATTTTGTGGCTAGGGATGGGGAGCAGAGCAGGGTTCTGATGTTTTCCTCTCTTTTCCTCCTCTTTTTTTTAATATTTTATTTCATATAATTCTTGCAGCATTTTTCATTTTTGCACAATGTATACATTTTCATTTTGGTTATATTCCCCATACAATTGCACCCCCCCATTATTTTGACCATATTCCTACCTCTCCCCACCCCCCCGCCACCCACAGTGTGTCTCTGGTATATAGTTGCTTGTTGATTTTGATTTTACTTTGTATTAATTAGTCTTTTTCCTGGTCCCTTCTTTAAGTTTTCTAAATTCCTGCTATGAGTGAGACCATATCTGGTATTTTTCTTTTTCTTTCTGACTTATTTCGCTAAGCATAATCCCTTCTAGTTCCATCCATGTTGCTGCAAACTGCATGTGTTTATCTTTTTTGCTTGCTGGGTAATATTCCATTGTGTATATGTACCACATCTTCTTGATCCAGTCATCTATTTTTGGGCATTTGGGTTGTTTCCAAAGCTTAGCTATTGTAAACAGTGCTGCTATAAACATAGGGGTGCAGGTGCTCTTTTGAATTGATGTTTCTGTGTCCTTTGGGTAAATACCTAGGAGTGGAATTGCTGGATCATATGGAAGCTCTATGTTTAGTAGGTCCAGAAATCTCCACACAGCTCTCCATAGTGGTTCGACCAGTTGGCACTTCCACCAGCAGTGCAAGAAAGTTCCTTTTTCTCCACAACCTCAACAACATTTGTTGTTGCTGTTTTTTTTTAATATGTGCCATTCTCACTGGTGTAAGATGGTATCTCATGGTAGTTTTGATCTGCATTTCCTTGATTACAAGTGATGTTGGACATTTTTTCATATGCCTGTTGGCCATTTGCATTTCCTCTTCAGAGAAGTTTCTTTTTAGCTCTTCTGCCCATTTTTTGACTGGATTATTTTCTTTGTTTTTGTTGAGTCTCATCAGCTCTTTGTAGATTTTTGTGATCAGTCCTTTATCATTAGTATTGGGTGCAAAAATGTTCTCCCAGTTGGTGGGGTTTCTCCTCATTTTGGTGATTGTCTCTTTTGCTGTGCAAAAGCTCTTTAATTTGATGTAGTCCCAGCTGTTTATCTTTGCCCTCACTGTCACTGCTTTGGGTGATGTGTCTGTAAAGATGTCTTTGAGGTGCATGTCATGTAGTTTTTTGCCTATATTACCTTCTATATATTTTATGGTTTCAGGTCTTATGTCTAGTTCTTTAATCCATTTTGAGTTGGTTTTTGTGTATGGTGTGAGGTAGTAGACAAGCTTCATTCTTTTTCATGTAGTGACCCAGTTTTCCCAGCACCATTTATTGAGCAAACTTTCTTTGCTCCAGTGCATATTCTTTGCTCTTTTGTCAAAGATTTGTTGACCATAAATCTGTGGGTTTATTTCTGGATTTTCTATTTAGTTTCTTTGGTCGGTGTGTCTGTTCTTGTTCCAATACCATGCCATTTTGATGATTATGGCTTTGTAGTATAATTTGAAGTCTGGGAGAGTGATGCCTCCATTCCCTTCTTTTTTTTTTTTTTCAGGAGAACTTTGGCTATTTGGGGTTTTTGGTGATTCCATGTGAATTTCATCAATAATTGTTCTATTTCTTTGAAGAATGTCATTGAAATTTTTATTGGAATAGCATTGAATCTGCAAATTGCTTTTGGTAGGATGGCCATTTTGATAATGTTAATTCTTCCAATCCATGAGCAGGGGATGTCTTTCCATTTCTCTTTTATTTTTTTAACATTTATTTATTTATTTATACAAACATTGGGTACAGTCAGAAGCACGGGAGGGTGAGAGAATTCACCAGAACCAGAGTGGGGAACAGAACAGGCAGACTGATGAAATACACTGCTGAGGGGAGCAGCGTGCATGGCAGGAGAGGTCTGCGCACCATGTGGGACCCTCCCCAGCGTCCGGGGATCAAACTGGCACTGCAGAGGCTGCGGGCAGCTTCACAGCCCAGCACTCAACCACTGTGCCACCAGGGGAGGCCCTATCTTTCCATTTCTTTGTGTCTTCTTCTATCTCTTTTAACAGTGTTTTATAGTTTTCTTTGTATAGGTCCTTTACCTCTTTTGTTAGGTTTATTCCCAAGTATTTGATTTTTTTGTTTCAATAATAAAAGGGATGGCTTTTTTTGATTTCTACTTCTTCAGATTTATTGTGTATAGGAGGGCTACTGATTTTTGCATGTTGATTTTATATCCTTTCACTTTACTAAACTGACTGATTAGTTGAATTAGTTTTTCTGTGGAGTTTTTGGGGTTCTCTATATATATTATTATATCATCTGTGAATAGTGAAGGTTTAATGTCTTCCTTCCCTATTTGGATTCCTTCTCCTCCTCTTTTATTGCAGCTTTCCTGTTTGGGCAGTTTGCCAGTGAAGCCCCTTTATCTTCCTTGTCCCTGTTCTCACAGGAGCCTGCCGCTTTTCCTCCCTATTAATTGTTTTTTTTACGGGAGAACTTACTTGTAGTTTCTTAGCCACCTTATTGATCTCCTTCCCCAAACACTATATTTCTCTATCCAAATTCAGTCTTTTGCTTGTGGGTAAGTGCTTTCCCCATGGTCATTTGATAGGATGATTCTTCTTTGCCATTGGGTTGCCTTGACACCTGTCATAATTGAGTATAAATGTATGTGGGTTTTTTTGGGCTGTTATATTTCATTGATCTATATGTCTATCTTTATGTGAATATTATTTTTTGTCTTGACCATTATAGTCATAGATTTGAAATTGTAAGATGTGAATCCTGCAAGGTTAATCTTTGTCAAGATTATTCTGGCTATCCTGGATGCCTTGATGTTCAGATGAATTTTAGGAAAAACTGGCCGATGTTACAAAGACAAAAACAAAAACAAAATACCAAAGTAACAACAGCAAAAAAGAACCACAGCTTGTATTTATAGGGAGTGCCCTGAATCTGTGTGACTCTCAGGGAAGTATCTTCAACCTCATAATATTAACCTGAAATTAATGAACATTGACCGTCTTCTCATGCATTTGGTCAATTTCATTTATTTGAAAGAAGTTCAGTTATGTCCACAGGATATTTATTTATTTATTTATTTATTTATTTGTTTGTTTGTTTACTTATTTATTTATTATACAAGCACTGGGTACAGTCAGAAGCGCAGGAGGGTGAGAGAATTCACCAGAGCCAGAGCAGGATGCAGAACAGGCAGAAGGACGGAAGTACACTGCTGAGGGGAGCAGTGGGCAGCAGGAGAGGTCTGCACACCATGTGGAAACCTCCTCCGGTGGCCAGGGAGCAGCTGGGGATCGAACCGGCACTGCAGAGGCTGCGAGCAGCTTCGCAACCCAGCGCTCAACCGCTGCGCCACCGGGATGGCCCTGGATGTTCATTTAATCTCTACATTTTGTGACAGAAGATCCCTGCTCACTATTTTGTCACTTTTTTCTATTGCTCCAAATGAAGGGTATCATTTCTACTGTGTCCCACTTTCTTTGAGACAAGCTAAGTACAAAACACATGAGCAAAGCCACAAGATTCCTCCTAACGTCCAGACTCTGACCCCCATGTTATTTTTATTTCTGAGTTTTACAAAGTTAAGTTCTTTATTCTAAGTACAAGAAATTGTACTGTAGAGGGACTCCAAGTGAATATGGGACTCTACTGAGTGGCGAAAGTAGTGACCAATTCCAGACCAGCATTTAAAAAAAAAATTATATATTTTTTACATCATTGTTCATTTTTTAAAAGATTTATTTATTTATGAATACAAGAACTGGGGTACAGGCCAGAGGTGTGTGGGGGGGAACGAGAGGATTCATCAGAGACAGAGTGGGGAACAGAACAGGCAGACTGACTGAAATACACTGCTGAGGGGAGCAGCGGACAAGACAGGAGAGATCTGCTAAGCCATACGGGTAGATCCCTCGCAGGGATCAAACTCAAGCTGCAGTGGCTTTGGATAGCTTCATAGGTTGCATCCTAACCCTTTGTGCCACCAGGAGGTCCCATCATTGTTCATTTTTAAACAATTTTTGTTACCTCAGTTGTGGTCCCCATAGAATTTCCTTCACCAGTGCACTGGTGCACCATCACAACAGTCCCCTGTGCTCCTCCCTCCCTTACTCTGACCCGTCTCCCCACTTCTCCCCTGAAGGATGTCTCTGGTTTATAATTGTCTTTGTTTTGTTCTGTTTGTATTGTTATTATTTCCCCCCTGATATCTTATTTGGTTCCCCTAAATTTCTCCTATAAGTGAACCATCCAATACTCTTAATTTTCCTTCTCATTAATTTCCCCGAGCATAATTCCTTCCAGCTCCATCATGTTGCTGCAAATTGAATGAGTTTACCGTTTTTGATTGCTGAATAGTATTCCATTGTGTATATAGACCACATCTTCTTGATCCAGTCATTTACTTTTGGGCCTTTGTGTTATTTCCCAGTTTTACCTATTGTAAATAGAACTGCAATAAACATAGGGGTACAGATGTTCTTTTGAATTAATGTTTTAGTGTCCTTTGGGTCAATCCCTAGGAGTGGAATTGCTGGGTCATATGGTAGCTTCATTTTTAGTAGGCTGAGGAACCTCCAGACAGCTTTCTATAGTGGATGGATCAGTTTGCACTCCCACCAGCAATGTAGGAGAGTTCCTTTTCACCACATCCTTGCCAACATTTGTTGTTCCTAGTTTTTTTTGTTTTGTTTTGTTTTTGATATGTGCCATTCATATCAAAAAAGGTGGTATCTCATTGTGGTTTTGATTTGCATTTCCCTGATTATAAGGGATGTTGAAAAATTTTTTCAT
Organism: Talpa occidentalis; assembly: GCF_014898055.3. Classification (NCBI taxonomy): domain Eukaryota; kingdom Metazoa; phylum Chordata; class Mammalia; order Eulipotyphla; family Talpidae; genus Talpa; species Talpa occidentalis. Next base: position 16,266,029 of record NW_023602073.1, read on the forward strand.
ATGCCT
>NW_023602073.1:16266134-16322338 GCF_014898055.3 Talpa occidentalis
CCCAACACAAAATGCTCCCGTCCACAATTCCTAAGATATCCTTCACTCAGAACAAGTCCTGCAAACCAGCTGACATCATCAGAAAAACCGAGACACCCTCAACCTGATTCATATAATCCAAATGCTATAAATGACCCTTTCGGAACTAACACCTCCTCTTGTTTCTCTGTGCTTCCCTTCAGAGGCCTCTACTGGGGCAATTCCAATTACTCTCAACACCACTATGACCAAGACAACGGACACTGCTGCCAGACTCCCCAACTCTCAGTCCCCTATGGGACTCCGATCACAGCTATCCCTTCTAGCAAACTGATGCCTTGTCAGTTTCACTCCTGCACTTCTAACATTTCAGTGACTTCTGCGCTCCAAACAACAAGGGAACCTTTTTCTGGTGCAATGGCTCTCTCTCTCTCTCTCTCTCAGTGCATTCATTCTCCCACTCCAGGCCCATTTATACAAGTCCTGGGTCCCACAGGTAACTCTGTACAGATGATCTGAGCTGGGTGGCTACTCTCACCACACCGGACTAAGCGGGCGCCTTTCTCCAGTCACGGTTGGAATCAGCCTGGTATCATCGATGGCGGCCGCAGGTGTGGCAGGTGGGGTGCTGGGACACAGCCTATTTCTGCCCAGGATTTTTAAGAACGAATAGATACCTCCTTAGAAAAACCTCTGTGTCTTTAGCATCATTAAAAGACAGCTCATCTCCTGGCACAGGTCACGCTCCAAAACAGCAGGCTCTGGACTTGTTAACGGCTGATAACGGGGCACCTGCCTGTTCCTCAGGGAAGAATGTTGTTAGTAGATAAGAGGGGCTCCAGTCTCCGCTACATGTTTTCAAATGCTATAGTGTCATGGCTCCTCCCGCTCTTGGGGCCAATACTAACAATCTTGTTTTTTCTTTTGCTCCTTGCTCCTAAAATTCATACAGCCTCACATTCAGGAAATGTCCTGCACCACCTTTAACCAATCCTTCTCCACCCATATTCTCACATCCCTATAGAAGACCTCATCACCTGGCCTGAGCACCCCCACCCTGGTCTTCGCCCCCTTCCAGCAGAAGTAGCTAAAGAAAGAGCCGTCACCCTTTTCCAATCAACAAAAGGCTGGTATGAAAGTCAACGCAGAGGCCAGGAATGCAGACACCCACTTTGAAAAAATCAGACAATTTACTTTTTCTCCGCCCTACAAACCCAGTTACCAATTGACCTCTCTTCACCCTATAAAGCCTGCTTCCCCCTGACAATGGCGTGACTTCACTGACACCCACCTTGGGTCATGAACCTTGCCGGGGACGCAATAAAATTTCCTGCCTGTGAGAAACTAGACCTGGCTCTCCTTTTCCTTACCCCGCCAATCCTTTCAAAGGGGAAATGGGGAATGAATAACTCAGGGAGAGGAAGAGGGAGTTAAGTTCATAAATGCATCCTACCATTCAGCTGACCTGGAATCCCAAAGACCCGCCAAGCTGGCGAAGAAACTTGCATGTATGTGGCCAAGATAGCAATCCCCGCCATTGGCCAGTGAAATACACAAACAGAGAACACAGCTGCTTAACTCCACCCTCAGGCCCGCGCAACCTGCCTTTGGTGATCATGGGATTTGTAGTTCCCAGTGTCGTGGGGTGGAGTCCACAAAGCCTGTATGGAGTTTGCTCAGGACATCCTTTCCCCCAAACAGTATGAGAGACATTCGTGATAAAGGTACAATACATATTTGCATAAGAAATACTTAAACGGAGTCCAAGGACTGGTAGGGAGAAGAAGGAGCCAGGCAGTGAACTGGGATTCTAGAGCGGCCTGGCTGGGCCCAGCTGCTTGGCTTGTGCTGACCTGAAAGCCATGTGGGTCTCTCGGCCAGCTGACCTACAGAGGAGTCGGGGTGCTGCCCAGCCACAGGCCTGCCATCCAGCAGTCAGGCCGGAAGCCAGTTGTGACCCAGTTTCCTCTCTTCCCACCTGCTGCAGTTTCAAATGACTGGTCTCTCAGATAAGCATTAACAAGTTTGTCTTTCCCCTATTTCTTGCAATTTCCCCTTGTTGGACAGGTTTCTCCTCTTCATTCCAAGCAAAAGTGTCACAGGGCATGGAGGGGCACCCAGAACCCCAACCTGCCTGTTTTAAATAGGTTCTGCCATCAGCTGCATCAGACAGAACATATAAGACCTTTAATGGAAATGAGTGAAGACAAGAATAGAAAAAAAAAAAAGAGAAAAAACTAAAAATGGTGGTGCCACAAGACCAGAAACCTGGCTCACACAAGGAGGTGGGGCAGAAGAGATTATCATAACCATCCACACAGTTGAGGAAACTAGTATCCTGAGGCAGACGCCTAGATTACCAAGCATACCATGCAAGCAGGTATCAAACTGCTGTCTAGAGCACAGGCCCAGGGGTAAAGATGTGGAGATTGAGCCCAAAAGACCCCAAAGGTAAAAATGTGAAGAGACCATTGTAGCATCTCAGGTCTCCCCTTCAAATTCTACACAGTTATCCAAAAATAGCAACCAACTGAGGACTCACAGAGTGAGCCCTCCCAAACAGAAGACTGTATCAGGGCAGTCTCTGCACAGGCTCGGGGCAGCACTCCCCTTGCCACCTGTGCCTGTGCAGGTGCCTCTTTTCACCAACACTATGTCTGCAGGGCAGCAGCCTCCCTGCCTGCCGTGACCTGTCAAGGCCTCCCGCCTGCAACCACGCAGGCCTCTCTTAGCGAACCTGTCCCTTCTGGGGCAGCTCTTCCTGCCGCTGTGTCTGTGCAAGTGTTCTTTGCTTTTCTGACCCTTTTCCTAATAAACCTGCCCTTTCAATATAACGACCGTCTGTGTCTCCTGGAGGAACTCACTGCTGCCATTGAAAGGGGAGCTCTGGTGACTCCTTTCCCAGGGTGACCCCAAGGACCCCACACTCACTCAACCACATCAGAAAGGAACTTTAATACAATTAGTGAATGAAACAAAAAAAGACAAAGAATACGGTTTCTGAATCAAGCACCCGAGTGTTACCGAACGCGGCCTCAGCTTCCATCAGTCGATAAAAGGAAACCGAGTTTGAGGAAAGGAAAGTGGTTTTATTTGCAGACAAGTGAGGAGGGCGGCAGACTCATGTCAGAAAGACCCGTCCTGCTCTCTGGCAGAGTGCAGAGGAGTTTATACAAGGGGAGATGGGCCGGGGTCTGCGAAGGGGAGGGGAATGGGTCCACAGGAGACAAGTGGGTGCAGCTCCACACGGAGATGGAGTGCCAGCTGGTTTTCATTAAGGGGAGGGGAAAGGGTCAGCGTGGAGAGGGTGTAGAGGCCAGGAAAGACACAGGGCAGTTTTCTGATCCAGCAGACCGGTAAAGGAGGAATCAGAGCCCTCAGGGGCTTTTTGCAGGCTTTTATTGGGTTTACCAGGTACACAGCAGGCAGGGGTGCTGGGGGGCAGGAGGCTGGCATGCATTCAGGACCGCAAGGATCCATCATCTATCCTGATGGTGGTAGGGCAGAAAGCCTGCCATTTTTCCTTACCTACAGTCCACCCCTCAGGGTTTTCTGCCACATAGTGTTCATATATACAATTTCTTAGCAAACAACAATGCAGCATGGCCACAAAAGCAATACATCAAAATATAACAAATAACAACAGAACACAAATAAGTCCAGACAGGGCCCCAACCTAGTGGCAAAGACAATTATTGGTACCAGCAGATGAGCACCACATCTGCTGCTGAAGGCACTGCTCATACGAGGGAGGGGAAATCACTCAGACATCTCTGTCACATGCCAGGAGCCCTCAGGCCCCTGAGCTTCTTTAGCTATAGTCTTGGTTATAAGCCACATACCGCATCACCCCAGGATGCACTCACTCCTGGATTGGGGATTCTCTACTCTTTGGGGGTAATTGCCCAACCCTCAGGGTTTCTGTCTGCAGTCACTCAACACGCGGCTTTCGTAGCCACCAGTGCGGCACATAGACCTGCACTCAGGCCAATCCATTGCACAAGCACATGGGTCGGGGAACCTTGGATACAAACTCTACATTCAGCTCGGCTCCATCCCAAGGCCACATTCCCCACCTGTCCCCCAAGGACGGGTTCTTTAGCTCCTCACCTCACTTGACAACGAGCAGGGCATCACCCGCAGGTGATTTTATGAGACTCACTGGCCATCCTCAGCTTACTTAGTGCTTAGCAGCCACTCAGGGCTTCCCAACTTAGCATCAGTACCAGCTTTTGCCTTCTCAGTTGGCTTTTCTCCTCTGCCTAGCTGCTGGGCATACACAGGCTGCTTTGGCCACTGAGGTCCACTGGCCACCCCCAGATTCCATCTTCTGGGGTGTGCCAACAATAGCATTCTCCCCCAGGGTCCCCAAACTTAACTTGCCAAAGTTCCTCCACCTTCTGGAGGGATTGTCAGTCCAAGTCATCAGTCCGAGTCCATGAGTCCAAGTCCATTAGCCTCCCCTTCCATCAGCACTGGCGATGGAAGAATCGTGGTCCTCTCTTCCTCGACGATTCTTGCTGCTTCAGGGGTCATTGGCTGGTCCTGTCAGGGGTCATTGCTGGTCCTCTCGGTATCTCCTCCTCGCGAGGTCTCGTCCCGCAAATCCCGGACCTTGTCCATCTCCTGTGCTGCCATGACGCCTCCAGCATTGTCACAGGAAAACATAGTCTGTTACTCCTTAGTCCCTCCAGGTCTTCGGAGGGTTCCATACCCGTGCATGGATCATCCTCCCCACTATGCCAATTGTAGAGCCAGGAAGGACACAGTGCAGGTTTTCTGATCCAGCAGACCAGGTAAAGAGGAGTCAGAGCCCTCAGTGGCTTTTTTCAGGTCTTTTATTGGGGTTTACCAGGTACACAGCAGGCAGGGATACTGGGGGGCTGGGAGGCTGACAGGGCTGGGAGGCACAGGTCAGCCTGTCAGCCTCCCAGCCCAGCAAGTCTTCACTCTATCGGGCTCTCCGGCCTTCTTTCTCTCTCTCTCTCTCAGCTTCTGCTGCTTCTTTCTCGGCTTATCTTTTGGCTTTTTACTGGCGTCCTCATGACGCCACCCTTAAAAGCCCAGTCTTACCCCAGGTGAATCCTATCTACATCTGCCCACACATATTCCAGGTGCCCGCCATCAGGCATGCATTCAGGACTTCAAGGATCCATCATCTATCCTGATGGCGGGAGGGCAGAAAAGCCTGACATTTTTCCTTACCTGCAAGGGGGAAGGGGAGGAGAAGGGTCTGCACAGAGACTGATGGTGTCAGCTCATTTTTTTCTTAAGGGAAGGGGAAGGGGTCAGCCTGGAGAGGGGTGATTGCCAGCTGGTTTTCATTAAGGGGAGGGGGAAGCTGCAAAAATGGGGAAAGACAAGCTATTAATCTTATTAGTGCTAGATAAGGGGAATTGCAAGAAATGGGGAAAGACAAACTTGTTACCTGTATCACAATGTTACCGTCCCCTCCTGGGTAAAGTCCACCAAGCGGGACTGGCCCAGACAAGGCCCAAAGCCTGAAGCTGCTCCTGACCTCACCACTCCTGCAGGCCACTTGTTCTTCCCTTGCCTGGGTAAAGGCCAGCATTGATTTCTGCAACACTCCCTTGGGAGAAAACCAGTGAGGAACTAGAAGGCCCAGCAACAGAGACTCTAGACAATGAAAGCGAAAGAGAATAAAACCAAATAATGACAAGGTACTGCAACCAGCCTGCCATGTGTACAGGAAGAGCAACAGGGGAGGAGCAGAAAGAACATGAGGAGAATAACAGCTGGAAGCATGTTAAAGCTTTCCTGGAAATGACCCAGGGTGCCCTCAGGGGAAAGAGTGACCAGGGGGTGGGCCTCCATGCCCAAAGCAGACTCAGGGAGAGAATGGGGGAGGGAGTTTTATTTACAATAGTAGGTAGAAAAGGAGAGAGGGGTGAGAGGGGGAGCAGGGAGGGAGAGGAAGTGGAGGGAGAGAGCAGGAGGGGAAGAGAGAGCTGAGGAGGATGGGGGAGGGGGAGAGGGAGGGGGGAAAGGAAGGGGGATAGGGAAGAGGAAGGAGAGTACAGGGCCAGGAGGGGCACAGAGCATGTTTTCTATGATCGGCAGATGGGTAAAGGAGAGTCTTGGAGCCCTCAGTGGCTTTCTCGGGCTTGTATTGAGCTTTACATGCATTGCAGCAACCAGAGAGATGGCGGCAGGGGTGCCGGGGGCCAGGGGGCCAGGAGGCCAATAGGCCTTCAAGCCCCCAGCAAGTCTTTACTCTGAGTTTCTCTCTCCTGCCTCTTCTTCCCTTAGTGCCTCTCCATACTCCCATGGCCCCAGAAGCAAACAAGACAACTTACAACAATGTAAATGCAGGTGCCCCATCAGGCAGGGCAATCCTAATGGTGGGAGGGCACAAAAGCCTGAAACCATTGTAAGGACAGGAAGAACACAGTGCACGTTTTCTGATCCAGCAGACCACATAAAGGAGCCTTCATTGGCTTTTCAGGATTTTATTGGGATTTACCAGGTACACAGCAGGCAGGGGTGCTGGGGGCCAGAAGGCTGGCAGGCCTCCCAGCCCCAGCAAGTCTTCACACGATCTGGGCTTTCTGGCCTTCTCTCCGGTTCTCTCTGCTTCTCTGCTCTTTCTCGGCTTCTGCTGGCGTCCCATGACGCCACCCTTAAAAGCTCAGTCTTAGCCAGGTGAATCCCAACTACCTATGCCCACACCCTACTCCAGGTGCCGCCATCAGGCATGCATTCAGCACCACAGGGTTCCGTCATCTATCCTAAAGGCAGGAGGGCAGAAAAGCCTGATACTTTTACCTTACCTACAACCATTTACCCTTCAATTCACCCCCTCAGGGTTTTCTGCTATACACTCTACATATATACAATTTTTCCCTAATAAACATAAACACAGCAGCCATGGACCACAGAAGAAAATACAACTGAATAATGAAACACTACAACAGAACACAAATAAGTCCAGGCAGGGCACAACCTAGTGGAAAAAGACAATTATTGGCACCAGCAGATGATGCACCACGTCTGCTGCCGAAGGCACTGCTCATTCAAAGGGGGAACCATCCGGCTGTGGTCTTGGCCAAATGCTACATAAGGCATCCACCCCCATGATGTACTCACGCTTGGACTGGCGATTCTGTACTCTTTGGGAGTAATCGTCCAATCCTCAAGGTTTTCTTTCTGCGGTCAATCCAACACACTCCACTTTCCTAGCCACCAATGCGACACGCAGATCCCTGCACTCAGGCCAACCCTTTGCACAAGCACATGGGTCAAGGATCTGTTCACAAGCTCCCATGCAGCCTCTTTTGTGTCCCCTCTTTGGCTTGGGCTCCACCACAAGCCACATTCCACACCCGTCCCCTAAGGATGGGTTCCTCAACTCCTCATCCTCACTCAGCAATGAGCAGGGCATCACCCACAGGTGATTTTAAGAGACTCACTGGCCTTCCTTAGCATACTTAGGCTGCTTAACAGCTGCTCAGGGCTTCCCAATCTCAGCACCAGCTTTTGCCTTTCTAAGTTGGCTTTTCTCTTCTGCCTAGCTGCTGGCAGTATACAGGCTGCTTTTGGCATTCAAGGCCACTGGCCACCCCCAGATTCCCATCGCCTGGGGTGTACAAATCATACCTTCCTCCCCAGGGTCCCCCAAACAGAACATTACCCTGCCAATGTTCCTCCGCCGTCTGGTGGGATTGTCAGTCCAAGTCCATCACTGTTGTCCTGCATCAGCACTGGGTGAGCTCCAAATCAAGGTCCTTTTTTCCCGATGATTCTGCTTCCTCCAGGGTCGTGGGCTGGTCCTCGCAGGCCATCTCCTCCTCACTTGAGGTCTTGTCCCGCACCTCCCAGACCTTGTCCACCTCCTGTGCTCCTGAGGCATCCTTAGCTCTTCCTGTAGCTCCTCAACCTTGATCATCCCCTGTGCTGCCATGGCACGCTCAGCGTTGTCACAGGCAATTACTCTGCTCCTCCTCAGTCCCTCCTGAGGTCTTCAGAGGGCTCCATACCCGTCTACATTGGAACATCCTGTTGACTTATGCCAATTATAGGGACATGAATGGGCACAGGGCAAGTTATCTATGATCCTGCAGACGGGTAAGGAGAGTCTTGGAACCCTCAGTGGCATTCTCAGGCTTTTATTGAGCTTTGCATGTACTCCAGGAACCAGGTACATGCCAGGCAGGGGTGCTAGGGGCCAGAAGGCCAATAGGCCTCCAAGCTGCCGGCATATCTACACTCTGGGCTTGTCTAGCTTCTCTCTACGCTGCTGAGGGGGCCTTGCTGCCCAGCCAGGTAACACACTGGCAAGCAGCTAAGAAAAGGACCTCATAACGTGGGGCCAAAGACTTTTAAAGAGACTCACACCATGGGGCTGAAGATTCCTTGTGCCTCACACTGTGGGGCTGAAGATTAAACATCCCTTTGTTTGTGTTCTTGGTCATAAAAGAAAAAAACCTCATGGACTATACATTGGACAATAAATTATATACATACAAGAATATTTTAAGTACATGGCATGGAAAATTACATGCTTAAAAATTAAACACTGAATAATTTGGCCACTTGACAATGGGAAATAATTATTGTGCAAGGGCATATCTGATAAGCAACCCAGAGCTGGTCATAATAATATTCCTCATATGGAATTTCCATAGAGAAGCCTTGTAATGAATCACAAAGTTGATTACACTAGGAGTTTCTAGATAGAAAAAAGTTCTAACAACTGACTATTGGGAAACTGCTGGTTTCTAGCTGTAGGACATATAGATAGAGGAGTCTCATGATAGTGTAGCCTTGGTGATAGGATGGTACCAAGGACTGTTAGCTGACCTAGGTAGTTGTTTAGGCTGAAATAATGCGTCTAAATTTTAATTATCTATTAACTTTTAAGGTCATTTCTTTTCTTAAAACACGTAGGCACCAAAATGTCTATGGGAAAGGAATGTACTGATTGTTTTGTTTTGCTTCTATGCATACGATGATGTAATCCCATCACATGCTTTAAACGTATAAAGACCCGCTGAGACCCTCGGTAGGAGATGCTTGCACCAATATAAGAGTTTTGTATCTGCCTCACCCCCCATTTCCTTCCCGTCCTTCAGTCCTAAGGTTTGGCCTAGGCTGTCTCATCCTTTCAGGGACACCTGACCAGACATTTTGTCAAAAGCTGGACTTCCACACACCCCTTCTCTCTCCTGCTTCTCTCCTGCTTCAGGTTCTTTCTTTTTTAAAGATTTTTTTTTTAATACTACAAGGAGTCTTAAAGCCAAAACCTCAGTGGGATGAATAACAACGAAAGAAGGCCAAAAAAAAACAAAAAAGGTTATTAAAAGAATAAATAAATAAAATCAAAGGAAATACAAACACAATGGCAAATACAGATGCTAACATATCGATATTAACTCTAAATGTAAACAGACTAAACTCTTCAATAAAAAGACACAGAGTTGCAGCCTGGATTAAGAAACGAACCCAACCTTTCCTGTCTCCAGGAAACACATTTAGCTACAAAAGATAAAAATAGACTCAAATTAAAGGATGGAAAACAATCCTACAAGCAAATGGACCAAAAAAGAAAGCAGGAACAGCTATAATTATATCAGATAAAATAGATTTCAAGCTCAAAAAGATAAAAAGAGATCCCAACGGTCACTACATTATGATCAAGGGGACAATAATTCAAGAAGAAATAACACTCATTAACATATATTCACCAAATGAAGGAGCACAAAATATATCAGACAACTATTGTCATCTCTGAAAACAAACATCAGAGAAAACACATATGTAGTGGGAGACTTCAACACACCACTATCAACAATGGATAGATCAACGAGACAAAAATAAGTAAAGACACTAAAGCTCTAAATAAGGATCCAGAGCCCTTGGGCTTAACAGACATCTATAGAACACTAATCCCAAAAAAATGGAGTACACATTTTTCTCAAGCGCACACGGATCATTCTCCAGGATCGATCACATACTGGGACACAAGACAAACATCAACAGATATACCAAGATTGAATCATACCAACCATCTTTTCTGACCATGAAGGCATCAAACTAGAAATAGACCATAAAAAGAAGGCAAGGAACTCTCCTACCTCATGGAGATTGAAAACCACACTAATGGAAGACCACTGGACTAATGAGGAGATCAAAGAAGAAATTAAAAAATTCTTTGAATTGAATGACAAGGAGTAATACCAATTTCTTAAAGGTATGGGATGCAGCAAAGCAGAGATAAGAGGAAAATATATAGCAATAGAGGATCACACCAGAAAAAGAAAGAACTCAAAGAACAACGTAATCTCGAAGCTCAAAGACCTAGAAAAAGAACAACAAAAACCCTAAACCAGTAGAAGAAAAGAAATAATAAAAACCAAAGCAGAAATAAATGAAATTCAAACTAAAAAAAAACAATCCAAAAGATCAATGAAACAAGACCTGGTTCTTTGAAAAAATAAATAAAATAGACAAACCCCTAGCCAGGCTCACAAAGGAAAAATGGGAGAAAGCACAAATAGACAGGATTACAAATGAAAGAGGAGAAATCACAACGGACACAGCAGAAATCAAAAGAATATTCAGTAACTTCTGTGAACAGTTATATGGAAAAAAGTTCAACAATCTAGAGGAGATGGACAAATTCCTACAACTCTACAATCACCCAAAGCTAGAGAAATAAGAAATAGAACAGCTAAACAGACCAATTACAAGCAGCAAAATTGAAATGGTAATCAAAAACCTCCCAAAAACAAAAGCCAAGGACCTGATGGATTTACAAATGAATTCTACCAAACATTCAGAGATGAATTAGTGCCTATCCTTCACAAACTTTTCCAAAAATTGAGAAGGAAGGGACAATACCAAACACGTTCTATGAAGCCAACATTACACTAATACCAAAACCGAACAAGGACACAAAAAAGGAAAACTACAGGCCAATCTCCCTAATGAACACTGATGCAAAAATCCTCAATAAAATTTTAGCTACCAGAATCCAACAATGTATCCATAAGATAATTCACCACAACCAAGTAGGATTCATTCCAGGGACACAAGGATGTTTCAACATCCTAAAATCAATCAGCGTTATCCAACACATCAACAAAAAGAAATATAAAAACCATATGATAATATCAATAGATGCTGAGAAAGCTTTCCACAAAGTGCAACACCCATTCATGATAAAAGCCCTTGAAATTCTTGGGATACAAGGAACATACCTCAACATCATAAAGGCCATCTATGACAAGCCAACAGCCAGTATCATTCTCAATGGTGAAAAGCTGAAAGCATTTCCATTAAGATCTGGAACAAGACAAGGATGTCCACTCTCACCACTGCTTTTCAATATAATACTGGAAGTCCTAGCCAGAGAAAAAAGACAAGAGAAAAACATACAAGGAATCCAAATAGAAAAGAAGATTCAAACTATCACTATTTGCAGACGATATGATAATATACATACAGAATCCCAAAAACACCACAGAAAAACTAATTCAACTCATCAATCAGTTCAGTAAAGTGGCAGGATACAAAATCAACACGCAAAAGTCAGTAGCCTTCCTATACACTAACAATAAAACTGAAGAAGAAGATAAAAAAAAATACCTTTTATTATCGAAATCAAAAAAATCAAATATTGGGAATAAATCTAACAAAAGAGGTAAAGGACCTATACAAAGAAAATATAAACACTGTCAAAAGAAATAGAAGAAGACACAAAGTAATGGAAAGACATCCCCTGCTCATGGATTGGAAGAATAAACATTATTAAAATGGCCATCCTACCAAAAGCAATATACAGATTCATGCTATTCCAATAAAATTTTCAATAACATTCTTCAAAGAAATAGAACAATTATTGATGAAATTCATATGGAATCACCAAATACCCTGAATAGCCAAGGCTCTCCTGGAAAAAAAGAAGGGAATGGAGGCATCACACTCCCAGACTTCAAACTATACTACAAAGCCATATTCATCAAAACTGCATGGTATTGGAACAAGAACAGACACACAGGCCAGTGGAATTGAATAGAAAATCCAGAAATAAACCCACAGATTTATGGTCAACTAATCTTTGACAAGGAGCAAAGAATATGCATTGGAGCAAAGAAAGTTTGTTCAATAAATGGTGCTGGGAAAACAGGGTCGCTACATGCAAAAGAATGAAGCTTGACCACTACCTCACACCATACATAAAAATCAACTCAAAATGGATTAAAGAACTTGACATAAGACCTGAAACCATAAATTACATAGAGGAAATACAGGAGAAACACTATGTGATATGAACATCAAAGACATCTTACAGACACATCACCCAAAGCAGTGATAGTGAAGGCAAAAATCAACAGCTGGACTATATCAAATTAAAGAGCTTCTGCACAGCAAAAGAGACAATAACAAAAACAGAGAGAAACCCCACCGACTGGGAGAACATTTTTGCACACAACACTAACGATAAAGGACTGATCACGAAAATCTGCATAGAGCTGATGAGACTCAACAAGAACAAAAAAAAATAATCTAGTCAAAAAATGGGCAGATGAGCTAAAAAGAAATTTCTCTGAAGAGGAAATGTAAATGGCCAACAGGCATATGAAAAAATGTTCAACATCACTTGTCATCAGGGAAATGCAAATAAAAACTAGCATGAGATGCCATCTTACATCAGTGAGAATGGCACATATTAAAAAAACGAGCAACAAAAATGTTGGCGAGGATGTGGAGAAAAAGGAACTCTCCTGCACTGCTGGTGGGAGTGCAAAATGGTCCAACCACTATGGAGAGCTGTGTGGAGATTTCTGGACCTACTAAACATAGAGCTTCCATATGATCCAGCAATTCCACTCCTAGGTATTTACCCAAAGGACACAGAAACATTAATTCCAAAGAGCACCTGCACCCCTATGTTTATAGCAGCCTATTTACAATAGCTAAGCTTTGGAAACAACCCTAATGCCCAAAAATAGATGACTGGATCAAGAAGATGTGGTACATATACACCATGGAATATTACTCAGCATTCAAAAAAGATAAACTCATGCCATTTGCAGCAACATGGATGGCGCTAGAAGGGATCATGCTCAGCGAAATAAGCCAGAAAGAAAAGAAAAATACCGGATGGTCTCACTCACAGCAGGAATCTAGAAAACTTAAATAAGGGACCAGGAAAATGAATAACTGTAAGAAAGTGAAAATCAAAATTAACAAACAACTATGAACCAGAGACACTCTATGGGGGTAGGGGGCAGGGAGGGGAGGGATTGGGGTCAAAATAAGGGGGTTGCAATTGTATGGGATTATAAAATAAAATTTATTTTAAAAAGATTTTTTTTATATTTATTTATTTTTTATTTATTTATACAAGCACTGGGTACAGTCAGAAGCGCAGGAGGGTGAGAGAATTCACCAGAGCCAGAGCGGGAAGCAGAGCAGGCAGAAGGACTGAGCACACTGCTGAGGGAGCAGCGGGAGGCAGGAGAGGTCTGCGCGCCATGTGGGACCCTCCTCTGGTGACTGGGGAGTAGCCGGGGATTGAACCAGCGCTGCAGAGGCTGTGAGCAGCTTTGCAACCCAGCGCTCAACTGCTGCGCCAGCGGGGAGGCCCTTAAAGTTTTTTTTTTTTTTTTTTTTTTTTAACGATTTATTTTTGCTTCTGTTTCTTCTGGTGACTATCTCTCAATACTCTCCCATGGTCCACAGAAGTAAATAAGATAGTGTGCAACAATGTAACAACTGCACGGGCCCCATCAGGCAGTGCAATCCTAATGGTGTGAGGGCAGAAAAGCCTGAAAATCTTTACCCTACAGAGAGGGAGTTTGTTGGGGGAACAGAGAGGGAGCAGGAGCTGGAGAGCCAGAGTTTGTGGACCAACGGTGGTGGACACGCTCCATCCTGCTAACAGGGACCTGGCATGGCAGAGCGGTATCTCTGAGGCAGAAGAGCACGTTATTTCTACAGCACGCACGGCCACCATGGGAAGTCCCTTCCTGGCTTGCAGTCCTTACAGAGCAGCCCCTGTATAAAACGGGTTCCTGGCTGTGGGTCCTCACCCGCGCGCTTTAAAGGGACTTATTAATACTCTACTGCAGCACACACAATAGGTTAGTAAAAGGTTTATTACAAGGGAAGGGAAATGATGAAATGTACAGCTCAGGGAGAAAAGAGGGAGATAAAGTCTTAAATGTGTCCTACCCAATCCACCGCCCTGGAAACCCAAATGGCACGCTGAGAGCTGGTGAAGAGCCCAGAGCGGGGGGAGGGGGAGTGCGGCAAGGCCCACCTGTCTGCTTTTATACCAACCCTGGCTGCTTAACTCTGCCCTCAGGTCCCAGCAACCTTCCTTTGGTGGTGACGGGATTTGTCTTTCCCAATGTCCTGATGGCTTTGGTCTGGGGTGGGGCTGGGTCCACAAAGCCTGTATGGAATGAGCTCAGGACATCCTTTCCCCCAACACAGTGACTTGTAATTCACCGTGGGCTGATGTTTTCAGTTCACAGCGCTGGGACTTGTAGCTCACGGTGCAGTGGGGGTGGAGGAAGAACCAGACTTGGGGTCCACAGCACAGGATTGGGGCGAAAACTTGTCTCTAGTTACTGGTGTTGCCACTTCTCCCTGTTTCATGGAGATTCATCTGTATCAAAAACTGTGAACTGGGCCTCCCCGGTGGTGCAGCGTGTTGAGCGAAGCACCATGAAGCAGTCAGCAGCCTCTGCAGCGTGGGTTCAAATCCTGGCCCATGAGGGAGATTCCCACATGGCACAGCAGACCTCTCCTGTCTCTCCCGCTGCTCCCTCAGCAGTGTATTTCAGTACATTTGCCTGTTCTGCTCCCACTCTGTCTCTGGTGGATCCTCTCACCCACCCACCCCCGCACCTCTGGCTTGTAACCAGCTCTTGTATGCATAAATAAATAAATCTTAAAAAACATTAAACCAAACAAACAAAAAACTGTGAACCTCCTAGTCCAGGATTCAGTGGCCCCATCCCAGAAGCATGGCTGTGCTGAAGGTGGAGGGGGCGTTCCTAAGTTCAACTTCTCCTCTGGTTGCTCAAAACATCTGAGGAAACAGGGAAATGTTAACTTTTTTTTAATTGACGGGGGAACACGCAGGTTTGCATCACGCTACTTTTTCATCTTCCACCAGCATCACCACAGTCACTGCACAGGAAGCTGCAGGGGGAGGGGGGGTTCTCTGGCTCAGCATCAGCCTGGCCCCCAGGACCCCGATTCTGTCTCCCCCTCCTCTGCTCCCCGGGCAGACCCGCCCCCACCCCACAAAGGACACCCTCATTCCTTTCTCTTCACCCCCCAGTCAGACTCTGTTTCTCCTTTTTCCAGACCTTTCTTGGGGGCTGCAGGGTGGGGGCTGGTGGGAGCAGGGCCAGCAGGGCCAGGGCAGGGCCAACACTGGCATGGGGCTCCTGGAGGGTGGGGAGGGGGAGGATGTCAGGAGGAAAGAGCCCCCGGTAGGAGCTCCCTGGAGCTTTCTTTCCCATAGATGCTGGCAGGGCCCTTGCTTGTTCTCCTCCCTCTGCGTGTTGTGGGGACTGGAAAGTGCAACCCCCTGTTTAAGCAGCCCCTGCCTCAGTGCTCTTGTTTCTCATCTGCGGGCGTCTCCTCAATAACTGACCATCCGGTGAGAGAATCACCCAAGAGCATGGCGGGTTGTTCTCAGACAAAAGCCAGTCATGACAAGTGTCTTTATCAGAGATCAACTTGCCCCACGGCTTCCATCACTTTAGTTTCCAGGACGATGTCGCTGACAATGCCAGGGACAGGCTGTCACTGAAATTCCTGCATCCTCACAGGCAACAGCCCTTGTCAGCTCATGGGCTGTGCAGAGCAGGATTTCATCATCTGCCACGGGTCCCTGTAGGTGAAAGAGGGCACTGAGGTTGAAGACAGCCCCAGGAGATGCCCTGCCACCATCCTGCTCACCTGTGGCTCAGGAATGTCCCAACCTCGGGGAGCCCTGGGTAGAGGCCCAAGCCTGGGTGTTACCTTGAACGTCTGCAGCACCAACACCATGTACACAGCGGGTGCTCTGTAAGGGGGTTTGCAGTCAAATCATTCAAGCCTCACCCTAGAAACTTCACGTGGACCTAAGTAAGGAGAAAGAAGTGACCATGGGCACCACTTCTGGGAAAAGGGACACTCCTTGTCCCTGTGGAAGCTCCACGACATGGTAGTCCTCTGCCTGGGGCCTCTTCATGGCTTTTGAATATGTGTGGCCCAGGTTGAAGGTCACTGTGTTATCAGGCAGCTTCCCAGGTGACCGGATACACAGCAAGAGACAAAAGCCTCTAATCTGGGCTAAGTGCAAGCCAGGAAGGAATCCTTTCCTCTGTCTTTTAACTGAAGTTCCCTCTTTTCTGGAGAAATGGATCCCAAGAAGGGAAAAAATTATCTGGAATCCACAAACATGAAGTGATGGTGCCCAAGGATCCCTCATTAGCAGGCCACACATGTGAAAGTGCATTGCAGTCTTTATATGAATTAACACCCCCAAAACCCTGTTTTTGTGCTCTATGCCTCAGGCTTTGTGCCTGAGCACTTCTCACAACAACCTGGAGTAGAGCCCCCATATTACACTGAGTAAGTTGGGGCCTGGATTTATGGTGTCACTTGTCCAGGTTTGAAGAAAATCAAATCAGATATAAATCAGGCTCTGCATTGGAAGGTGGAAAAATTTATTTTTATCTCCATCGAGTATCTTCCTCAGACCCAGCATGTCCATCTCTCTAAAACAGATGCTCAGGAGTGGTGGCATCATGTAAAAACAACCAACCCCACACATTCACACCATCCTCTGAGAGTTTTGGGCTGGAAGAAGAGCGAAATGGAGAAGGTGCCTGAAATACAAGGTCTGCAGGAAGGAGCAGTCTGAAAACTGAAGTCCCTGCCTGTGGACAAAAGTGATTCATAATGAAGAGAGGGAGGGATTAATCAAAATGTACCAGGACTGACACACCTGCTAGAATAAGTAGAAAAGGACTTTTAGGCAGTTTTGTAACTGCATTCAATGTCCACAAGTCACACACACACACACACACACACACCCTAAGAGGATTTTATTTTTCTCTCAAAGAATTTATTTATTTTTGTGTAGAAGAGCTGAGGTCAGGCCAGAGGTGCCAGGGATGAGAGGATTCACCAGACACAGAGTGGGGAGCACAACAGGCAGACTGACTGAAGTACACTGCTGAGGGGAGCAGTGGGCAAGACAGGTAAGGTCTGCTGCACCATGTGGGTAGCTCCCTAGCCTACTGGGGCTCGCACTCATGTTGCAGAGGCTGCGGATGACTTCAGAGTGCTGTGGTTAATCCCTTGAGTCACCTAGGGAGCCCAGAAGATGTTTTTTAAAGAAGCCAGAGGTGAGAAAAGCCTCGGGTGACCCTAACAGTAGCAGACCAAAATAAATCACCTTCTTGGTGAATCAGGGACACTTACTCTGCCTTGCTCCATTTTCCTTGGACTGGCCTCCTGATGACTAGCCTGAGCCAGGACATTTCACACTTCTAGGGAGATAAAAGAAAACCTAAAACTCTTAAAACATATCTGTATTACTGATGGCCTACAGGCGGGGCAAAGGCCTAGTTGGCTACAATCAATCACGGCCTCTATAAGAAACCAACTTCTGTCCTGGTTGCTCCTCTTTCTTGTCTCCTCGCTATGTTCTTTATGATTTTCTTGTTTGGGCCTTGCATCATCAACACCCTAATCAGAATCATTTCCTCTTGCTTCAAAGCCAGCAGACTTAAGATTGTCCTTCAGACAGAGCCTGACAGGACGCCTCCACCATCCTTCCTCCCAGGGCCCTCAGATTGCTGCCCTGCAGCGGCACTCTGACTGCTTGCCCACGTCACCCATTTTCAGCAGGAAAACTTGCCCTGAGTCCCAGGGCAAGTTAGGGTTAAGTAGGCAGCTTCAGGACAGTGTAGGCAGGGACTTTAGGAGAGTTAAAGAGGCTTCTGAGGAATGACAGTAAATTCTGGGTGCTAACCCACACATACACCATAGGAAGTCAGAAAATCAAGGGGGACAAAACATAAATGGTACACTGGCAGTGCCTGGTGACTGATTGAAGTTTCTCTTATACACACTGGAACCCGGCGCGTATTGCCAACCAGCTTCATATATGGATGTCACAAATGGAAGCTCCGGGGCGTCACTAGCAATGTGGCCTCAGAACAACATTCAAACCCCAGCACCAGGAGGGAAACCTCACCAATCAATTTTCGATCTAAAGGCAGCCTTTAAAGGCAGTGCTGGATTGGGTTTGTCTCTTACTCAAGAATTATTTGTTAACGTCTCCAGTGAGACACGCCTTGGTAACACTGGACTTTTCGGGCCCCTCCCTCAAGTTATGTTGGTCTAATCCTAGGACGCTCAAGCATTACTATAGATGGCATATTTGTCCTCCCAGGTGTGGTGGACTCAGATTACACAGGAGAAATTAAGGTTATGCTTATGGCCCATAAATACGTCGTTATCTCTCCTTATACTGGTATTGCAGAGTTGTTACTTTTACTACTTTAACGACAGTTGTTACCTTTACCCCAACCTCACAATCTCAATAAAGAGCCGTTGAGGGTTCGGCCGCTCTGGAAATCAAGCCTTCTGGGCAACTGCTATTACAAATACCCGACCTTCTTTAACTGCCTCTATTTCGGGTAAATCATTTACTGGCCTTATTGACAGAGGAGCCGATGTCTCAATACCAGCAAAAAGGGACTGGTCCCCTACTTGGCAAATCTATTCCACAACTGAATCCCTACCAGGAATAGGCGGCTCCTCCTCTCCACACCAGAGCTCCCACTCACAATGTTTTGATCCAGATGGAAGAGTGGCTTACTTTCCCCCTTTTGTTCTTCCCATTCCTACGACTCTATGGGTAGTAGGAATGGGAATGGGAATGGGAGAATGAACAACAATATCGTCCGTCACATTTTTAGCTACGGCCACTGCTATTCCTCCACTCAAAATTAAATGGAAATCAGGTCCCCAGTTTGGATGGAGCAGTGGCCCTAAAGGGGACAAATTGGCTCAAGTCGGCTTATTAATCAATGAACAATTACATTTAGGTCATATTGGACCCTCGACCAGTCCATGGAACCCCCACACTCTGTATTCCAAAAAAAAAATCAGGGAAATGGCGACTTATCCAGGATTTATGGACAGTTAATGCTCAAATGCAGCCAATGGGAGCACTTCAACCAGGCCTTCATAATCCAGCTATGATCCCCTCGACTTTTCATCTCCTGGTTGTGGACTTAAAAGATTGTTTCTTCACAATTCCTTTACACCCAGATGATAAGTAAAAATTTGCCTTCTTAGTTCCTGAGATTAATAATGGTCAACCCTTACAACATTTTCAATGATGTTTTTTACCTCAAGAAATGATGAATAGCCCTACCGTGTGTCAGCTATTTGTGGACACCGCCCTACTCCAGTTGGTACTCAGTTTCCCCCTTGCTTGATATACCACTACATGGATGATATCTTGCTAGTAGCACCCTCTACAGGTCTGTTCAAAAGTTTTAATGACCCATCTAAAACTTACAGACATGGTGGTGGCACCTGATAAGATTCAGTATACTAACCCTTATTCTTATTTAGGATTTAGGATGCTACATTCTCAAGGAATTCCTAAGACTCCTACTTTACATTTATCTGACTCCGTCACATTAACAACTTTACAACAATTTTTAGGACACATTAATTGGCTGCATCCAGTTCTTGGAATTCCCACTCATGCTCTTTCTGAGCTCTTTGCTCTTTAAAAGGTGATCCAGCCTGGCCTCTCCTCACTCGCTCACTAAGAAAGCAAAGCGACAATTATCATTTCTTAACAACCGCCTTCGCTCTTCTTGTTTGGACAGGTGCGACCCTAAAATCTCTCTCTCACTACTTATTTTAAATACCCCCATTCTCCTACAGGAATTACTGGACAATTGACCTCACCCTTCCACATTATCTAACGGCTTTTTCTTCCCTCCCAGCCTAAAAATCGTCTATCTACTTATTTTTCTCAAAGATGTTCCTTGTTACAAAAAGGTCATTCTCATTGTCAGTACTTATCTGGTTTTGATCCTGGCTCTATTAACACAGACCTCTCCAAGCAGGAAACAGAATGGCTCCTTCACTCAGTAGGAGTCAAATTGCCTTCCAGGATTATGTTGAATCATTCTTTTATTCAAACTCCCCCGACCATGAAGGCATCAATCCCTACAACTTCCCCCTATTCATTCTTCCAATATTGTTAATTCTCCCATTCCCAAGCTCTTACTATCTTCATAGAAGGTTCCTCCACTACAGGCTGTGGAGTCATGGTCTGGTGCACAGAGTTGGATGTGATGTGGCAAACTGCTTATACTACATATTATCCTTCAGACCAACGTGCTGAACTAGCAGCTGTTATTTTGGCTCTTTCCTCATTTCCTTCATGGTCACTTAATATTATTTCTGACTCACTATGTGTTACCGCCCTAACACAAGACATCTCTTCTGCCCTACTTAACACTAACATTCATGAAGCCCTATTATCGGCTTTCATTTTTTACAAACACCTAATCCTAACTGGTTAGGCCCAGCTCTTTTAATCTCATGGGAAGAGGGTATGTGGCGGTTATGTCTCCACAAGTTATTGTTCAGTGGATTCTGGCTCAGTGTGTTAAACCTAACATGAGTTGACACAACTCCATGAACAATCTCATCCCAAAGATGCAGAACATGAGACTGAACTCTCCATTGATCGACAACCACTCTTCAAGAAGAAAAGGCAAAACTCCTCATTCTCCAGCCATAATGTGGGGAGACAGCAAGCGCCTTGCATCATCAGCAGAGACACTACTGGCTCAGCAGTGAGTGCCTACCACATCCACTAATCACTTTGTGGCCTTCATATCCTGTCTCTCGGCTAATAGTAACTTGGACGTTCCTGCTATCATCGGATGCAAGTTAGAAGACACAAGCAACAATGATGACTCTTCGCCTGACCTATCGCTTGCCTAGACCTCCACCCCTTTTTCCCTTCCTCCTACCTCTCCTCTTTTTAATTTAAGCAAAAAGGGGACATGTGGGTCTGCTACACCTAAGCAGCCTATTTGACCACCATTTTCTCACCTATAATTCTAAATCCTAAGCAAGGTCAAAATGATAAAACAAGAGCACAAAGCTGGATCATGCTGGGAAGGCTATGCATCACGAGGTATGACGGGGAACAACCGGGGGCTGATGACCAATGTGGGTAATGTCCGGGGGGCTGAGGGCCAATGCATAACACATACTCCCAACTTATACATCACAAGGTATGACCAGAGGGCTCAGGGGGCCCAGGGTGCCAAGGACGATGTATCACAAAGGACCCCAGAAGCTGATCAGTTGAATGCCTTGTTGATAAGATTAAAACCATGGCTGGGGATTAGGGTGTGATCTCAATGACAATACTGAGTCATCAAGTAGATAAGAAGTGCCTGGAGGGCAGACTCACAATCCCTAATCTTCTACACTCTTCCCCTTTCTTTAATCTCCTTCCCCTTAATCTCCTTTTTTCTCCTCCTTCTTACAACCGGATACTGTGTGTCAATAAAAAGGCCAGGATCTTGCTCTATAGCAGCATCCTGCATTGTGTAGCTTGCTCCATGATTTCTGTTTTTTGTCAGTGTGGTCTTACCCAACACAATATGTACCCTAATTGTTTGGGGCTCAGATTTTGGAGAGAGATCTCCTCCGGGCTGCTCGTGTGAAGCCTGCCAGCATAAATAAAAACCTTCTCTCCTTCTCACTGAGTGCCACCTGCTGCCCTTATGACAATTTGCCAGAACTGTTCAGGCGTAAAATAACAGGAAACTCTGACACGTGTTACAACATGGATGAGCCAGGGAGACCCTACGGTTGGATACAAAAGGACAATAATTTCATGGTTGTTTTTAACACAGTCAGCTTACAAACAGAGTGGAGTTGTGGCTCCACAGTGTAAAGCTGATGCCAGTAATGACCATGTGTAAGATGGAGAGCAGGTACATTTGTGATTTGTTTAACACTCTCCTCTATGCCCCCATCATACACACACAGAAAGCATGTTCAGCTATGAAGACACTCTTCACAGGAGTCCTTTGAGGTGGAGGAATGTCCGAAGTTTACTGCTTCTGAGTCAATCAGCCCTTAGTGTGGGAGAGGTTTCATATTCTCTCTATATAGTCACCAGAATAATTTTCTTCTTCATTAAAGATACAAGAGAACAAAGTACAGATGCTA
This sequence comes from Talpa occidentalis, assembly GCF_014898055.3. NCBI lineage: Eukaryota > Metazoa > Chordata > Mammalia > Eulipotyphla > Talpidae > Talpa > Talpa occidentalis. The sequence continues at coordinate 16,288,380 of NW_023602073.1, forward strand.
AATAATTTCATTGTGTAATTAGGGCCAAGGTCAAACACTTGGTAAACCCAACACACTAAACAACATCACCTTTGTTCCTCTGCCCACCTGGCACCAACCAGGTACAGAGCACTGGTGAGGGGAGCAGCGGGTGTGACAGGAGAGGTCTGCTGTGCCACGTGGGAATCTCCCTGGCTGGCCAGGAATGGAACCCGCACTGCAATGGTTATAGACAGCTTCACAGCACTGCACTCAATCCGCTGCACCACCAGGGAGGCCCTGTCAAGGAAGGCTTTTTATGAGCATCACCTGCAAGGCTGGTAGGTCATAGTTACCAACAAGAAGCATCCACTCAGTGAGTCCACTATTCATTCGTGAGTTTACAACCAGAAGATACCAAACCATCTACATGGGACTTGCTTTAATTAGGCAGATACGGAACTGCAGTTTCCATGGCTACATTATCAGCTCACGCAGTGTGGCCAGGACTGAAATATTCTGGTCAAGGTCACTGATCAGGATGAACTGGAACATTTGTGGAGGAGGAGAGAGCAGCTCGAACACTGGCACTGACGTGGTTTCCTTCATGTCTGTAAAAATGGAGGTTCTACCTGGTACCCAACACCCTAAAATGAGGGACATGTGACTGTCCTTTGAGTGTGAACTTTAAACACCAACACACAAGAGATTAGTGCAGAGGCTGGAAGACACCCTATGAGAGGAGGATGACTAAATAGTATGGAGCACTAAATGCCAACTGAGGGATGACCTCAATCTTTGGAAAAGACTGGATTCTCTTCCTAGGAGAGGGGCAGCTATGGAAAGTCTTAAACACCCCGAGTATGCATGAGTTGCAGCAGCTCTGGCCTCATTGCCAGCCTCATGAGCGGCAGTGACCATTCTGTTGTCACTGCTAGCAAAGAATGGTTAGAGGAACATGGGGGAGGCAGTGTGGGGGGCAAATGTGAACCCTGCACGGTGGTGAATGAACGTGTCAAAGTGGTATGTTTGAGATCTTCAAGTCATGAAATTATTTAACATTTCAGTCTTGAAACTGAGGTGCTTATAATGTGAAACCCAGTCTAGGATGTTCTATGTGAGAAAGATCAAATTCTGTCTCTAGGGGCTGAGGTGCTGGCCATCCTAACCAATCACTATTGTAAGGCTGAAAAGACACAGAGAAATTTTCATAGACACTAGGGACAAAAAAATAAGGCATATTCTTTGGCTGTCATCTATTTCTCATGGGCTGGTAAGATTAAACCATCAAGTTCATGCTCTGCCCAACCATGCCCTCTGTGAATGCTCCAGGATGGAAAAGACTCAAGTTCTTACCTCCCATTCTCTTGTTTGTTCTTTTGAGGTCAACTTCAGACTCTTTTTTTAATTTTTTAAAATGTTTCATTTATTTATGCATACAAAACTGGGCACAGGCCAGAGGTGCGGTGGGTGAGAGGATTCACCAGAGACAGAGTGGGGAGCAGAGCAGGCAGATCTTCTGAAATACACTGCTGTGGGGAGCAGCGGACAAGACAGGAGAGATCTGCCTTGTCATGTGGGTAGCCTACTCTGGCTGGCTAGGGGATCGAACTTGTGCTGCAGAGGCTGTGGATAGCTTCATAGTGCTATGCTTAATAATGCTCACTTATGCCACCAGGGAGGCCCCAACTTCCGACTCTTATACTGGTCTTCCAGTTTCCTCAGTGTTGTCACAGCTTCCTGGAGATTTTTCTGATCAAAATTGGGAGAAGAAGAAAACATTGTTAAGATATCAAATTCATCAGGTCCCTGAGAGGAATCCTGCCTTCCAAGAGACCAGAATGACATGAAATATTGTTGAATCCTTACACTTTCAGTATAAGTGCCCGAAGACTCTATGCAGTGATACAGGTGACCGCTTATTCCCAGGGCACATGGCAGGATGGCTGCCATCACGTCTGCTCTGTGATGCCCAAGGGCTATGACTATCAGCTCATGAGCCTCATCTGCTGACCCTCAGGCCGAGCTATATGGACCTAAACAGCCTTGCAGGAACACTGCACACAGAACAAGACAGTAACCATCTAAAAGAAGTCTTTCTCCACCTCCTCTATTTGGAAAGTTGTCTGTGTCCATCAGGACTCTCTTCCAGGAAGCTCCCAGGATTCACTCCCAAATTTGCCGGGCCCAAATCCACAGGAAGGAACTCCAGGGAGTTCTCTTTGCTGATTGATTTAGCCTAGCCCACTGCAGGAGAAATTAAATCTGGTGGTCTCTGTGCCTATTTTGAGAATCTGTCACATGTCCTTGCAATTCACGGTTTATGCAGTTGTATACGCATGTGAAAATAAAACAGGCCGGTGTGCTTTGGAGAAGTGTATTCTACAGCAGGGAGCATCACAGGAAGAGTGAATAGGGACAAAACTCTCACCATCCTATGAAAGTCCATATGGACTGTGGGGATGTGTTTTGGGGAACTACCATGAACTAATTTCAGAAGAATGAGGTTGAACATTTTATTTCCACATCACAATCTTGGGAGTCAGCTTAAATAAGCTTAGATCTGGGAGTTCAGCCTGAGAGAAGGTGCGGCTACAGGAGTCCAGGCCCTCACTCACCTCAAGCACAGACACATATCGTTGGCAAAGACATGGTAGTGTCCTCTGTGCTGGGGTTCATGCACAGCAATGAGAAATGAGCTTCCCAATGTTCTCACAGAATAGGCGGAGCCGTTCTCCCTGTTTCTCATGAAAATTCTGATGGTCTAATCCCTTGCGAGCTGCAGTGCCTTCTTCTTCTAAATTCTGGGTTCTTAACTCACTCAAAGGACAGTTGGAGGACGATCTCCTCTGACATGGTCTCTTCCTCGCTGGTTGTCCCCCTGATGTCCCTGGTTTCTCCTCTGATGTCCCTGGTTGTTCCCCTGATGTATTGGCTGTGGGGGCTGAGGCCCTGGCTCTTCCTGAAATGCTCCAAATCATAGATAGAGGCAGAGATGAAGTAGACACAATTCTTCACAGTGAAGGACACACCTGGGCCTTTTTTGCCTCCACAATAACTATTTAATTGATCAGTTTATTTGTAACAATTGCATAGTAAGAAATGTCTTAATAATGAGGGCTTGTAAAAGATAAAATATTCATAGGGGTGACATAAGCTTATTTCAGAAATACACTGAACCATAATGTAAAGTCTTGTGTAAAAGGTAAGAGTAGATAAATTAACTCTGAAATCTGAACACAAGTTACATCAATTCCTGCTTTTCCCTTCCACGTGTCTTTATTGGATCAAACTCAGAGATACTCTTTTTAAATTGCTGGTGCTATGCACCAGTCGGGACAGGGTTGAGGAATCACTTACAGGTTCATAATCCCTTATCTGAAACCCTTGGGGTCAAATATAAAAATTCAGAATATTGTTGAGGTTAAAATGACATAACGTACAGATGCTCTAAATTATGTGCCCACCCCAGCAAGGTCTTCCATAGCCTTGAATTAATATGTTGATGCTTTAGCACCAAGTAGAACTAACAAAGATGGTAAGGAGAGTCAGATGAGTGCAATTCAGGGGGGACCACAATGGAGGGCCACTCGAGGGTGTTTGCATGATCTCTGCCTCCTCATTTTCCCAGGTATGTAAAACTCCCTCCATTTGCTATGGGCATAACCTGAGAATTTGCCTCTGAGCAACAGCAAAAATAATGGGATGTACCACTATGGTCATATTTCCTTACATAGGACCCCATATTACAGTTGACTTAATTTAAACACTATCTATGCAAATGGCCAACAGGTATATGAAAAAATGTTCAACATCACTTGTCATCAGGGAAATGCAAATCAAAACTACCATGAGATACCATCTCACACCAGTGAGAATGGCACATATTAAGAAAACGAGCAACAACAAATGTTGGCGAGGGTGTGGAGAAAAAGGAACTCTCCTGCACTGCTGGTGGGAGTGCAAACTGGTCCAACCACTATGGAGAGCTGTGTGGAGATTTCTGGACCTACTAAACATAGAGCTTCCATATGATCCAGCAATTCCACTCCTAGATATTTACCCAAAGGACACAGAAACATCAATTCCAAAGAACACCTGCACCCCTATGTTTATAGCAGCACTGTTTACAATAGCTAAGCTTTGGAAACCACCCAAATGCCCAAAAATAGATGACTGGATCAAGAAGATGTGGTACATATATACCATGGAATATTACTCAGCGTTCAAAAAAGATAAACACATGCAATTTGCAGCAACATGGATGGTGCTGGAAGGGATCATGCTCAGCGAAATAAGCCAAAAAGAAAAAGAAAAATACCGGATGGTCTCACTCATAGCAGGAATCTAGAAAACTTAAATAAGGGACCAGGAAAATGAATATAAGAAAGTGAAAATCAAAATCAACAAAAAACTATGAACCAGAGACACTTTTTGGGGGGTGGGGGGCGGGAGGGGAAGGATTGGGGTCAGAATGGGGCGTTTGCAATTGTATGGGGGAATATAAAAATAAAATTTAATATTTAAAAAAAAAAAGGGGAATACAATTGTATGGGGAATATAAAAATAAAATTTATTAAAAAAAAAAAAATGGCAATCCCTATCACAACTGGCCACTAAAATTTGTTATTAAAAGGTGACAAAATTTAAATTTCAGTTCTTCAGTCCCACTAGCTCTGTTTCCATTGCTTCATGTCAGCCTGTCAACACGGCTACATCACACCCCGGACACAGAACATTTTATATTGTGGAAAATCTTGCCAGCCAGGTGCTCAAGAGACAGAAGCAAGGCAGACTCCTGACAAAAGCTGCAACCAGAGAGAACACAGTGAGGGAGAGTGAGACTCCTTCACACTGGAGTGAACGTCCAGAGAATCAGCGCCTGAACTGCTTCTATGTGAGCAGTACGGCCAAGTAGGACGGCAGTCTATGAGGGATTCCAATGAGACAAATTTCATCTGATTCTGAGGAACTCCGTACTCCCAGGTCTCCACCCCAACTCACAAAGGATGAAGAAAACAATGTCATAAAGTGGACGGTCATAAACTCAACAAGGCCACCAGAAGCAGTTTTTCTGCCTGTCATTCTCAGCAATGGGAGAGAAAGAGAACTGGAGAGAGCGGGAAGACGAGGGCAGATCCCCGGAATCAAGCTCCAGGACATCCAGGACAAGTCACTTCTGAACTAAGACTCGCCCCCACAGCAAGTCCGGGGAGGGGAATCCAGGGTTTGCAGGACCCAGGCGTGGGGAGGTGGGAAGCACTGGGGGAGGTCAGGTCTGTGTGGAACACTAGGTTCTGGACCCCTAGATTCTCACAATGAGTATCTGAGAGCCAGACAGGGGAGGAGGAGCAGGAGCAGAAGGGGTTGTTCCCTCAGCCCCTGTCATTGTAGGGGCTGCTCAGGGAACCTTGTATAGTTTCCCCCTTCCCACTGCTGGGTAGCTTTGGGGAGACATTGGAATGGGGGAACTTTAACAAGCTTTTTTGAAGTGACGGTGCTCTGAATTAAAAACTGGATTCAACCCTCAAAAGTCGAACAATTCTTTACAGGCATAGAGAATTTTTTTCTAGAGACTTTGATTCCTTCTCTCTGCCCCCGGGCACTGTGCCCCTGCAGAGGAGGATCTCCCTCCTCTGACCCCAGGGTGCGGTGATGGGCTCTCACTCACCTTATGTCCTAGATCTCCCGAGGTGGAGCAGGTCTGTGAAAGGAAAGAGACAAGGGGAAAGGGATAACAAGCAAGTCCTGACAGCTTTTAGATTCCCGGCCTCCCTCACTGCCACCCATCTAATACACAGACACACACGCTCATTGCACACCTGCACACACTGAGACACACACAGACATAACAGCTATTACCTCATGAACTTGGGCCTGGATTTAGTCACTACCTTTGCCACTCAGTCCCACATGCACTGCCAGCCAGTCCCTTTGTCGCCACTGCTACTTGCTGCTGTGACGAGGAAGTCAACAAACTGCAAATTTATAAATGTAATCAACATGGGGTCAGAGTCCTGGCCCTGGGGAGGAACTTTGTGACGCTGCCCATATGCTTTTGTACCTAGCGTGCCCTCAAAGGGAGGGGCCACCAAAGTAATAACTCCATGGCTTTGCAGCAATAGAAAGAAGTGCTGAAATAATGACTCAGGAATCTCTTCTGTGATGCAATGCTAGAGAATTAATGAACAAAATCAGTGCTGGACTACGTTACTAAATAACTTTTATTTTATTTTTATATATTTTTACATCATTTTTCATTGATACACAATGTATGCATTTTAATTTTGGTTATAGTCTCATAAAATCCCCACTTGCCTTATTTTGACCCTAATCCCTCCTGCTCCCACCCACCGTAGTATGTCTCTGGCTTATAGTTGCTTGCTGATTTTGATTTTTACTTAATATAATTAGTCATTTTCCTGGTCCATTATTAGGTTTTCTAAATTCCTGCTATGAGTGAGGCCATCCTGTATGAATACCTGATTTCTTTAAAAAGATTTATTTATTTATGCATAAGATAATTGGGGTACAGGCAAGAGGTGTGGGGGGTGAGAGGACTCACCAGAGATAGAGTGGGGAACAAAACAGGCAGACTGACAGAAATACACTGCTGAAGGGAGCAGTGGGAGAGTCAGGAGAGGTCTGCTGTGCCATGTGGGTATCTCCCTGGCCAGGCATCGAACTCATGCTTCAAATTGTTAAAAGTTACAATAATGTGCAGTTCATATATAAAGTCAGTGTTCACTGACATTGAAGTCTTCTGTTTCATCTCACACAAAGTGGTTAATGAGGTAGAGATAACAGGTGCAACCACTCAGGAAAATAGTATAGTTCCTACTATCAGCTGCACCACCAGCAACAAAAGGTCTCCCACTCATGAGGCTGGGTTGTAAGAAAGTGAAGATCAGGATAGACCCAGTTTTACCACTTGGACAGATGGATTATGCTGAGCTGAAGGTAGTTGGGAAAACGTATGTTGGTTTTGGCTGGTTTTGTGTTTGATTTTTGATTTTGCATTATTGGTAAGTTTGTCCAAAAATCCATCTGAAGTGAAAGAGACCCAGGAGAGTCAAAGCTATCTTCACAAAGTAGATCAAAGTTGCAAGACTTACCTTTTTCCATTTTCAGAAAACACAACAGCACTATGAAGTCAGGAATGTGAGGTGTTACTGTAAGGACAGACATACATAGCAATGAAATATGACAGAGTCCAGAATAAATCCACACATTGAGAGTCAATGAATTTTGACAAGGTTTCCAAGACAATCCAATGACTAAAGAAGATTAATGCTGCCAAAAGCAGTAACAACACAAATGTCCATCCACTGGTGAATGGGCACATGCAATGTGTGAAATCCACACAATGGGATATTACTCATCCATGAGAAAGAATAAAATAATGATTCATGCTCCAACATGGAGGAGAATTGAGAACATTATTCTACTTGAAAGAAGGCACATTTAGTATGATCCTTTTTGTTAAATGCTTAAAATAGAGAATCTCAGAGAGAAAATATCTTAGTGCTCGTCAGAGTTTGACTGATGAGGGCAGGGAATTCCTTGCTTAGGGAAATGAATGTGTGTTTGAGGAGATGAAAATGTTTTGGAATTTAAACAGTGGTAATGACTTCAACCACCATAGCATTATGAAGCACTGGATTTTATTTGACAAAATATATCCTGACAAAAAATTTCATTCCTAGGATAGAGTGTCCATTAAGCAAGGAAGTAAGAGAGTATGAGACAGGAATCAATTAAAAAGACAAGAATCAATCAATCAAAATTGACAAGGGTCAACATACCTGCTATAAAGAAAGATCTACAGGTAGTTATTATAACAGATTTACATATATTCAAAAATGTGTAGACACCTCAACGAGTTTTTTAAATTTCCAAGTTAAATTCCTATCAGTGGAAACTACGGCACAGGAAATAAAGTTACAGGAAGGGAATTAATGACTGATGAGATATTGCAAAACAATTTCTAATTTTCCCTCTATTTTTCATTAGTGTTTGCAAAGGATTATTAGTTTTTAATTTCCTTATCTGAATGATTATCACTTTTTTTTTTGTTATTTAGAATCTAAATGCTGATGGGAACAGCATTTCCTGTGAGCACTTTATACGTGCCCTGCCCAAAGGAGGGAGATCATCCCTAACTGGGAAGGCCACACTTGTCTAAGTGAGACCTGCAGGACACCTAGAGGGGCGATGAGCTCGGGGAGATTCCGAGTGGGTCCAGAGCGGGAAGGTGGGGTCTCTCACTCTCCAGTGCTCTGAGACTCCAGAAGTGGGTCCGGATGCTGGGCCTCTGGGAATAACAAACAACACTGGGGTTTCCTGTGTAGCGGAGACAAGAAAGTCTTTTCCTTTACTCATCATAGGCTCTGCAGGAAGGGCCTTATAAGGTCAACTAATAAAAGAGAGATGAGGGAATAAGTGTTTGGAAATGTGCTGTGATGTAAGGGTTCAACAGGCACACAATAGTCTTTTGTGCTAAAGTTACAGATGCACATGTGTACAGGGGAAGCTTTCTTCTCCCTGCCCCTGCTCAGATGAGCGCCCTTGGATGACAAGTCCCAGCAGCCCCCGAACCGGACTTCCTAACAAGAGGCACTACTGGGAACGAGGGGGCTGAGTGACCCCCGGGTCTATATCACACAGAAGCAGGTGGCCCCTCTCCCTCTTTCTTCTACCGCTTCAACTTGCCCCATGGACTTGGACGGGAGGTGCCTGGAAGAAACATCTGGGTCATTTTCACTGCTAAGGCTGCTCTTCCTCCTTGGCAGATGCAATGGCAGTCATTATCTTTTCTTTTTTGAAGATTTATATATTTATACAAAAGCTGGGGTACAGGCCAGATGTGCGGGAGGGTGAGAGGATTCACCAGAGACAGAGTGGGGAACAGAACAGGCAGACTAACGAAATACCCTGCTGAGGAGAGCAGCGGGTGAGACAGGAGAGGTCTGTTCACCATGTGGGTTGCTACGAGGCCAGTGGGGATCTATCCAGCCCTGCAGAGGCTGCAACAGCTTCACAGTATGACACTCAACTATGTCACCAGGAAGGCCCCAATCCTTTGTTCTTACTTAGTATTTGTCATTTTCCATACGTCCACAATTAGAAGATTCACACTCAATATTTTTAGCAATTCTTTTGGCTGTAAAATCAGAATGAACCTGAATTGTTTTGGTGGCCATATTCATCCTGCATTGCTATAAAGATATTTTTCCCTTAAAACAGCTCACAGGTTGGTGGTTCAGGTGTGTGTAGTTCACATCTGCTAGGTCATCTACTCAGGTCTTACAGAGTGTAATGAATGTGTGGCTGGGCTGTGTTTGCATCTGGAGGCTGGACTACTTGTACAACCTGTTCATTTCTGTGGTCATATGTCTTTAAGTCATCTGAAGGACAGTCTCTAGAGCAAGGCAGGTAGCAAAATGGAGTCTTGCGTAATCACAAATAGGTACAGGCCTTATAGCTGGTCATTTTAAACAAATTGGTGAGAGGCAATTTTCAGGTCCTGCCCACGCTCAAGTAGAAGGAATTTTGTAATAGTGCAAATTCCAGAGAAGGGGTCATGCAAGGCCACCCATGATCTGTTTGGTGACAGAAGCCAAACCTGAATTGATTGCACTGGTGTGATGCTCTTTAAAGTATGTATTTATCCAACTTTGTTACTTTTTTAAAGATCTATTAATTTATGCATATAAGAACTGGGGCACAGGCCAGAGGTGTTGGGGGGGAGAGAGTGGGGAACAGAAGAGGCAGACTCACTGAAATACACTGCTGAGGGGAGCAGTGGGCGAGAGAGGAGAGGTCTGCTGTGCCATGTAGGTTGGCTCCCTGGCCAACCAGGGATGGAACTCTTGCTGCAGAGGCTGAGGATAGCTTCACAGTGCTGTTCTTAACCTCTTGTGCCCTGAGGGAGGCCCAGGAGTCATTTATTTTCTATTTAGTTGCTTCTGCAGGGACTTTCCCATATCTACTCATTATCATTTATAAGCATTTTGATTGCAGAATCTTAGTATTTTATGGTGTTTTCATTATTGTATTACACTGAATTGCATTCAAATAAATGGTCTGTGTAATATAGATCTACAGAAATATGTTCACTCTTTCATTCTGACTAGTCTTATTTATGACTACATAGTCCATGTAGAAAATGTGATGTGAACTGCATTTTCTCTACTTATTAAATGCTGGTCTTGTTATTTGTCTATTAAATTGGTCTGTTTGAACTGTCCAAGTCTTCCCCACTTTAGTGACCTTTTTGGCCAGCCTCATCTGTGAGTTATGGAAGGAAGAATGTTGAATGTTTCAGGATGATTGGAGAGTTTCCCTTTTGCCTTGCTTATGGTGATATTTGGCATGGTTTTATTTGAGGTTATATAGTGCATGCATGTGGGAATTGTGAAATTTTCCTAGTGAAATGTATATTAATTAATTAGGTATCTCTGTTATCCCTTAATGATACTTTAATAGTACTTCATACATGTAGCATCTATGTAACTATATAATCTATACTTCATGTCTCAAGTTAAAGTTTCACTATAAACAACAGGTAGTTATAAAAGTCCAGTGGATCTTTCCCCTTTCAGTATAATTTACTTTCAAATTTGATCTGTCCTCTATGGTTATTTCGGATTGTTCATGTAACATGAATTGAAAATCTCACTTCTAGAAGTGAGGAAGATAAGGGCTGATTGAAGAGAGTTGCATGAAGGGTTATTTCCAATGGTGACAACAAGAGTGATGAATGGGGATGATCCAGGACTAGGAGGTGGTAGGGCCATGTCCACCTGGCCTACGTGGCAGGTGGAGGAACTGTGAGGACAGCGTTATGAATAGCCATAGGTGATGGAGACTTGCCACTCAGGCAGTGGAGAGGGACCTGGGTCCTGATGACTCCTAGTTCTGCGTCTTCTGCTCCCTGGTCTCCAGTGCTTCCTGTTGACTGAAGCCAACACAAGTCAGTGGGGCAGGAGCATGGTCAGTGGGTTCACAGTTGTCAGCCTCAGGTCTCAGCCTTGAGGCGGCTGATGGTGTATAACTCAGTAATATTTTGGAACTTCACTTCTTGCTACAACATCCGATTATCATTGTTGCTTTGTAATTACACTCCTGACCAGCATCACACTTAAGGAATTACACTCCTTTGGCCTCCCTGGTGGCACAAGGGGTTAAGAAGCAACCTATAAGCTGTCTGCAGCCACTGCAGCAGGAGTGTGATCCTGGCCAGGGAGAAACCCACATGGCACAGCAGACCTCTCCTCTCCAAATTCATTCTTTTGCTTGCGGATATGCTGTTGTGCACTATCAGTTGTTAGAACAACCAGTCTAGCCTACTGCTCCCCTCAGCAGTGTATTTCAGTCATTCTGCATGTTCTTCTCCCCACTCTGTCTCTGGTGAATTCTCTCATCCCCCAATACCTCTGGCCTGTTCCCCAGTTCTTGTATGCATAAATAAATAAATCTTTAAAAAAAAAAAGCAAATTACACTCCTGGCCAGCATCACACTTAAAAATATCAATATATTTTTTTATTACTTATGCTAGTCAGATCATTTTGATGTACATTATTCCAGCATAAATTATATTACTTTTTACTAATTCCTGGGACCATATGGACTATCATCTGCAGAAACATAAAAGACTTCACACCTAAATTCATGGGACTGACAGGTGCTCTGAGGACTGAATAGAATATTGGGATCTGAGGTAACTGTTTCAAAAACAAAATATGGCAGGACCTATGTTATTTTTATTTCTGAGAATCAGTGTTGCTGTAGGTGGTGCTACCCATGCTGTCTCTTTACAAGGTCCAGGCTTTGGGGGAGACTCCCAAGAAGAGGGGAGTTTTGCACTTCCCAGAAGATCTGAATAAGAGTTTCCATGGCAATGCCTGCTAATACTCTCCTGTTTGTTCTTGGTTAATGCATAAGTAAATTGGTTATAAATTGACTTGTGAAAAACTAATTCAGACCTAGGCATTAATTGGCCTATTGTTGTTATGCTTGAATCATTACTAAAGAAAGTAAAATTGCTAAAAGTATAGCCAGGAAAGAAATGTTTTGGCCCTGAGGACTATGAAGAACAAGCTGCCTTGAACCAGCTGTGCTTGGAAATCATAGCCTAACCCAGGAGATACGTGCTTGCTGAAGCAGTACATTTCCTGGTGTATGCAAAAGGTCAGCAGTTCGCAGGCTGTGTGGAGGTTAGGTATTTCTAGTTAAGAGTTAGACCTCAGTAAAATTAAAAATAAATTCGATGAGTTACTTTAGGCCACTTTGAAGTAACTGATAAATTAGCTAAGTTAATCGAGTGCTAGGGAGATAGGTTGATTTTAGTAACAGGATATAGGCTAGGACTCTCACGCCCACTCCGAAATTAGGAAAGTTTAATGGGATGATTAATTGTTACCATATTGTGTTGTCTTAGATAACTGACCATGCTGGGAAATGAGTTGCACCAAGAAAAACTAATTATCCCTGATGTTTTTCTTAAGGTGATCAAAGAAGTGCCCTGTTGGTATGAGACCAAGACGGACTCTATTATGTTCATGAGGAAACATGTAATGATTGTCTTTGTTTTGCTTCAATGCTTGTGATGATGTAATCTCACCGCTTGCCTTAATGTAAAAATAAAGACCCGTTGAGACACTCAGCAGGAGATACTTGCACTAGAGAAAGAGTGTCTGCCTCATCCCCCTCCCCTCAGCCCTCAGTTTTGCCCACTATTTCTTCTCCTTTCAGGGACTCCTGACATGACATTCTGCTGGAGTGGATCTCCAGCACAGTGTGAAAGGTTATCCAAAAAATGGGATTAACTTTTTTGCTTCAATATTCCATGATTCTTGGTGGCCCCACACAGGGGATAAGGGTTGCAGAGAGGACAATATCCAGTCTGGTTAGTCAGTCCTTGCCTTCTCTGAGGGACTGAGTTGGTGATGGTGACAGTGATGGAGAGGATAGTACTTGCATTTAATTCTTACATAGCAAATACCAGGAATTTCTCCAAGTAGTAGGGTGCATTAGCTACCAATCCTCCCCACCATTACTGTGGCAGGTGTGATGATTCCTACTATAGCATGCAGAGTCTCAGAAAGTGTTTCAAAGAGCTGGAAGAAGTAGGCAGCACCTGAATCCAGGAAGGTTGTACTTGAAGTGCACTGTCTTCTCAGCAAATAAAATGTGCCTTTCTCTGTTATTAGTTAGTGTGACTCTGGATCCACACAAAGCTCATCATGAACGAATTCTGTCTGAGGATCAGAGACATGTGACCCATGGAGGCAGCCAGAAGGAGTATTTCAGTTCTACAAGATTCTGTTCCTTACCCTGTGTCCTGGCTGTGAGAGCTTCACCTCAGGAAGACATTACTTTGAAGTGGATGTGGAAGAAGGATCTGGGTGGGACTTAGGAGTTCGTCTGGAAACGTGCAGAGGGACAGGGACCTGACCCCAGAGCCTCAGTCTGGCTTCTGGGCCATCAGACTCTGCCAGGAGAATGACTACAAGGCCCTTACCTCTCCCACAAATCCTCTTCCGTTGAGGGAGCAGCCCCTGCTGGCGGAGTTTTTCCTCTTCTCTGATACTCTTAGGCCTTATTTCCATGCTAAACATTCTTCTCCTTTGTTCCTCCCTCCACTGCTGAAGTCAGTCTAAAATTGTCTTAATTAACAATTGTAGAAATAGAATGTCAGTCCTAATAGGACAGGACTTGGTCAGTTTGTCATCTGCTGTTTCCCTTTACCTGGACCAGCGCTGAGTTCTCAGTGGACACTCAGTGAGTGTGCCATGACTGCTGGACACAGCCACTGTGCAGACAGCACAGAAGATCAGCCTGACCTGCGGGAAGTGAGAGAACAGCAAAGTCATCCCTGTGCTCTCCCCCGTCACTGGGTCAGATCTCTGACCTGCCGGGGTCCTGGTGTGACACTGGGTGTCTGGCCTCTTCCATTTCATGCCAGGGTTTCACGCTTCATCAATGTTATAGTTTGGGTCAGTATTTGCTTCTGTTTCTAGACAAACCATCCCACTGTATGGATGTCACACATTGTGTGTGCCCGTTTATCAAGGATGGACATTGTTCTGTCCACTTTGGGGCTAGTTCAAACGATGCCACTGTGAACAGTGTTGTACAAGATTTTCTGTGATTATGGTCAAATTTGGAGTTTTGTGACTAGAGGTAGAATTGCCAATTCCTGTGGTAACTTGTTCAACTTTTTAAGGAACTGTTTTCCAGAGAAGCTACAACATTGTAAATGCTCACAAGTCACATGTGCTATTGCAGTTTTCCCACCTTATATTGTGGTTATTTGTAAATGTGGCTATGCTAATGGATATTAAGTGCTATCTCATTGAGATTTTGTTATTTTCTGGCTTTTACATTTTCCTAATGACTGTGATGGTGACAGCTTCATGTATTTACTGGCTATTTGTGTCTTTTGGGAATAATCTCTATTCACATGCTTGGCCCATTTTAGTTGGGTTATTTGTATTTAGGTTTGTAAAAACGTTTTTTTATTTTTTTAATAAATTTTATTTTTATATTCTCCATACAATTGCAACCCCTTATTTTGACCCCAATCCCTCCCCTCCCCACCCCACTCCCCATAGAGTGTCTCTGGTTCATAGTTGTTTGTTGATTTGATTTTCACTTTCTTATAGTTATTCATTTTCCTGGTCCCTTATTTAAGTTTTCTACATTCCTGCTATGAGTGAGACCATCCGGTATTTTTCTTTTTCTTTTTGGCTTATTTCGCTGAGCATGATCCCTTCCAGCGCCATCCATGTTGCTACAAATTGCATGTGTTTTATCTTTTTTGAATGCTGAGTAATATTCCATGGTGTATATGTACCACATCTTCTTGATCCAGTCATGTATTGTTGGGCATTTGGGTGGTTTCCAAAGCTTAGCTATTGTAAATAGTGCTGCTATAAACATAGGGATGCAGGTGCTCTTTGGAATTGATGTTTCTGTGTCCTTTGGGTAAATACCTAGGAGTGGAATTGCTGGATCCTATGGAAGCTTTATGTTTAGTAGGTCCAGAAATCTCCACACAGCTCTCCATAGTGGTTGGACCAGTTTGCACTCCCACCAACAACAGTGCAGGAGAGTTCCTTTTTCTCCACAAGCTCACCAACATTTGTTGTTGCCAGTTCTCACTGGTGTAAGATGGTATCTTAATGGTAGTTTTGATTTGCATTTCCCTGATGTAAAAATGTTTTTTAAAAGATTTATTTATGCATATAGGAACTGGGACTGGCCAGTGGTGCAGGAGGTGAGAGGATTCACTAGAGACAGAGTGGGGAACAGAACAGGCAGACTGATGAAATGCACTGCTGAGGGGAACAGGGGGCAAGACAGGAGATGTCTGCTGCGTCATGTCAGTAGCTCTCTGGCCAGCTGGAGTTGGAACTCCAGCTGCAGTCACTATGGACAGCTTCATAACACTGTGCTTAACCCTTATACCACCAGGGAGCCCTGTAAAAGTTTTACATGCTAATTACAGTTCTAGGTATGTCCCTTATCACCTCTGTAATTCAGAATCTTTCTGTCATTCTCTGAGCTGTCCTTTCACATTCTGAATGGAGTCCAGTGAAGCTCAAGAACCTTCAGTGTTGTTGCTATTCATCCAGGTATTTCTACTTTTATTCCTTGTGTTTTGCTGCCATGCAAATAACTGCTGCCTTTGGTGAGCCCAATGTAACAAGAGTTTTCCCTGTGCTTCTCTCAAAAGGTGTTAACCATTTCTGTTACTACATTTAGATCTGTGGTTCATTTTGAGTGCTGTATATGATGTAATGCAAGTCTCCACTTTCATTCTTTTGCTTGCAGATATGCTGTTGTGCCACCCTCAGTAGTTAGAACAAGTAAGTAATTTCCGTCTTACTGTATTGTCATTGGTTATTGTAGCTAAAAGATTTCTTGAATGTGTTAGTCTTTTAAAAGGACTGACGTTTGTTGACATTGATTTTCTGTTCTTCATGAACCCCCATCTCATGGCCATTGGTGTCCTTCTGTTTGCTTTGGTTTTCATTTGCTCTTTCTGCCTTGAACAAGAAGGTGAAGTTAGTGATTTAAGAGCTTTTGACTATGATAGTGGCTTTTACATCTGTCATCTCCTAGGCCCTGCTGTTACGGCAGCCCCTAAAGTTTGGAGTGTTGATTTTCATTTTCACTCATTCAAAGCCTCCATATTTTTCTAACTTTCTTGTCATGTTCTCTTTCATCCATTGATAATTTAGAGTGTGCTCTTTATTTTTCACCCTGTGCTCTTCTTACGTGAATGTCATTCTAGGTAAGAAGGTATATTTGATGGTATCCCACATGTCTCTGAAGCACAATTCATTTCTCTTTACATTTTTCTCATTTTGTTTCCTCAGACTGGGAGGACCATACTCTTCTGCCTGCTCAATTAGGTTTTGAGGCCAATAGAAAATTTTTATTCATTCTGTCATGTTTTAAACTTCAGAAATTGTATTAAGGAGGATTATATTAACACACAGGGTACACGGGGCTAGGGCCTGTCACATAGTTGGTGTTCAATAAATTCCCAGCTGTTCCTGGGCCACTGAAGGAAAATTACCATGTGTCAGCTCATCGCACGTCGGAGCAAGCTCCAACTGAAAGGGCCATCTATGCTGAGAGACAGAGAGAGGACGGAGAGAGAGAGAATGCACAGTTACAAAGGATGCTAAGATTTCTACTGCGGAAGTCCTTTGTGATACCATCATTCTGAATTATCAGACTCCTCCCGACCTGTATTGTTTACACCCATCATCCTGGGCTCTCTCTTCCTGCCTCTAATTCTTGCCTCTTTCTCCCCCGTAGTAATCATTAGTTTGCCATCATTTTTGTTTTTTTGCTTGTTTGTTTTAATTTTATTTCATATATTTTTACATCATTATTCATTTTTGTAAAATGTATACACTTTATGTTGTTACCGTCCTCATAAAATTCCCAGCACCTTGTTTTGATCCTACTCTCTTCTCCCTGCTGTCATCACTTTTGTAATATGATCTCCTCAAACCTCCTCAAGGCTACTTTCCCAGTCCCAGCTCTTTTTCCCAATTTTATTTTTTCAAAGGGTAAGAAACAGTTCTTGGGAAATCTGTCCCTTCCAGAGATTCTGGTAATTTCTGGAACCAGTTCGAGTCTAATCTGTGGGCACACAACACAAACACACACAACAAACACAGCCAGTCAGCACACCACAGAGAATCCATCACACTGCTACAAAGTCCTTCCAACAAAGTGCACAAAACCGAGAACATCTAAAACACAGACAAACATGGGTTTTGCTTGGTAACAATCATACATACCACATGACATTACACACACACAAGCTGTGTCACTTACATGCAACACACACTATCACACCCTCAATTGTCCCCAACCACAACACATCACCCAGTCTGCATGCACGTCATCAATACTGCTGAGTGCAGCGTGGAAAATCTCTTATTTCACAGCTCTGTGCTGAAGCTACTAGATACTGGGGATTCATCAGTGAAAGATGCCAGCACAAACCCATGATCTTGTGGGACTTGCATGCTCATGAGGAAGGCAGGAAGTAAGCAAGATAAATAAATATTCAGTGATCAGTGTAATGGAAACAAAATAGCCTGGGAGTAGGTTTGCACCTGGGAAGGGGATGAATTTTAAATAGGAAGTCACACTAGTCCTGGTTGAGGGGAGTGCTGAAGGATTTGAGGAAAAAACACCTTAGGGATGTGGGGTGATGATTCCCCACAAAGTTATCACTAGGACTACAGGCCTATTAAGGGACTCCAGTGATCTCTCCCATACCAATTCTTTGAGATCTAACAAACTAGACTCCCCATTAAGAGGTAAGCACCCCCAGGTGCTGCCCCACTGTTCGGCTAGTTGTCTCACCACATCACACACATCGCCTGAAGCACTGGACTCTTCCCACTTAGGGGACATATCTCTGAGGGCTCTACTGCATCCATGCCCTCTCAGCTTTGACCACTGCATGATCCCCTCCTTCACACAGCAGGTGCCGGGGGCGCAGAGGTCACAAGACAGACGCTGTCATGAGCTTGTCTTTCTCTGGCTCTGCTGTGTGTGGGTGGTTGATCCCCTTTGGGTTCCCTCATCTCCTTTCCTGGTCCTCTAACAAGACAACTCGGGATGAGCTGTGCCCAGTGCAGAGTCTCATCCACGACAGTGACAGTGGAGGCAGATGCCAGGAGTCATCATGGGAACAGGGACCTCTGTCTGTGAATCTGATGCCTCAAGAGGGGCCTCTCCCTTCCCATGTGAGGCCAGCCTCACATGCTCTGTCAGGTCATGATCACATTTTAATTTGTCCCCTCTGTTTTTGCTCTGAAGGAAGGGTGCTGTTCCTACCAGGTCCTCCAGTCAGGATTCCTGAGTGTAAAACTTATGGCATTTTAAGAAGTCTCCCCTTTCATCTATCTGGACCTGCCCCACATCAGTTTCATTTCTGAGTTGACTCTAGTCAGAGGAACTTACCTTCCAGGAATTTGGACATGGAGGTGCAGAGTGACTAGCAGCGATTTTGTGACTGACTGTCGTGTGTGGAGGAATGCAAAATCCAGGCCAAGGTTGCTCTGGGTGGATTGATTTCTCTCTCTGTGAGTGTGTGTGTGTGTGTGTGTGTGTGTGTGTGTGGTGGGTGGTGGGTGGCAATAAGGAGCACGCCAACTGTGCAAATAATCAGGACTTTGCTTTCTATCTCTCTCCCTCTGCTTTCTCTTTGGAGACTTCATGCCACATCAGAGATCAGGGTGTGAGGTGACTGAAGGGCAGGCACTTGGGGTTCAGAGGAAGGGCATCCCAGGAGCACAACCCCAGGCATAAGGAAGGCTGGTGCAGCCCTTGGGAGAAATCACCTCCGTGGGAGAGCAGTCTGCAGAGACGTGCTCTGGCTCCGAGGGCTAGTCCTGAAAATAGGGGGAAATAATCTATCCAGTTCCTTGGGTTGGATCTGCTTTTAGTCCAGGCCCTGTGAGTGCAACGGAAAGGTCTCTACTTCCTCCCTCAGCACCTCCCCACACACTCCAGCAAGGGGAGGGCAGCAGGGCTGGGAGCCTGAGCAGCTGCAGCTGTGGGGAAGGGCAGACCCTCTGCTCTGGTTCTGCTCCTCTGTCTCCAGCTCTCAGTCCTCACTGGTGGACAGTGGGGGTCCAGGACAGGAACCCACAATGGACAGGCCTTGTCCTCTGCTTCCTGCCTCCACAGGCCTGGTTCTGCAAATTCTCTCTGCCTCAGGCACCCAACCTTGCCCTGGGAAACCTGTCCTCCCTGGACGGAGACTGTCACCTGCCTTGTGCCCAGGGACTCTGCTCTCAGCACCAACTCCTTCTCTACCACCCTCTCCAGCTCTCCTGCCTCAGTGTGGGCTCCATGAAAACTGGATTAAGCTTTCTTTGAGCTTTGTGGGTCCAGACAACCATATATGGGGGTGTGAGGAAAGTCAAGTGTCCCTGACCCCATGCACTCTTCTCCCAAAGCATTCCCTCTGTTGCTGCAGGACAAAGAAGTAACTCAGAACTTGGGGCTGACTCCTCCCAAGTTCCTTTGATACAGAGAGACTATCTCTCTCCCTCCCTGACTTCTCTTCTCTCCTACAACTGTTGCTAGCAAACCTGTCTGCTTCTCTCTCTCTCCTAGTACCTGGTAAGAACACTTTCTGCCATGAGGAATGTTCTTTACTTGGATTATCTCAGACCATTGGCAGGTATGTCTCCAGAGAGAAGACTTCAACACTGTGCAGGCTCAGAGGCTCAGGTGAGGTTTAATCCTTCACACAGAAAATCCTGTCTGATTCATCTCTGCCTACAGATACTCAGTAGAACTTTCAGGAAGAGCATGGCCTTAGTCCCAGCAATCGGGAAGATGGGAGGAAGCCACCTGCTCCACCTGCCAGCAGCTGATGACAGAGCCTGTGAGCATCTACTGTGGGCACAGCTTCTGCTGCAGGTGCATAACCAGGTACTTATGCATTAATTGTGATGATGCGTTTCTGTCCCTTGGGTGGAACATCATTTCAAAGGGAAAGTCTCTGCCCAACAGTCACTGGAAAACCTCATTGAGAGCATCAAGGAGGTGGATAATGAGAGGCTGTGTGAGGAACACGGGGAGCATCTCCACCTATTCTGTGAGAACGACGGGCAGCTCATCTGCTGGTGCTGTGAGCGCTCCCCCCAGCACAGAGGACACAGCACGGCTCTAGCGGAGGACGTATGTCCAGGCTACAAGGTGAGTGAGTGGCCACTCCTTTCAGCAAGTACTTCCTCTTATGTTGCGCATTTTGATTCAAATTAGTTAGTCTGAACACCAAGATTGTGACCCTAAAAATGTTTCCATCATGCTTTTTTCTGAAGAGTAGTTTATTATGATCCAGTGAGTCAGGTCCTGTGATCTATGCCAAACTTCAAAGTTGGTCAGAACCATACCAGTAGGAACTTCCTGTAATGAACTTCTGCTGGACAATACATTGTGCTCTTTGCCAACCTGCCTCATTCATAGCCTCCCCTCAAATACATGATTGGAGACACCACAACATGCAAGTGTATAGGACATCATGTGAAATCCCAGAAGTCAGAACCACAGCCTACAGTCTACACGGAGTAAGAAAAGGAACACATGATCACTCATGTCCCTTCATGTGGGTTGTGAGGGTGCGCACCAAGAGGTGTGAATGGGTGTGGGGGATTCTGCCCAGAAGTGAGTCCTGACAGGAAAATGTAAATAAACATGTGTGGTGAAAAAAACAGGATCCACTCAGGCAGACTACCTATCACGGCAGCTTGCCTGACATTCCAGTACCTTCTCGGGGGTATGTGATGGGAAAGGCAGGTGAGGGCATAAGAAAGGGAGTCAAGGAAAGAACTTGAGTGTCACTCAGAGTCTACTGGTCCATAGCTGGAATTTATTTGTGGTAGGAAAGATCAGGATGACATTAAAAGAACATTCTGCATGCACAAAATAAACATCAAGGAGTAAAATCAAAGTTAGTCCTCTAAGAAAGGGGATGGAAACAGGCTGTAGCAAGGAATAAGAAGGAGAGTTGAAAGATTTAGAAAGAATCGGTGAGTGATGAAGACTTCAGACAGGTTCAGGAACCTCCAAATTTTCTCACTCAGTGGCTCTGAGTAAAGCTGTCCTGTGCTCTGGAGGAATGAAGAAGTGGGATTCATTCCTCCTCTGCCCTGCTGACATTTGAAGGAAACATCCCCAGTGTGGGTGCTGTGTCCCTCATCCTTGAGTGCCTGTGTCTTGTGTGAAGGTTCTGGATCCTGTGTCAGGACGTGTCAGTCCTGAGCACCATCAGAGCACTCACCTCCCCCTCTAACCCCATGAGCAGCTCATCATTGTAACGGGGCAGATCCCATAACTTGCCCACCAAGTAGTATAAAATAAAGCCACACAAGGTGATGGACGTAGCCTCAGGAGTCAGACTATAGTGGTCAAATTTAGTGAGTTTCACATGAAGCACTGGGCTCTCCCCTCATTGGGGACATTTCTCTGGAGACTCTACTCTCAGCTCTGGGCTCTGCATGAACCCCTCCTTCACATAGCAGATGTCAAGGGGCAGTGGTCACAGGCCAGACCCTGTCATGAGCTTGTCTTTATCAGGCTGCTGCTCTGTGGGTGGTTGATCCTCTGTGGGGTCCCTCATCTCCTTTCCTGGTCCTTTGACTGAAAACTGGGGATGAGCTGTGCCCGGTGCTGAGTCTCATCCATGATAGTGACGGTGGAGGGAGAGGCAGGGAGTCATCATGGGATCAGGGACCCAGGGGCACATTCACCCTCTGTCTGTGAGCTGGATGCCTCAGGAGGGGTGTCCTGTCCCTGTGAGGGGTCTGCTCCCCTGACTGTCCAGGTCACGTCACCATGATATTTTAAATAGTCCCCTCTTGTTACTCTGAGAGAAGTGTACTGTTCCTACCAAGCTCCTCCCTGTCAGGATATCCAAATGTGCAACCTTTGGTATATTGACAGGTTTCCGCCCTCATCTACCTGGACCAGCCCCACGTCAGTTTCATTTCTGAGTTGACTCTAGTCAGAGGAACTTCCCTTCCAGGCATCTGAAAATGGAGCTGCAAAGCGACTGGCAGCGATTTTGTGACTGACTGTCCTGTGAGGAGGAGTGAAATTGTCCAGGCCAAGGTTTGCTCTGGGGTGGACTGTGATGTCTGTGTGTGTGTGGTGGGAGCAATAAGAGGAGCTCAGCCAAGTAAAATTGGTCAGGACTTGCTTTCTAGCTCTCTCCTCCTCTGCTTTCTCTTTCAAGACTCCATTTCACGTCTTAGATCAGGGTGTGGGATGAGCGAAGGGCAGGCACTTGGACTTCAGAGGAAGGGCATCCCCAGGAGCACAACCCCAGGCATAAGGAAGGCTGGTGCGGCCCTGGGAGAAATCACCTCCGTGGGAGAGCAGTCTGCAGAGATGTGCTCTGGCTCCGAGGGCTAGTCCTGAAATAGGGGGAAATAATCTATCCAGGTCCTGGGTTGGATCTGCTTTTAGTCCAGGCCCATGAGTGCAAAGGAAAGGTCTCTACTTCCTCCCTCAGCACCTCCCCACACACTCCCAGCAAGGGGAGGGCAGCAGGGCTGGGAGCCTGAGCAGCTGCAGCTGTGGGGAGGGCAGACCCTCTGCTCTGGTCCCTGCTCCTCTGTCTCCAACTCTCAGTCCTCACTGGTGGACACTGGGGGGTCCAGCACAAGGACCCCACAGTGGACAGGACTTGCCCTCTGCCTCCTGCCTCCCCACATCCTGTCTCTGCAAATTCCCTCTGCCTCAGGCACCCTGACCTTGTCCTGGGAGACCTGTCCTCCCCTGGAGGGAGACAGTCACCTCCCTTGTGCCAAGGGCCTCTGCTCCCAGCACCAACACCTTCTCTACCACTCTCTCCAGCTCTCCTGCCTCAGTGTGGGCTCCATGGGAACTTGAATAACCTGGAGCCCCTTTTACTTTGTGGGGTCCAGAGAACCAGACATGGGGGTGTGAGGAAAGTCAAGGGTGATTGTTCCATGGACTCTGCTCCCCAACGATTCACCTCAGTGTTGCTAGCAGGACAAGGAAGGAAATCAGGGCCGACTCCACCCGAAGCTCATTAGACATGGAGAGAGTTTCACTCTCCCTCCCTGAGTTCTCTTCTCTCCCGCGACTTTTGGGAGCCCCTCTTTCCTTCTCTAGCACTGTTAGTACCCGAGCACTGTCACTGTCTCCCATGACGCAATATTCACTACTTGGATATCCTGGGACCATTCTCAGATGCTAAGCATTTAATTATGGCTGGTGAGACTGAAACGCTGAATTTAAATGTGACTGAATTTTAATCTAAACTGAAGTGGGCAAATATGACTGGGATCACCCTATTCTGCCACAGAGGAACAGGCGAGGCATCTTTCAAATTGCATCCATTTCTCTCTCCAGAGAGAAGACTTCAACACCTGTGCAGGCGCAGAGGCTCAGGTGAGGCTTCTGTCCTTCACTCTGGAAAATCCTGTCTACTTCATCTCTGCCTCTAACCTGATATTGGAGCTTTTCAGGAAGGGCCATGGCCTCAGCCACAGCTACCCAGAATATAAGGGAGGAAGCCACATGCTCCATCTGCATGGAGCTGATGACAGAGCCCGTGAGCATCCACTGTGGGCACAGCTTCTGCCGCCGGTGCATAGAGGACATCCTTGAGAACCCACAAGAGACGTCATCCCTGAGGGAGCCCCAATGTCCCTGTGCCGGGCACCATTTCAAAGGGAGAGTCTCCGATCCAACAAGCAACTGGAAAACATCATTCAAATAATTCAAATTCTCAAGGAGAGTGCCTCCCCTGGTGGCACAGCGTTTGAGTGCCTCGCTGTGAAGCAGTCCCAGCCTGTGCAGCGCCGGTTCAATCCCCAACCGCCGGAGAGGGTTCCACAAAAAAAACAAAACAAAAAAAAAAAAAAAAACAACCTCTCAAGGAGATAGACAGTGAGAGGCTATGTGAGGTACATGCGAAGAAGCTCCATCTGTACTGTGAGGACGACGGGCAGCTCATCTGCTGGCGCTGTGAACACTCCCCCCAGCACAGAGGACACCGCACGGCTCTAGTGGAGGACGTGTATCCAGGCTACAGGGTGAGTAGCCAGAAACTTTAGCAAGGACTGCCTCTCAGGTTGCGCATTTTCACTCCAATCAGTTGGAGTGAAAACCATTATCCTGACCCTAAAATAAATTTGGACCATATCATTTTCCTGAAATAGTTTATTACACATCCATGTTGAATTTATTACATGTCCACCCCGTGTCCATCCTGACCTTCAAGGTTGAGCAGAATCCTTTCCTGTAATGAACTTCCTGTAATGAACTTCTCCTGGACAACAGATTTTGCTCTTTGCCACACGGGCCTCTTTCATGGCCTCACCTCGAATATTTAATTGGAGACACCACAGCTTGGAAGAGCACAGGAAAGAATCTGAAACCCCAGGGGTCAGAACCACGGCCTTTTTGATAGCCACAGTATAAGGAGTGAGGAAGGAACACAGGACACCTGATGTCCCATGGTGTGGGTGGTGAGGGGCCACACAGGGGTGGGAATGAGTGTAGGGGAGACTGCCCAGAAGTGAGTCCAGAAGGACACACTCAAAATAACCGTGTGTGGAGGAGTGAGGATTCCAACTCAGGGGAAACCACGTGTCATGAGAGCTCACCTGACTATCTAGTACCTGGTCAGGGGGAGTGTGATTGGAAAGACAGTTGAGGCCATAAGACAGGAAATTAAGAAGGAACCCTGGTGTTTCTCAGAGTCTAAATCCTGGTCCAAGTTGGGATTTTATTTGTGGAGGGAAAGATCAGGCTGACACTTAAAAGAACATTCTGCATGCACAAAATAAACATCAAGGAGTAAAATCAAAGTTAGTTCTCTAAGAAAAAGGATGGAAACACGTTTTAGCAAGGATTAAGAAGGACAGTTAAAGAATTTAGAAATAATCGGTGAGTGATGAAGCCTTGAGAGGTTCAGGCACCGCCACGTTTCTCACACAATAGCTGCTAAAGTGAGGCTCCCTGTGCTGTGCAGGAATGAGGAAGCAGGATTCCTTCCTCCTCTGCCCTGTTGACACTGGAAGGAAACATCCCCAGTGTGGGGCTCTGTGTCCCTCATCCTTGTTGTGCCTGAGTCTTGTGTGAAGGTTCTGGATCCTGTGTCAGGGCGTGTCAGTCCTGAGCACCATCAGAGCACTCACCTCCCCCTGTAACCCCATGAGCAGCTCATCACTGTAATGGGGCAGATCCCATAACTCGCCCACCAAGTAGTTAAAAAAAAGCAATAAAAGTTGATGGTCGTTGTCGCAGAAGTCAGACTGCTGAGGTCGAAATATGGTAAGAGTTTCAGTTCTTTCTAGATGGAAGCTGTGAGCTACTTAGTTTTTGCCTTCATGACTTGGTTTCTACGTCTCTCATCAGAGACTGAAAATGTGAGAAACTGTGTGACAAGTAACCCAGAGATAGGTATGGAAACTAATCACTGTAAGTCGACGTCATGACAGTTCTTCAGGTGACAACAGAGTCACCCCCACCCCCCCCCCCGCCAAGAACTGGTTCTGTAACTTCAGCTGCCATCCTGGGACTCCTACCTGACTCACCTTCACATGTAAAAAGTTCCACGTGTTTCCAACACTCTGTATTATGATTGGTCCAGGCATTATTTTATAAAATGTACTTTTAGATGATTATAATCTTGTACTATATGTTGCATGTCCCTGGCAGACTGCAGTCATGTAAATAGCTTAGTCTATGGTCCACAGATGAGCTGGGAATCACAGATGGCCTACAGCACAGAAAGAGGTTACAATCCTGCCACTTCCCAGGGCCACTGAGGGCATGAGTTACGTGAATGCCCTTATGTTGCTTCTTCTCAAAGTCTAAGGACTCAAAAATATATTCAATGTTATTGTACATCTTGGAGCCTGGGATTCTTTTAAGTGTCAAATGAGAGTTGTGGAATGGACAAGCCATAACTCACCCAATTTTTCCTTCAGGAAAAGGTCCAGGGATTGTGACAAAACTGAAGGGAGAGCAAGACCTCTGTAAGAAGCTGGAGTTGGTCAAGGAAAATGAAATAGCACGATGGGAGGTAAGACTTTGATTTTCTTGATCTCAAACTATTTTCCAGACTAGAATTAGGTGATTGGGAAAAATATTCATTGATATTTTTTTCTCAGTAAATCAGACCAAACTGTAGAAACACAAAGAATATGCCTTTTTCTTTAATATTTGCCATTAGTTGTCTCTATCTAGGAGAATTTTCCTCTGATTTCTGTTTCTATGAATAGTAATTGGCTAGGTGGCCTAAAACCTCCGTCAGAAGAATCAAAAATGTTGTGCTCCTTACATTTCAAGTTTTCAGTGACTGAAATTACCTCCTGTCTGAAGATCATGAACTCACCTGGGCACATTTACCATAGCACAGGGTCTGACACTCAACCTCCTAGTTCCAATATCAGCTTTCGTGAATACAAAAAGAGGACCAGTGCAGGAGGCAATCCCATAACTCAAGCTTGTGAGACTGTCGATGAGGATAGAGCTCTGCAAGAACTTACACACTTGCACTGTAGACTGTGGGTCTCTAAGACAGTGTCCGTGGCTGACCAGCCCCTGCAGGATCAGAGACACTTCTTTTATGGAAATATGGATGTAATCCATCCTTAGTAATCAAATTTATGAGTCATTTTCCTCTTTCAGGGTTTCTTCCCACATTTGTCCTATTCTTTGTAGATGGTCATATGCGAAATTAAACTCCTCCTATCCTCATGTTAAAATCCTGTAAGTTTGGAGGGCCTTACTAGCAACTGGCAAGTGGAGATCCTTGTCACTGTAGCATTGCAACTGCCTCTGTCTCCTCCCTTCTGGAATCTGGGGTAGTGGGGAGAACTTCTACTGCTACACACCATATAGGAAACCATGTCAGTGCCACAACATCTCCCACAACACCACAGTCACTGAAGCACAGTGTGACTTGAGAAAGCACCCATGGAATTACATTCTGTCCTCCCAGAGAAAACCCAGTCTCTCAGTGTTTTTTAGTCTCATCCATCAGGATGGTAACTGAATCCTGGCTTAAGGCAACAATATTTCTGGTAACTATTCAGACCTCACCGTGTTGAGAATCATAGATTCCTACCAGTCTGATGTCTTCAACTCAGAATCATTTATATTCGTTACAAGCCTTTATTTGAAGAAATCCTCTCCCCACCCCCACACACACATAGATAGCTTCTTACATCCCCACTAACGCTTGGTTTTCTCTTACAAATGATAAGTTCTTTGATCTTGGCAAATTTCATGATTCTGCGACTCCTGCCCTCTCCTCTTTTATCTCTGGATGAGATGAAGGAAAGTGAGCAGGTGCCAAGAGAGCTAGGATCATCTTTCCCACATCTGAGTGTCAGCCTCTTGGGCTGGACTCTGCAGAGGGAGCTGGGCGCTTTTTGAGCTCCAGGGCCCAGGGGAAAATGACCCATAGCAGGTAAGCAAACTTTTCTGGGGTGTTTGTGCTAAATACAGATGACCTGACATTGCCATTTTCCTCATTTCTAACTGAACAGCCCAGTGCATTGTGTTCAGTTGTTTTCTAGCCGTTGCCACTCTCCATCTGCAGAACTTTTTCAGCATTCAAACCAGAAAATCTATGTCCATTAACAATAACTCCATTGCTTCCTCCTCCAAGCTCCTGGCAGCCACCATTCCACTTCTTGTTTCTCATTTTGACTAGGGACCTCATATGAGAACATTCATTCATCTTTCGCTTTTGCTCTATGGCTCATGTCCCTCAGCATGAATCTTCAAGATAGTCCAGTTGGGCACGTGTCACAGTTTGCTTTCCTCCTAGGGGTGAGCAGATTTGCACTGTGTCTCGGCCCACCTGTGTTTACTGACTCACCATAGAGGTATGTTGGGTTTGTTTCCCCCTTTTATGCCTACTTTCTTGATTCTAGGAGAACATAGAGCTTCGGAGACGAGAAATCCAGTCTGAGTTTAGGAATCTCCACAGCTTCCTCGATGAGGAGGAGAGGGATTATCTACAGAGACTGGAGAAAGAAAAAGAGCAGCTGCTGAGGAGACTGCAGGAAGATCAAGTCAGTATGGCAAGCAGAGTATTGAATTTGAGAAACTCATGATGAAATTAGAGAAGAAATGTCAAGAATCATCCCAGAATTTTATGCAGGTAAAAGGCTGTGAACTTGTGGGAAAGAAAGGAGGTTTCATCTGTTCCTGACTATTGAGAGGAGAATGACGAGGGAGCCTGGGGAGATTTCTGAGACCTGTCTACTTCACTTAATTGTGGCACTGAAATAAAAGAAACATTCTTTAAAAATCTATGTCCATGTCCGCTGGTGGCCTTGCAGGTCCAGGAGTCAGCATGTGAATCAGAAATTTAAACTTTCTCTGGGTAGACACGGAGGTTTCCTGTTTTTATGGAACCGCAGTAGAGCTTCCGGCCATTTATTCGCCCCTATCAACTGTTCATGGAACCCTTTCTAACCATTTCTTGAATAGAGTGAGGCAGCCAAAATAAATGATAACCTTCTCCTGATTCACTTATTGTCATGGGCCATAGGCTCTTATGGGACCTGCTTTCAGCTGCCTGAAGCTTCCAATGGGTGAAAATAAATGCTTGGACTCCAGCTGCTATTGCAGGACTGGTAGTTACACTATCAGGATGAGGATGTAGCGTGACAGCGCCCTCAGCAGGTGACACCTGCTGCCTCCTCCTCAGTGGCCCAGCACCATGGTTTGGGCATGGATTCACCACTGAGGACATTTGTCATCAGTGATCTCTGATATGGGCTCCTCAGAAAGAAATTAGGTCGCTTATAGCAAAAGGTAACATGATCAAGTCCTGTGGTCACAGGCTAATGTGACTACAGTCTCCACGACTCCCCACAAGCTTGAGCAAGTGTGATCACACACTTACACACACTTGCAGGGACTATCCTAGGGGACAGGGATGGGAATCTTTCTACCTGGGTATGTGTGGGTGTCTCAGGCTGGGTCACTCTGCTTCTTGGGTGCGGTGTTCACTGCAAGTAACCCATGTGTCAACTGACATGACATGCTGATTTTCCCACACTCACATTTGTCTTTGTTTTCACTGTAGGATGTGAAAGACACACTGAAAAGGTAAGTCTGTCTGAACACATTGTTAAGGGGAAGTGAGGAAGTGTCTGGGTCCAGAGCTGAATGGAACGTCCACTGCAGAAAGTCTGTTGTCTGTTTATTCTAGCCATTCAGATGTGGAGCTGAAATACCAGAGGACCTCTCTCTGGACCCTCAAACTGCATGCAATGTTTCTGAGCGTTACTCTGATTTGAGGAAACTGTTAAAGACCTACCAAGGTATGTGAAGGAAATAACTGCCTTCATGCTTCACAGCAAAGGCCCCTTACGTGGTAGCCAAACTTCCTACCTGTCCTGCTCAGACTCGTAGGCAGAGAGTTTGCTGAGCTGTTTTCAGTGGGTCAGGAACATGCTCCTTGGGTGTAGACAGGGAAGTGGCAAACTGTTCTCTCTTCAGGCTCTTCGAATCCCTCCTCTCCCGCTGATTCGCTGTATCAGCCAGGCCAACCACTACCTCATTTTCCCTTTTTGGAAAATACGAATATGAACAGATCTTAATTGAGATTTCATGAAAATTAAATGCAGCAATAGGTGTAAAGTGTTTAGAACAATCTGCACCGTAATGTTTATTGTTAACATGTCATTGAACATTCAGTGAAATTTAAGAAAGATAGATCAGTATTCAGGACTAAGGAGAAAATGGATTATGATGCCATAAATATTTGAATCTTAATGAAAGCCAGTATTACCAATTCCGAAACCTGGTTCTTATTAGTACTTGCCATGTTCCACATGTCCACAATTAGAAAATCAAACTAAATTGTTTTAATAATTCCTTTGGCTGGAAAATCTGAATGAAGCTGAAATGATTCTCTGTGGTTATAAGAATATTCAGTCACTTAAAACAACACACACATTATCTCAGAGGTTGTGTTCAGATTTGTGTGGCTCACATCTGCTAGGACTTATGCTCAGGGCCTTACAGAGTGCAATGAATGTTTTGGCTGGGCTGTGTTCCCATCTGGAGGCTAGACTGGGGAATAATCCACTTCCAAGCTGCCTCCCATAGTAGGCAGAATTCATTCTAATGATTATAGAACTTATGACCCTGGCTTCTTTCTGATTATGGAAGAGATGCTGTCCTCATCTTCTAGAACACTGTCACCTCTAGAAGGCACCCCTTAGTGATTGCATGGCAAGGCCATTATGTCTTAAATAAGCTCAAGGATATGACTTCCACTTATTGGTTGTTTACCAAATACCAGGAATTTCTCCAAGCACTAGGCACCCATTAGCTCCTTCAATCAGCCCCACCATTACTGTTCAGGTATGATGATTTCCTACTATAGTATGCAGCCTCAGAAAGTGACTCACAGAACTAAAAGAACTAGGCTGCACTTGAATCCATGCAGTTATACTTGCAGTGTTCTGTATTTTCAGCAAATAAATGTGTCCTTTCTTTTATCAGTCAGAGTGACTCCGGATCAAGATACAGCTCATCGTGAACTAATTCTGTCCTAGGATGGGAGATAAGTGACCCGTGTTGCCGGGGACCAGCCTCCGGCAAAATGTCGTGTCAGGGGTTCCTGAAAGGATGAGACTTCCTCGGCGACCTGTCAGGGGTTGAAACTTAAGGGCTGAAGGGAAGGGGATGAGGTAGTGAGGAGACACTAACACTTGGATGAGGTGCAAGTATCTTCTGCCGAGAGACTCAGCAGGTCTTATTTATTCATTTTTAGTAAGCAGAAAAAAAAAATACATTGTCATGTGTAAAGCAGAAACAATTAGTGTATTTTATTCCCATGGACTACTGGCTCCTACAGGTCCCAGCTAGACGGTAGCCTTCAAGGTTAATAGATTAAAAACCAGACCTAACACTAAAACTTATTATTTCAGCTAGACAATTATTTAAAACAGTGGATAGCCGCCAGTGCATCCCTATCAGCTAAAGCTTCATCATCAAAAGACTATTCTATTCACATGGCCTTCAGCCGGAGACCAGCTGCTGCTCGCTATCAGAAACTTTTTCTCTACAACTTCTTAACACAGTTAACTTCATTTAAAAACTTTCCTAAGAAACTTCTAATAAAAAGGAAACTTCTAAAAAAACAAAAGAAGATTTACTATAATTGTTATGCTGGATTGCTTGTCAGATATATACAATAAATAGTCTCCATTGTTAATTGGGCGAATTGGTGTAGTAACTAATTTCTAAACAGGTAATATTCCATGCTAATTGCTTGCAGTCTGCTGATATATATAATTTATAGCCTAATGTACTTTTTGGGAAAATTTTGTCTCTCTTTATGACCAAGAACAAAAAATAAAGGAATGTTAGATCTTCAGCCCCATTGTGTGAGGCACAAGGAATCTTCAGTCCCACGTTGTGAGGCCCTTTACCTTCCCTGCTTGCCAGTGTCTTATCTGGCTGGGGCGTCAAGGCCTCCTGCAGCACCGTGGCAGACCCCAGGAGACGCATATCTTTTAGGAGATTCAGTTTCTTACCCCATGTCCTGGGCTGTGAGGCTTCACCTCAGGAAGACATACTTTTGAAGTGGATGTGGGAGAAGGATCTGGGTGGGACTTAGGAGTTTGTCAGGAAAATGTACAGAGGGACAGGGACATGACCCCAGAGCCTCAGTCTGGATTCTGGGCCATCAGACTCTGCCAGGAAAATGGCAACAAGGCCCTTTACCTCTCCCCCAACTTCTCTTATTTGAGGGAGGGGCCCCTGATGGTGGGAGTTCTTCTGGACTGTGAGGCTGGACTTGTGTCCTTTTACAACATGACCACTGGCTCCCACATCTTCACCTCCCAAGGCCTCCTTCTTGGTACTCTTTTGGCCTTATTTCCAGGTTAATCGTTCTTTTCCTTTGTTCCTCTCTCCACAATTGGAGTAATTTTAAGAACAGTCTCTTTTGTTGAACCATTGTAGAGAATATAATGTGAGTTCTTTGCAAAGAAATATGGTCTGTTTTCCTTGCTGCTCTTTCCCCTAACCTGGAACGGTGCTGATTCTCAGTGGACACTCAATGAGTATGCAATGAATGAGTGGATACAGCCACTGTACAGACACCACAGAAGATCAGTCTGACCTGTGGGGAAGCGTGAGCACAGCAGTGATCATGCATCACCCTCTCCATCCGGGGTTCAGATCTCTGATTTCCAAGGGTCCTGGTCTGACCAGCAGGGTGACCAGACATCTGGGGGGCTGAGTGCTCCCATTTTTGTTGATACCAGCAGAGTCACCCATGGAGGAGGGGGAAGCTGCATTTTATCTGTCAGTCTCCTATTCCCCTCGAAGCTTCTCACCACACCCAGGTGCCAGGTCTGTCACAGTCTCAATTCCATCATTAATCGCCCCAAAGAAGCTCCAACAAGAAGCTCCACACCTCAGATTCTGGAGAATTTATTCTTACATCCACCATTGCGAGGCAAGATTAGACCCTCAGGCCCCTGGCATCACCAACCTGAAGAGGAGTCTGTGCACTAGTTTTCTGGGACTTCCAAGGGGGAAGGAATTATCAGACCCTGGAATGGGACATGCGGAAAACACTGCAGGTCCTTCACCTAGAAAGTCCTTCACGGGCCTCCCTGGTGGCGCAAGGGGGTAAGCACTGCACTATGAAGCAATCCACAGGCTCTGTATCACAAGTTTGATCCCAGCCAGCCAGAGAGCAACCCACAAGGTGCAGTGACCTCTCCTGCTTTGCCTGCTGCTCCCCTCAGCAGTGTACTTCGGTCCTTCTGCCTGTTCTGTTCCTTATTCTGTCTCTGGTGAATCCTCTCACCCTCTTGCATCTCTGGCATGTACCCCAGCTCTTGTATGCATAATAAATAAATCTTTAAAACAAAAAGTCCCTTCACCAGGAACAAAGAGATGAAGAGATGACTGTTCAGGAAAATGTGTGGTGTGTTGGTGAGCATGTGGTTAAGGGAATATGCTAAAGTCTTTGAGTTTGTCCTGGGTTTCTTATGACAAGGACACTGAGCCAGCATGTCCAAGTCTCAGAAGCGGGTGTCGCCTCGTCACTCCAGGCCCCAGGCAGGGGCTCGAGGCTGCAGACTGCTCCTTCCTTCTGACTTGTATCTCAGCTGTCCGCCCCCTTTGTCTCTGAGAGTCCAGACCTGGACTCTCTAAGGATGATGGAAATGTGTGGGGTTGGCTGTTTTTACATGTTGCTACCCCACTCTGAGCTCCTGTTTTAGTGAGATGAACATGCTGGGTCTGATGAAGACACTACATGGAGATTAAAATAAGTTTTCCACCTTCCAAAACAGAGCCTGACTTATATCCAATTTCTGATTTTACTTCTAAGAGGACAAGTGATACCACCCATCTAGGCCTCAGTTGCTAAAGTGTGATATTGGGGCTGTGTTCCCAGGCGGTTGTCACAAGTGCTCAGGCACAAAGCTCGAGTCATAAAACAAGACATGTGTATTTCTGGGGGGTTAATTCTTATGAAGACTGAAAAGCACGTCCACTTGTGTCACCCGCTAAGGAGGAATTCTTGGGCCACTATTATTTAATCTCTGTGAAATACCAGATAATTTCTCCCTTCTTTTGGCCTCTATTTCTCTAGAAAAGTTGGAACTTCAGTTCAGAAATGACAGGGAAAAGCATTCCTTACTGGGTTGGACTGAGTCCAGACTGGAGAGTCTGGACTCTTGCTGTCTACTCTGACCATCTGAGATGCTGTTTGATAACACAGTGACACTCAGCCTGGACCACACATATTACAAATGACATGAAGAGGCACCAGGCAGAGGACTACCATCCAGTGATGCTTCCACAGGGATACCAAAGAGTCTCTTTTCTCCAGAAGGGTGACCATGGTCATCCTTCTCTTTATCCAGGACCACATGAGCATCCCAGAGAGTCGTGGGATGACCTGAGC
>NW_023602073.1:16322438-16401978 GCF_014898055.3 Talpa occidentalis
GTCCCACAGGTACTAACAAGGCTGATGCAGCGGCAAGGGCTCTCACGACTGACTCTGCTGCAGACCCTGCCCCTAGTCTCTTTCTATCAGTCCCCACCATCACTCCGGCTTAGGAGACTATGAACACCAATTCCACCAAAAGGAGGAAACTGAAGTAGCCCAGGGCTGGATTATGGTCAATAACAAACTGGCCTTACCTGCCAAGCAGGTGGACTGGGTCATTCAACAAGCCCACGATACCCTCCACATCCGGCCGCCCTCTCACCCAATTCCCTTGTCCGCTCTTCTTCCACCCCTCCTTGAGTGCAGAAGTCTGGCAGAATGTTCCCATTGTCAACCTGTGCTCGCGTGTCACCCCAAGGGGGAGGTCGCCCACCTTCTTTTGCAGCTCACCAACTCGTGGACACTTATCTGGACAGCATTGACCTCTCCTACTCAGGCAACTGCTCCGGGAACTCACAGTCAGGAACTTACCCCGTCCTGCCCCAGATCTCAATCTTCTCAACCGACCTTCCCACCACTGCATCCAGGAGACAACTCCTGCTTGCCACGGCAGCCTTGGTGGACCAGATCGCACACGGTCATCCTCACCAACCCTACAGCAGGATAACTTCTGGGAGACCCCTCCTGGCAACAGCTATCACAGGTCAAAGGTTGCCCCCAAGACAAAATAGTATGTATTCATAACCTGGGTCCTACTAGGATGCACATTTCTTGTCAAAATCTCCCTACCCAGTGTCCTATGTATGGAAATTCAAAGTTAGGGAGACCTATGTCTCAGGGTCTACCGAGCCCACCCACTTTGGGCACAGTGGACAGCCCCCAGCTGGCTGTTCTGCAGAATCTCAAGAACTCTTAAACTTGGCTCGGTAAGCACCATGTACCAACCTTTCCTCTGCTTTACCGATGATCAAAGCCGGGATTACTACAAAAAGGACCCCTGGGACACCAGATGGATGCTGGAGTGGAACTAAATTACATGCTTCAGGACACAGCTCCTACCCGTGTGCGACCCTTGACATAGACAGAGCCTATGTCCCAATACAAAATGCTCCCGTCCACAATTCCTAAGATATCCTTCACTCAGAACAGTCCTGTAAAACCAACTGACATCATCAGAAAAACGAGACACCTTCAACCTGCGATCATATACCCAAAATGCTATAACCTTCCTAAATGACTCTTTCGGGACTAATACTCCTCTTGTTTCCTCTGTGCTTCCCTTCAGAGGCCTCTAATGGTGGCTGTTCCAATTACTCTCAATACCACTATGACCAAGATAATGGACAGTTTGCCAGACTCCCCAATTCCCAGTCCCCGTATGGGACTCCAGTCACAGCTCCCCTGCTAGCAAACTGACGCCCTTGTCTGCTTTCACTCCTGCACTTCTAACATTTCAGTGACTTCTGTGCTCCAGACAACAAGGGGAACCTTTTTCTGGTGCAATGGCTCTCTCTCTCTCTCTCTCTGGTGCATTCATTCTCCCACTCCAGCCCATGTATCCAAGTCCTGGGGGTCCACAGTTGACTCTGTATGGATGATCTGAGCAAGGGTGGCTACTCTAACCACACTGGACTAAGTGGGTGGCCTTTCTTCCAATCATGGTTGGAATCAGCCTGGTATCATCGATGGCGGCCGCAGGTGTGGCAGGTGGGGTGCAGGGACACAGCCTTATTTCTGCCCAGGATTTTATGAATGAATAGATACCTCCTTAGAAAAAACCTCTGTGTCTTTAGCATCATTACAAAGACAGCTCACCTCCTGGCACAGGCCACTCTCCAAAACAGCGGACTCTGGATTTGCTATAAGCTGATAGGGGGTGCACATGCCTGTTCCTCAGGGAAGAATGTTGTTAGTAGGAAAAGAGGGGGCTCCAACTCTCTGCTACATGGATTCAAAATCCTATAGTCTCATGGCTCCTCCCGCTCTTGGGGCCAATACTAATAATCTTATTTTTTCTTTTTGCTCTGTGCCTCATAAAATTCATACAGACTCTCATTCAGGAAATGTCCTGCACCACCTCCAACCAACTCCTCTCCACCCATATTCTCACATCCCTACAGAAGACCCTCATAACCAGGCCTGAGCACCCCCCCTGGTCTTCTCCCTTCCAACAGGAAGTAGCTAATGAAAGAGCCTTCACCTCTTTTCCTATCAACAAAAGGCTGGTATGAAAGTCGATGCAGAGGCCAGGAATGCAGAAGCCCACCTTGAAAAAATCAGACAATTTACTTTTTCCTGCCCTACAAACCCAGTTCCCACCTGACCTCTCTTCACCCTATAAAAGCCTGCCTCCCCCTGATAATGGCACAACTTCCCTGACACCCGCCTTGGGTCCATGAACCTTGCAGGGGACACAATAAAATTTCCTGCCTGTAAGAAACTTGACCTGGCTCTGCTTTTCCTTACCCCGCCAATCCTTTCAAAGGGGAAATGGGGGAATGAATAACTCAGGGAGAAGAAGAGGGAGTTAAGTTCATAAATGCATCCTACCCGGTCCGCTGACCTAGAATCCCAAAGACCCGCCAAGCTGGCGAAGAACCTAGCACACGCGTGGCCAAGACAGTGATCCCGCCACCTGGCCAGTGAAATACCCAAACAGAGAACACAGCTGCTCAACTCCACCCTCAGGCCCGCGCAACCTTCCCTTCGGTGATCATGGGATTTGTAGTTCCCAGTGTCGTGGGGGTGGAGCCCACAAAGCCTGTACGGAGTTTGCTCAGGACATCCTTTCCCGCTAACAGTATGAGATACATTTGTGATAAAGGTACAATACATATTTGCATAAGAAATAACTTAAACGGAGTTCAGAGACTGGTAGGAGAAGGAGGAGCAGGCAGTGCCCTGGGATTCTAGAGCGGCCTGGCTGGGCACAGCTGCTTGGCTTGGTGCTGACCTCAGAGCCATGTGGGGTCTGTCGGGCAGCTGACCTGCAGAGGAGTCGGGGTGCTGCCCAGCCACAGGCCTGCCGTCCAGCAGCTCAGACTGGAGGCCCAGTTGTGACCCAGTTTCCTCTCTTCCCACCTGCTGCAGTTTCAAATGACTGGTCTCTCAGATAAGCATTAGCAAGCTTGTCTTTCCTCTATTTCTTGCAATTTCCCCCTTATTGGACAGGTTTGTCTTCCTGCATTCCAGGAAAAGTGTTACAGGGCAGGGAGGGGGCACCCAGAACCCCCAAACCTGCCTATTTTAAATAGGTTCTGCCATCAGCCACATCAAGACAGAACATATAAGACCTTTAATGGAAATGATGGAGGACAAGAATAGGAAAAAAAAATAAATAAAAAAGGTGGTGCCAAAAGACCAGAAACCTGGCTCACACAAGGAGGTGGGGCAGAAGAGATTATCATAACCCTCCACACAGTTGAGGAAACTAGTATCCTGAGATTACGACACTAGTATCCTGAGGCAACGCCTAGATTACCAAGCATACCATGCAAGCAGGTATCAGACTGCTGTCTAGAGCACAGGCCCAGGGGTAAAGATGTGGAGATTGAGCCCAACAGACCCCAAAGGTAAAGATGTGATGAACCCATTGTAGAATCTCAAGTCTCCCCTTCAAATTCTACAGTTATCCAAAACAGCAACAACCGAGGACTCACAGGAATGAGCCCCTCCCAACGGAAGAAGACTGTATCAGGGCAGTCTCTGCACAGGCTCAGAGCAGCACTCCCCCTGCCCACCTGTGCCTGTGCAGGTGCCTCTTTTCACCACTACTATGTCTGCAGGGCAGCAGCCTCCTGCCTGCCGTGACCTGTCAAGGCCGCCCGCCTGCAACCACGCAGGCCTCTCTTAGCTAAACCTGTCCTTTTGGGGCAGCTCTTCCTGCCCGCTGTGTCTGTGCAAGTGTTCTTTGCTTTTCTGACCCTTTTCCTAATAAACCTGCCTTTCAATATAAGGACTGTCTGTGTCTCCTGGAGGAACTCACCATGGCTTCTCAAAGGGGAGCTCTGGTGACACCTTTCCCAGGGGGACCCCAAGGACCCCGCACTCACTCAAACCACATCGGAAAGGAACTTTAATACAATTAGTGAACGAAACAAAAAAGACAAAAAATACGGTTTCTGAATCAAGCACCCAAGTGTTACCGAACGCGGCCTCAACTTCCCTCAGTCACATAAAGGAAACCGAGTTTGAGGAAAAGGAAAGCGGTTTTATTTGTGGACAAATGAGGAGGGTGGCAGGCTCATGTCAGAAAGACCCCGTACTGCTCTCTGGCAGAGTGCAGGGGTGTGTACACAAGGGGGAGATGGGCCAGGGTCTGCGAAGGGGAGGGGGGAGGGATCCACACAGAGACAAGTGGGTGCAGCTCCACACGGAGAGGAAGGAGTGCCAACTGGGTTTCATCAAGGGGAGGGGAAGGGTCAGCGTGGAGAGGGGTGTAGAGGCCAGGAAGGACACAGGGCAGGTTTTCTGATCCAGTAGACCGGGTAAAGGAGGAGTCAGAGCCCTCAGTGGCTTTTTTGCAGGCTTTTATTGGGGTTCACCAGGTACACAGCTGGCAGGGGTGCAGGGGGCCAGGAGGCTGGCATGCATTCAGGACCACAAGGATCCATCATCTATCCTGATGGCCGGAGGGCAGAAAAGCCTGACATTTTTCCTTACCTACAGTCCACCCCTCAGGGTTTTCTGCCATATAGTCTTCATATATACAAGTTTCTTAGCAAACATAAACAATGCAGCCATGGCCCACAAGAGCAAATACATCACAATATAACAAATACATCACAATATACAATAGAACACAAATAAGTCCAGGCAGGGCCTCAACCTAGTGGCAAAAGACAATTATGGTACCAGCAGATGAGCCACCACATCTGCTGCCGAAGGCACTGCTCATACGAGGGAGGGGAAATCACTCAGACATCTCTGTCACATGCCAGGAGCCTTCAGGCTTCCTGATCTTCTCTAGCTGTAGTCTTGGTTACAAGCCACACACCGCATCCACCCCCAGGATGCACTCACTCCTGGATTGGGGATTCTCTACTCTTTGGGGGTAATCGCCCAACCCTCAGGGTTTTCTATCTGTGGTCACTCCACCACGCGGCTTTCATAGCCACCAATGCGACTCGCAGACCCCAGCACTCAGGCCAACCCACTGCACAAGCACATGGGTCGGGGATCCTTGGATACAAACTCTACATTTGGCTTGGGCTCCACCCCAAGCCATGTTCCCACCCATACCCCAAGGATGGGTTCCTCAGCTCCTCACCATCACTTGACAGAAAAGCCTGACATTTTCCCTTACCCTACACCTGGGTAAAAGGCTAGCATTGATTTCTGCAACATTACCTTGGGAGAAAACCAATGAGGAAGCAGCAGGCACAGCAACAGAGACTCTAGACAATGAAAACAAAAGAGAATAAAACCAATAATGGGAAGTTACTGCAACCAGCCAGCCGTGTGTAAAGTAGGAGGAACAGGGAAGGAGCAGAAAGAACATGAGGAGAAATAACAGCTGGAAACATGTTAAAGCTTTCCCTGAAACGACCAGGGCGCCCCCAGGGGAAAGAGTGACCAGGGAGTGGGTCTGCCCCCTAAAAGGGACTCAGGGAGAGAATGGGGGGGAGTTTTATTTAACAATAGTAGCTAGAGAAGGGGAAAGGGGGTGAGAGGGGGAGCGGGGAGGGAGAGGGAGAGGAAGTGGAGGGAAGAGAGCAGGAGGGGGACAGAGAGCTGAGGAGGATGAGGGAGGGGGGAGAGGGAGGGGAGTAAGGAGGGGGATAGGGAAGAGGGAAGGAGAGCATAGGGCCAGGAAGGGCACAGAGCAGGTTTTCCATGATCCAGCAGATGGGTAAAGGAGAGTCTTGGAGCCCTCAGTGGCTTTCTCGGGCTTGTATTGAGCTTTTACATGCACTGCAGCAACCAGAGAGATGGCGGCAGGGTGCCAGAGTGCCAGGGGCCAGGAGGCCAATAGGCCTTCAAGCCCCCAGCAAGTCTTTACTCTGAGTTTCTCTCTCCTGCCTCTTCTCTCGTGCTTCTGCTTCCCTTAGTGCCTCTCAATACTCCCATGGCCCCCAGGAGCAAACAAGACAGCTTACAACAATGTAACAACTGCAGGTGCCCCCTCAGGCAGGGCAATCCTAATGGTGGGGGGGCACAAAAGCCTGAAAACCATTGTAAGGACAGGAAGAACACAGCACAGGTTTTCTGATCCAGCAGACCACATAAGGGAGGGGTGCTGGAGCCCTCATCGGCTTTTCAGGTTTTTATTGGGATTTACCAGGTACACAGCAGGCAGGGGTGCTGGGGACCAGAAGGCTGGCTGCCCTCCCAGCCCCCAGCAAGTCTTCACTCTATCTGGGCTTTCTGGCCTTCTCTCCAGTTCTCTCTGCTTCTCTGCTCTTTCTCGGCTTCTGCTGGCGTCCCCGTGATGCCACCCTTAAAAGCCCAGTATTACCCAGGTGAATCCCATCTACCTATGCCCACTCCTACCCCAGGTGCCCGCCATCAGGCATGCATTCAGGACCACAGGGTTCTGTCATCTATCCTAGTGGCGGGAGGACAGAAAAGCCTGATACTTTTTACCTTACCCTACAACCATTTACCCTACAATTCACCCCCTCAGGGTTTTCTGCCAGACAGTCTATACAAGTCATATATGTTTTTCTTGGCAATAGAACACTGCAGCCATGGCCCACAAGAACAAATAATACACATCACAATAGAACAACAAAATACATAAAATAAAACAGAACACAAATAATTCCAGGCAGGGCACCTACCTAGTAGCAAAAAGACAATTTTTGGCACCAGCAGGTGAACCAGCAAGTCTGCTGCCGAAGGCACTGCTCATACAAGGGAGGGAAACCATTCACGGCATCTACTGTAACACACCAGGAGCCGTCAGGCTTCCTGGCCTTCTCTGGCTGTAGTCTCGGCTACAAGCCACACACTACATCCATCCCCAGGATGCACTCACTCTGGGATTGGATTCTATTCTGTTGGGGGTAATCACCAACCCTTGGGTTTCTGTCTGCTGTCGGTCCAACACTCTTGCGACATGCAGACCCCTGCACTCAGGCCAACCCGCTGCACAAGCACATGGGTCAGGGATCCAAACTCTGCATGTGGCCTCTCTTGGATCCCCTCTTTGGCTTGGGCTCCACCCCAAGCCATGTTCCCCACCCGTCCCTCAAGGACAGGTTCCTCAGCTCCTCACCCTCACTCGACAATAAGCAGGTGTAGGGTAAAGAAAATGTCAGGCTTTTCTGCCCTTCCGCCATCAGGATAGATGATGGATCCTTGTCCTGAATGCATGCCTGATGGCGAGCACCTGGAATAGGGTGTGGGCATAGGTAGATGGGATTCAGCTGAGCTAAGACTGTGCTTTTAAGGGCAGTGTTACGGGGACACCAGCAGCAGCAGTAGAAGCCGAAGCAGAAGCCGAAAGAGAAGCCGAGAAGCAGCAGAATGAACGCCAGAGAGTCCAGATAGAGTGAAGACTTGCTGGGGGCTGGGAGGCCTGCCATATGGGGGGCCTCCCAGCCCCCAGCCAGCACCCTGCCTTCCATATGCCTGGTGAACCCCAATAAAAATCCTGCAAAACCACTGAGGACTCTGACTCCTCCTTTACCCGGTCTGCATGGGATCAGAAAACCTGCACTGTGCCCTGTCCTGCCTCCTACAATTGGTGTAGTCGGCAGGATCCATGCAGACGGGTATGGAGCCCTCCGAAGACCTGGAGGGACTAAGGAGAACAGGCTGCTTGCCTGTGACGACGCTGGAGGCGCCATGGCAGCACAGAAGATGGATACGGTCCGGAGCTGTGGGACGAGACCTCGCATGGAGGAGATGCCCAAGAGGACCAGCCAACGATACTGGAAAGGACCAGCCAACGACACCGGAAAGGACCAGCCAATGACCCCTGAGGCAGCAGGCCGTTGCTGAAGCAGGGAGAGGCAATGGACTTGAACTGATGAACTGATGGACTGACAATCCCGCCAGAAGGTGGAGGACTTGCAGGTTGTTATGTTTTGGGACCCTGGGGGTGGAACAGTTTTGTTTGTAAACCCCAGGAGATGGGAATCTGGGGGTGACCAGTGAGCCTTGATGGCCAAAGCAGCCTGTGCATGCCCAGCAGCCAGGTGGAGGAGAAAAGCCAACTAAGAAGGCAAAAGCTGGTACTGATACTAAGCTGAGAAGCCCTGAGTGGCTGTTAAGCAGCCTGAGTATACTGAAGAACTGTGAGTCTCATAAAATCACCTGTGGGTGATGCCCTGCTCATTCTTGAGTGAGGGTGAGGAGCTGAGGAACCTGTCCTTGGGGGACGGGTGGGGAACCTGTCTTGGGGTGGAGCCCAAGCCGAATGTAGAGTTTGGATCCCCGACCCATGTGCTTGTGCAGTGGGTTGGCTTGAGAGCAGGGGTCTGCGAGTCGCATTGGTGGCCATGAAGGCCGAGTGTAGGACCGACTGCAGACAGAAACCCTGAGGGTTGGCGATTACCCCCAACAGAATAAAATTGCCAATCCCAGAGCTAGTGCATCCTGGGGGTGGATGCTGTGTGTGCCTTGTAGCCGAGACTACAGCCAGAGAAGGCCAGGAAGCCTGATGTCTCCTGGTGTGATATAGTAGATGACGTGAGTGATTCCCCTCCCTCGTATGAGCAGTGCCTTCGGCAGCAGATTTGGTGGCTCATCTGCTGGTACCAATAATTGTCTTTGCACTAGGTTGGGGCCCTGCCTGGACTTATTTGTGTTCTGTTGTGTTTTGTTATATTGTATTTGTTATATTTGATGTATTTGCTTTTGTGGGCCATGGCTGCATTGTTTGTTTGCTTAGAAAATTGTATATATATATATATATATAGACTGTATGACAGAAAACCCTGAGGGGGTGGACTGTAGGGTAAAGAAAATGTCAGGCTTTTCTGCCCTTCCTCCATCAGGATAGATGATGGATCCTTGTCCTGAATGCATGCCTGATGGCGAGCACCTGGAATAGGGTGTGGGCATAGGTAGATGGGATTCAGCTGAGCTAAGACTGTGCTTTTTAAGGGCGGCATTACGCGGACGCCAGCAGCAGCAGTAGAAGCCGAAGCAGAAGCCGAAAGAGAAGCCGAGAAGCAGCAGAACGAACGCCAGAGAGTCCAGATAGAGTGAAGACTTGCTGGGGACTGGGAGGCCTGCCAGCCTCCCAGCCCCCCAGCCAGCACCCCTGCCTTCCATATGCCTGGTGAACCCCAATAAAATCCTGCAAAACCACTGAGGACTCTGACTCCTCCTTTACCCGGTCTGCATGGGATCAGAAAACCTGCACTGTGTCCTGTCCTGCCTCCTACAGCAGGGCATCACCCACAGGAGATTTTACGAGACTAACTGGCCTTCCTCAGCTTACTTAGTGCTTAACAGCCACTCAGGGCTTCCCAAACTTAGCACCAGCTTTTGCCTTCTCAGTTGGCTTTTCTCCTCTGCCTAGCCATCAAGGCCACTGGCCACCCCCAGATTCCCAAAAAACATAACCTGCCAAGGTCCTCTGCCTACTGGCAGGATTGTCAGAGCAAGTCCATTAGTCCCTAGTCCATAGGCTTCTTCCTTATATCAGCACTGGCGAGCTCTGAATCGTGGTTGTAAGGGCAGGACAGGGCACAGTGCAGGTTTTCTGATCCCATGCAGACCGGGTAAAGGAGGAGTCAGAGTCCTCAGTGGTTTTGCAGGTTTTTATTGGGGTTCACCAGGCATATGGCAGGCAGGGGTGCTGGCTGGGGGCTGGGAGGCTGGCAGTCCTCCCAGCCCCAGCAAATCTTCACTCTATCTGGGCTCTCTGGTGTTCTCTGCTTCTGCTTCGGGCTTCTTCTCTTTTGGCTTCTGCTGCTTCTCGGCTTCTTTCTCAGCTTCTGCTGGCGTCCCCATGACACCGCCCTTAAAAATCCCAGTCTTAGCCCAGGTGAATCACATCTACCTATGCCCACACCTTTTTCCAGGTGCCTGCCATCAGGCATGCATTCAGGACCGCAAGGATCCATCACCTATCCTGATGGTGGGAGGGCAGAAAAGCCTGACATTTTACTTTACCCTACAGTGGTCCTCCTTCTTTCCCCAACAATTCTGCTGCCTCAGTGGTCTTGGGCTGGTCCTCTCGGGTGTCTCCTGCAGGTGAGGTCTCGTCCCGCAGCTCCTGGAACTTGTCCATCTCCTGTGTCACCATGACGCCTCCAGCGTCATCACAGGCAAACACAGTCTGTTATTCCTTAGTCCCTGCAGGTCTTTGGAGGGCTCCATACCTGTCTGCATGGATCATCCTGCCGCCTACACCAATTGTAAGCACAGGAAGAACACAGTGCAGTTTTTCTGATCCAGCAGATCACGTAAAGGAGGAGTCCTGGAGCTTTCAGTGGCTTTTCAGGTTTTTATTGGGATTTACCAGGTACACAGGCAGGGGTCCTGGGGGGCCAGAAGGCTGGCAGGCCTCCTAGCCCCCAGCAAGTCTTCACTCTATCTGGGCTTTCTGGCCTTCTCTCCAGTTCTCTCTGCTTCTCTGCTCTTTCTCGGCTTCTGCTGGTGTCCCCGTGACGCCGCCCTTAAAAGCTCAGTCTTAGCCAGGTGAATCCCATCTACCTATGCCCACACCCTTCTCCAGGTGCCCGCCATCAGGCATGCATTCAGGACCACAGGGTTCCGTCATCTATCCTAATGGCGGGAGGACAGAAAAGCCTGATACCTTTTACCTTACCCTACAGTCCACCCCCTCAATTTTTCTACTATACAGTCTACATATATACAATTTCCCCTAACAAACATAAACACAGCAGCCATGGACC
This sequence comes from Talpa occidentalis, assembly GCF_014898055.3. Classification (NCBI taxonomy): domain Eukaryota; kingdom Metazoa; phylum Chordata; class Mammalia; order Eulipotyphla; family Talpidae; genus Talpa; species Talpa occidentalis. Next base: position 16,333,199 of record NW_023602073.1, read on the forward strand.
ACAGAAGAAAATACAACTGAATAATGAAACACTCCAACAGAACACAAATAAGTGCAGGCAGGGCACCAACCTAGTAGAAAAGATGATTATTGGCATCAGCAGATGATGCACCACATCTGGTGCCAAAGGCACTGCTCATTCAAGGGCGGAACCACACGGCTGTGGTCTTGGCCAAATGCTGCATAAGGCATCCACCCCACAATGCACTCACTCTTGGATTGGCGATTCTGTACTTTTTGGGGCACGCTGAGAGCTGGTGAAAAGCGCAGAGCCAGGGGGCCAAGGCCCACATGTCTGGTTTTATACCAACCCTGGCTGCTTAACTCCACCCTCAGGTCCCAGCAACCTTCCTTTGGTGGTGATGGGATTTGTCTTTCCCAGTGTCTTTTGGCTTTGGTCTGGAGTGGGGGTGGAGTCCACAAAGCCTGTATGGAATGAGCTCAGGACATCCTTTCCCCTGACACAGTGACTTGTAATTCACCGCTGGCTGACTTTTACAGTTCACAGCGCTGGGACTGGTAGCTCACGGTGCAGTGGGGGTGGGGGAAAGACCAGACTTGGGGTCCACAGCACAGGGATTGGGGCAAACCTTGTCTCCAGTTACTGGTGTTGCCGCTTGTAGGGGCAAGAAATGGAACATGGGGCAGGTTTTCTAATATCCAGCAGACCGGGTAAAGGAGGAGTCAGAGTCCTCAGGGTTTTTTGCAGGTCTTTTATTGGGATTTACCCAGTACACAGCAGACAAGGGTGCTGGGGGCCTGGGAGGTTGGCAGACCTCCGAGCCCCAGCAAATCCTCACTCTATCTGGGCTCTCTGGTGATCTCTGCTTCTGCTTCTTTGCTTCTCTCTTGGCTTCTCTTTCAGCTTCTGCTGGTGTCCCCGTGATGCCGCCCTTAAAAGCCCAGTCTTAGCCCAGGTGAATCCCATCTACCTATGCCCACACCCTTCTCCAGGTGCCGCCACCAGGCATGCATTCAGGACCACAAAGATCCATCATCTATCCTGATGGCGGGAGGGCAGAAAAGCCTGACATTTTTCCTTACCCTACACCGCTCCTCCCTGTTTCATGGAGATTCATCTGTATCAAAAACTGTGAACTGGGCCTCCCTGGTGGCGCAGCACATTGAGCGAAGCGCCGTGAAGCTGTCTGCAGCCTCTGCAGTGTGGCTTCAATTCCCGGCCAGCAAGGGAGATTCCCACATGGCGCAGCAGACCTCTCCTGTCTCGCCCGCTGCTCCCCTCAGCAGTGTATTTCAGTACATTTGCCTGTTCTGCTCCCCACTCTGTCTCTGGTGAATCCTCTCACCCACCTACCCGACACCTCTGGCCTGTAACCCAGCTCCTGTATGCATAAATAAATAAACCTTAAAAAAATTAAAACAAACAAAACACTGTGAACCTCCTAGTCCAGGATTCAGTGGCCCCATCCCAGAAGCAGGGCTGTGATGAAGGGTGGAGGGGGCGTTCCTAAGTTCAACTTCTCCTCTCCTTGCTCAAAACCATCTGAGGCAACAGGGAAATGTTAACTTTTTTTAAATTAAAGGTTGAACATGCAGAGTTGCGTTACTCTACTTTTTTATTTTCCATCAGCATCACCACAGTCACTGCAGAGGAAGCTGCAGGGGGAGGGGAGGGTTCTCTGGCTCAGCATCAGCCTGGCCCCTAGGACCCCTGATTCTGTCTCCCCCTCCTCTGCTACCTGGGCAGACCCGCCCCCACCCCACAAGGATACCCCCATTCCTTCTCTTCACTCCCCAGTCAGACTCGGTTTCTCCCTTTTCCAGACCCTCCTCAGGGGCTGCAGGTTGGGGGCGGGGCCAGCGGGGCGGGGGCGGGGCGGGGCCAGCTCTGGGGCGGGGCTCCGGAGCCGGGAGGGAGGAGCAGGTCAGGAGGAAAGAGCCCCCAGTAGGTGCTCCCTGGAGCTTTCCTTTCCCATGGATGCTGGCGGGGCCCTTGCTTGTTCTCCTCCCTCTGCGTGCTGTGGGGACTGGGAAGCGCAGCCCCCCCTGTTTAAGCAGCCCCTGCCTCTGTGCTCTGGTTTCTCATCTGCGGGCGTCTCCTCAATAACTGACCATCCGGTGAGAGAATCACCCAAGAGCATGGTGGGTTGTTCTCAGACAAGAGCCAGTCATGACAAGCGTCTTTACCAGAGATCAACTTGCCCCACGGCCTTTCATCACTTTAGTTTCCAGGACAATATCGCTGACAATGCCAGGGACAGGCTGTCTCTGAAATTCGTGCATCCTCACAGGCAACCGCCCTTGTCAGACCATGGACTGTGCAGAGCGGGATTTCATCCTCTGACCATGGATTCCTGTAGGTGGAAGTGGGCTCTGAAGTCAAAGACAGCCCCAGGTGCTGCCCTGCCTCCATCCTGCTCACCTGTGGCTCAGGAATGTCCCCACCTCAGGGGGCCCAGGGTAGAGGCCCTATCCTGGGTGTTACCTTGAATGTCTACATCACCCACAACATGTGCACAGGGGGTGCTCTGTAAAGGGGTTTGCAGTCAAATCATTCACGCCTCACATCGGAGCTTTACGTGGACCTAAGTAAGGAGAAAGAAGTGACCATGGGCACCACTTCTGGGAAAAGAGACCCTCAGTGTCCCTGTGGAAGCTCCACTACATGGCAGTCCTCTGCCTGGGGCCTCTTCATGGCCTTTTGAGTATGTGTGGCCCAGGTTGAGTGTCACTGTGTTATCAGCTTCCCAGATGACCAGATACACAGAAAGAGACAAGAGCCTCTAATCTGGGCTAAGTGCAAGCCAGGAAGGAATCCTTTCCTCTGTCTTTTCTAACTGAAGTTCCCTCTTTTCTGGAGAAGTGGAGACCCAAAGAAAAGAGAAATTACCTGGGAATCCACAAACATGAAGTGATGGTGGCCCAAGGATCCCTCATTAGCAGGTCACACATGTGAAAGTGCTTTGCATCTTTATATGAATTAACACCCTCAAACCCTGTTTTTGTGCTCTATGCCTCAGGCTTTGTGCCTGAGCACTTCTCACAACAACCTGGGAGTAGAGCCCCAGTATCACATGGAGGAAACTGAGGCCTGGATGGATGGTGTCACTTGTCCAGGTTTGAAGAAAATCAAATCAGACATAAATCAGGCTCTGCATTGGAAGGTGGAAAAATTTATTTTTATCTCCATCGAGTATCTTCCTCAGACCCAGCATGTCCATCTCACTAAAACAGATGCTCAGGAGTGGTGGTGTCATCTAAAAACAACCAACCCTACACATTCCCACCGTCCTCTGAAAGTTCTGGGCTGGAAGAAGAGAGAAATGGAGAAGGTGCCTGAAATACAAGGTCTGCAGGAAGGAGCAGTCTGAAAACTGAAGTCCCTGCCTGTGGACAAAAGTGATTCATAATGAAGAGAGGGAGGAATTAATCAAAATGTACCAGGACTGACACACCTGCTAGAATAAGTAGAAAAGGACTTTAAGGCAGTTTTGTAACTGCATTCCATGGTCACAAGTCACACACACACACACACACACACACACACAAAACCCTAAGAGGATTTTATTTTTCCCCCAAAGAATTTATTTATTTATTTTTGCATAGAAGAGCTGGGGTCAGGCCAGGGGAGCCAGGGATGAGAGGATTCACCAGACACAGAGTGGGGAGCACAACAGGCAGACTTACTGAAGTACACTGATGAAGGGAGCAGTGGTCTGCACCATGTGGGTAGCTCCCTAGCCTACTGGGGCTCACACTCATGTTGCAGAGGCTGTGGATGGCTTCATAGTGCTGTGCTTAATCCCTTGAGTCACCTAGGGGGCCCAGAAGATTGTTTTTTAAAGAAGCCCAGAGGTGAGAAAAGCCTCAGGTGACCCTAACAGTAGCAGACCAAAATAAATCACCTTCTTGGTGAATCACGGGCCACTTACTCTGCCTTGCTCCATTTTCCTTGGACTGGCCTCTTGATGACTAGCCTGAGCCAGGACACTTTCACACTTCTAGTGAAATGAAAGAAACCCGAAAGTTATTAAAATATATCTGTATTAGAGATGACCTGCAGGCGGGGCAAAGGCCTACTTGGCTACAATCAATCGTGGCCTCTATATGAAACCAAGTTCCGTCCTGGTTGCTCCTCTTTCTCTTTTCCTCTTTATTATTTTCTTGTTTGGGCCTTGCATCCTCACACCCTCGTCAGAATCATCTCCTGTTACCTCAAAGCCAGCAGACTTGAGATTGTCCTTCAGACAGAGCCTGATAGAACACATCCACCGTCCATCCTCCGAGGGCCCTCTGATTGGCGCCCTGCAGTGGAGCCCTGACTGCTCGCCCATGTCACCCATTGTCAGCAGGAAGCAGTTACTGCTGAGACCGACACCCTCTGTCCTAACAGCAGTGAGGGGCTCCATCTGTAGAAGGGGTACTGAGTCCTGGGCATGTTATGGTTAAGTAGGCAGCTTCAGGAACAGTGCAGACAGGGACTTCAGGAGAGTTAAAGAGGCTTCTGAGCAAGAACAGTAAATTCTGAGTGCTAACCAACACACTCACCGGAGGGGAGGTCAGAAAATCAAGGGGGACGAAACATAAACAGTACACTGGGCAGTGCCTGGTGACTGACTGTAGTTTCTCTTACACACACTGGAACCCCAGCGCATATCCCAACCAGCTTCATATATGGATGTCACAGATGGAAGCTCCTGGGGCATCACTTGCAATGTGGCCTCAGAACAACATTCAAACCCCAGCCCCAGGAGGGAAACCTCACCAATCAATTTTCGATCTGAAGGCAGCCTTTAAAGGCAGTGCTGGACTGGGTTTGTCTCCTACTCATGAATTAATTGTTAACGTCTCCGATGAGACACACCTTGGTAACTCTGGCCCCTCCCTCAAGGTTATATTGGTTTAATCCTAGGGTGTTCACACATTACTATAGACAGCATATTCCTCCTCCCAGGTGTGGTGGACTCAGATTACACAGGGGACATTAAGGTTATGCTTATGGCCCATAAATACGTCGTTATCTCTCCTTATACTTGTACTGCAGAGTTGTTACTTTTATCACTGTAACCAGAGTTGTTACCTTTACCCAACCTCACAATCTCAATAAAGAGGCCCTCGAGGGTTCGGCAGCTCTGGAAATCAAGCCTTCTGGGCAACTGCTATTACAAATATCCGACCTTCTTTAACGGCCTCTATTTTGGGTAAATCATTTACTGGCCTTATTGACAGAGGAGCTGAGGTCTCAATAATAGCAAAAAAGGACTAGCCCCCTTCTTGGCAAACCCATTCCACACCTGAATCCCTATCAGGAATAGGCGGCTCCTCCTCTCCACACTAGAGCTCCCACTCACAATGTTTTGATCCAGATGGAGGAGTGGCTTACTTTCGCCCTTTTATTCTTCCCATTCCTACGACTCTATGGGTTGTAGGAATGGGAATGGGGAATGGGAGAATGAACAACAATATTGTCTGTCACATTTTTAGCTACTGCCACTGCTATTCCTCCACTCAAAATTAAATGGAAATCAGGTCCCCCAGTTTGGGTGGAGCAGTGGCCCCTAAAGGGGGACAAATTGGCTCAAGTCTGCTTATCATTCAATGACAATTACATTTAGGTCATAGTGAACCCTCGACCAGTCCATGGAACACCCCCATATTCTGTATTCCAAAGAAATTGGGGAAATGGCGACTTATTCAGGATTTACGGACAGTTAATGCTCAAATGCAGCCAATGGGAGCACGTCAACCAGGCCTTCCTAATCCAGCTATGATCCCCTCGACTTTTCATCTCCTGGTTGTGGACTTAAAAGATTGTATCTTCACAATTCCTTTACACCCAGATGATAAGTAAAAATTTGCCTTCTCAGTTCCTGAGCTTAATAATGGTCAACCCTTACAACATGATTTTTTTTTTAACCTCAAGAAATGATGAATAGCCCCACTGTGTGTCAGCTATTTGTGGACCCCGCCCTACCTCCAGTTGTTACTCAGTTTCCCTCTTGCTTGATATACCACTACATGGATGGTATCTTGTTAGCAGCACCCTCTACTAACCTTCTACAGGTCTGTTCAAAAGTTTTAATGACCCATTTAACGTTGGTGGAGGAGGAGAGAACAGCTTCAACTCTGGCATTGATGTGGTTTCCCTTCATGTCTGTAACAATGGAGGTTCTCCCCGCTACCAACACCCTAAAATGAGGGATGTGTGACTGTCCTTTGAGTGTGAACTTTAAACACCAACACACAAGGGATTAGTGCAGAGGCTGGAAGACACTCCTGAGAGAGGAGGATGACTAAATAGTCTGGAGCACTAACTGCCAACTGAGGGGTGACCTCAATCTTTTCTTAAAACTGGGTTCTCTTACCAGGGGAGGGGCAGGTATGGAAAGTTTCAGACACCCCCTGTGCACATGAGCTGCAGCAGCTCTGTCCTCATCACCAGCCTCATGAGCGGTAGGGACTTGAGCTCACCTGCAGGGACCCTGTTGTCACTGCTCACAAAGAATGGTTAGAGGAACATGGGGGAGGCAGATTGGGGGGCAAATGCAAAACTGCACGGTGGTGAACAAATGTGTCAAAGTGGTATGTTTGAGGTCTTCAAGTCATGAAATTATTTAACATTTCAGTCTTGAAACTGAGGTGCTTATAACATGAAACCCAGTCTAGGATGTTCTATGTGAGAAAGATCAAAATTCTGTCTCTAGGGGCTGAAGTGCTGGGCATCCTAACCCATCACTATTATAAGGCTGAAAAGACACAAAAAATAAGGCATATTATTTGGCTATCATCTATTTCTCATGGGTTGGTGAGATTAAACCATCAAGTTCAGGGCCTCCCGGTGGCGCAGCAGTTGAGCACTGGGTTGCGAAGCTGCCCGCAGCCTCTGCAGCGCCGGTTCGATCCCCACTGCTCCCTGGCCACTGGAGGAGGGTCCTGCATGGCACGCAGACCTCTCCTGCCGCCCGCTGCTCCCTCAGCAGTGTACTTCGGTCCTTCTGCCTGCTCTGCTCCCTGCTCTGGCTCTGTTGAATTCTCTCACCCTCCCGCACTTCTGACTGTACCCAGTGCTTGTATAAATAAATAAATAAATCTTTAAAAAAATAACTTATTAAAAAAAGAAAAATCAAGTTCATGTTCTGCCCATCCACACCCTCTTTGAATGCTCTAGGATGGAAAAGACTCAAGTTCTTACCTCCCATTCTCTTGTTTGTTCTTTTGAGGTCAATTTCAGACTCTTTTTTAATTTTTTTAAAATTTTATATTTATTTATGCATACAAAAACAGGGGCACAGGCCAGAGTTGCAGGGGGGTGCGGGTGGGGTTAGAGGATTCACCATATACATGGTAGGGAGGAGAGCAGGCAGATCTACTGATATACACTGCTGCAGGGAGCAGCAGGCAAGATAGGAGAGATCTGCCTTGTCATGTGGGTAACCTACTCTGGCTGGCTAGGGGATCGAACTTGTGCTGCAGAGGCTGTGGATAGCTTCATAGTGCTATGCTTAATAGTGCTCCCTAACACCACCAGGGAGGCCCCAACTTCCGACTCTTATACTGGTCTTCCTATTCCCTCAGTTTTGTCACAGCTTCCCAGAGATTTTTCTGACCAAAATTGGGAGAAGAAAAAAACATTGTTAAGATGACACATTCATCAGGTCCCTGAGAGGAATCCCTGCCTCCCAAGAGACTAGAATGACATGAAATATTGTTATATACTTACACATTATTGATGAAATTCATATGGAATCACCAAAAACCCGAATAGCCAAAGCTTTCCTGGAAAAAAAAAAAGAAGGGAATGGAGGCATCACACTCCAGACTTCAAACTATACTACAAAGCCATAATCATCAAAACTGCTTGGTATTCGAACAAGAACAGACACACAGACCAATGGAATTGAATAGAAAATCCAGAAATAAACCCACAGATCTACGGTCAACTAATCTTTGACAAAGGAGCAAAGAATATGCATTGGAACAAAGAAAGTTTGTTCAATAAATGGTGCTGGGAAAACTGGGTCACTACATGCAAAAAAATGAAGTTTGACTACTACCTCACACCATGCACAAAAGCCAACTCAAAATGGATTAAAGAACTAGACATAAGACCTGAAACCATAAAATACACAGAAGGAAATATAGGCAAAATACTACATGATATGCACATCAAAGACATCTTTACAGACACCCAAAGCAGTGATAGTGAAGGCAAAGATAAACAGCTGGGACTACATCAAATCGAAGAGCTTCTGCACAGCAAAAGAGACAATAACAAAAACAAAGAGAAACCCCACCGACTGGGAGAACATTTTTGCACACAACACTAATGATAAAGGACTGATCACAAAAATCTACAAAGAGCTGAAGACTCAACAACAACAAAGAAAATAATCCTGTCAAAAAATGGGCAGAAGAGCTAAGAAGAAACTTCTCTGAAGAGGGAATGCAAATGGCCAACAGGCATATGAAAAAATGTTCAACATCACTTGTAATCAGGAAAATGCAAATCAAAACTACCATGAGATACCATCTCACACCAGGGACAATGGCACATATTAAAAAAAACAAGCAACAACAAATGTTGGCGAGGTTGTGGAGAAAAAAGAACTCTCCTGCACTGCTGGTGGGAGTGCAAACTGGTCCAACCACTATGGAGAGCTGTGTGGAGATTTCTGGACCTACTAAGATAGAGCTTCCATATGATCCAGCAATTCCACTCCTAGGTATTTACCCAAAGGACACAGAAACATCAATTCCAAAACCCCTATATTTATAGCAGCACTGTTTATAATAGCTAAGCTTTGGAAACAACTCAAATGCCCAAAAATAGATGACTGGATCAAGAAGATGTGGTACATATACACCATGGAATATTACTCAGCATTCAAAAAAGATAAACACATGCAATTTGCAGCAACATGGATGGCGCTGGAAGGGAACATGCTCAGCGAAATAAGCCAGAAAGAAAAGAAAAATACCGGATGGTCTCACTCATAGTAGGAATCTAGAAATCTTAAATAAGGGACCAGGAAAATGAATAACTATAAGAAAGTGAAAATCAAAATCAGCAAACAACTATGAACCAGAGACACTCTATGGGGGGTGGGGGCGGGTGTGGATTGGGGTCAAAATAAAGGGGTTGCAATTGTATGGGGAATATAAAAATGAAATTTAAAAAAATTAAAAAAGAAAGAATGTGTACTTAAGATGACAAATTCATCAGGTTCCTGAGAAGAATCCCTTCCTTCCAAGAGACTAGAATGACATGAAATATTGTTGAATACTAACACTTTCAAAAGAGCGCTCTGGGGACTGTGTGCAGTGATACAGGTGACCCCTATTCCCAGAGTTCGTGGCAGGATAGCTGCCATCATGTCTGCTGTAGAATCAGAGGTTGGGGAAGATGTAGCTAAACTACACAAGGGCTATGACTATCAGTTTCTTGAGCCTCATGTGCTGACCCTCAGATGGAGCTACACGGACCTCTACAGCCTTGCCAGGGAACGCTGCACTCAGAACAAGTCAGTAAACATCTAAAAGAAGCCTTTCTCCACCTCCTCTATATGGTAAATTGTATGTGTCCATCAGAACTCTCTTCAAGAAAGCCCCGTATTCTTCTCCCAACTTAATAAGGCCCAAACCCACCTCCCACATTAAGGAACTCCAGAAAGTACCTTGCTGATTGGTTTGCCCTAGCCGACTGCAGAAGTAAACACTGGTGGTCTCTGTGCCTGTTTTGAAAAGCTGTCACAGGGCCTTGCACAACGTGGTTTCTCAGATTTTATACACATGTGAAGATAAAACAGGCAGGTGTGGGTTTCAGCAACTATATTTTAAAACAGGTGTTCATGACAGCAAGAGTGAATAAGGACAATCCTCTCACCATCCCATGAAAGTCCATGTGACCTGGGGAATGTGTTGTTGGGGAAACAACATAAAATGTTTTTCACAAAATGAGTTGATAAAAGTATAATTTCTGGATCACAATCTCGGTTTTCAGCCTAAATAACCTTAGATCTGGAAGTTCAGCCTGAGAGCAGGGGCTGCTGCAGAAGTCCAGGGCGGTCCCTCAACTTGGAGCCTGGACATATCTCTTATACAAGAACACTGTGGTGTCCTCTGTGCTGGGGGGACCATTTGCATTCCCAGCAGTTGGGCTCCCTGGTGTTCTCAGAGAAAAGGTGGAGCTGCTCTCCATGTTCCTCACATTTTCCATCTTCAGAAAATATAACAGCGCTATGAAGTCAAGAATGTGAGGTGTTAGTGTAAGGATAGACATACATAGCAATGATATATGACAGAGTCCAGAATAAATCCACACATTGAGAGTCAATGGATTTTGACAAGGTTTCCAAGACAATCCAATGACTAAAGAAGATTGATGTTACCAAAAGCAGTAATAACACAAATGTCCAGCCATTGGTGAATGGGCAAATGCAGTGTGTGAAATCCACACAATGGAATATTACTCATTCATGAAAAAGAATAAAATAATGATTCATGCTCCAACATGGAGGAGCATTGAGAACATTACTCTACTTGAAAGAAGGTACATTTTGTATGATCCTTTTTGTTAAATGCTTAAAATAGAGAATTTCAGAGAGAAAGTATCTTAGTCCTTGTCAGAGTTTGACTGATGAGGGCAGGGAATTCCTTGTTTAGGGATATGAATGCATGTTTGGAGATGAAAATGTTTTGGAATTTAAACAGTGGTAAAGACTGTGCAACTTCATGAATACACTACAACCACTATAGCATTATGAAGCACTGGATTTTATTTGACAAAATATATCCTGACAAAAAATTTAATTCCTAGGATAGAGTGTCCATTATGCAAGGAAGTAAGAAAGTATGAGACAGGAATCAATCAAAAAAGACAGGAATCATTCAATCAAAATTGACGAGGGTCAACATACCTGCTATAAAGAAAGATCTACAGGTAGTTATTATAACTGATTTACATATATTCAAAATTGTGTAGACACCTCAATGAGTTTTTTAAATTTCCAAGTTAAACCCCTATCAGTGGAAACTAAGGCACAGGAAATAAAGTTACAGGAAGGGAATTAATGACTGATGAGATTTTACAAAACAATTTCTAAGTTTCCCTCTAAATTTTGTTACAGTTTTCAAAGAATTATTAGTTTTTAATTTCCTTATCTGAACAATTATCATTTTTTTTGTTGTTATTTTGAACTAAATGCTGATGGGAACAGCATTTCCTGTCAGCACTTTATATCTTCCCTGCCCAGAGGAGGGAGACCACCCCTAACCAGGAAGGCCGCACTTGCCTAAGTGAGGTCTGCAGGACACCTAGAGGGGTGATGAGCTCGGGAGACTCTGCGTGTGCCCAGAGTAGGAAGGTGGGGTCTCTCACTTTCCAGTGCTCTGAGACTCCAGAAGTGGGTCCGGATATTGGGCCTCCAGGAATAACAGACAACACTGGGGTTTCCTGTGTAGCTGAGGCAAGAAAGTCTTTTCCTTTACTCATCATAGGCTTTGCAGGGAGGGCCTTATATAAGGTCAACTAATAAAAGAGAGATGAGGGAAAAAGTGTTTGTAAATGTGCTGTGATGTAAGTGTTCAACAGGCGCACAATTGTCTTTGTGCTAAAGTTACAGATGCCCATGTGTGAAGGGGAAGCTCTCTTCTCCCTACCCCTGCTCAGATGAGCCCCCTTGGATGACAAGTCCAGTAGCCCCCGAACCGGACTTCCTAACAAGAGGCATTACTGGGAACTAGGGGTGCTGAGTAGCCCCCTGGGTCTATATCACACAGAAGCAGGTAGCCCCTCTCCCTCTTTCTTCTACCCCTTCAACTTGCCCCAAGGACTTGGAGGGGAGGTGCCTGGAAGACACATCTGGGTCAGATTCACTGTGAAGCTGCTCTTCCTCCTTGGCAGACACAATGGCAGTGGTTATCTTTTTTTTTTAAGATTAATTCATTTATACAAGAGCTGGGGTACAGGCCAGATGCATGGGAGGGTGAGAGGATTCACCAGAGACAGAGCGGGGCACAGAACAGGCAGACTGACGAAATACTTTGGTGAGGGGAGAAGCAGGTGAGACAGGAGAGGTCTGTTCACCATGTGGGTTGCTCCGAGGCCAGTGGGGATCTATCCAGCCCCGCAGAGGCTGCAGACAGCTTCACAGCATGACACTCAGCTGCCTGTGCCACCAGGAAGACCCCAATCCCTTGATTCTTACTTAGTATTTGTCATTTTCCATATGTCCACAATTAGAAGATTCACACTCAATAATTTTTAGCAATTCTTTTGGCTGTAAAATCAGAATGAACCTGAATTGTTTTGGTGGCCATAGTGATCCTGCATTGCTCTAAATATATTTTTCTCTTAAAACAACACACATTAGCTCACAGGTTTGTGGTTCAGGTATGTGTGGTTCACATCTGCTAGGTCATCTGCTCAGGCCTTACAGAGTGTAATGAATGTGAGGCTGGGCTGTGTTTGCATCTGGAGGCTGGACTACTTGTACAACATGTTCATTTCTGTGGTCCTATGTCTTTAAGTCATCTGAAGGACAGTCTCTAGAGCAAGGTAGGCAGCAAGATGGAGTCTTGTGTAATCACAATAGGCATAGGCCTTATAGCCGGTCAGTTTAAACAAATTGGTAAGAGGCAATTTTCAGGTCCTGCCCACACTCAAGTGGAAAGAATTTTATAATAGTGCAAATTGCAGGAGGCAAGGGTCATGCAAGGCCACCCGTGATGTTTGGTGACAGAGACCAAACCTGAATTGATTGCACTGGTGAGATGCTATTTAAAATATGTATTTTATCCAACTTTGTTACTTTTTTTAAAGATTTATTTATTTATGCATCCAAGAACTGGGGCACAGGCCAGAGGTGCTGTGGGGGGAGAGTGGAGAACAGAACAGGCAGACTGAATGAAATACACTGCTGAGGGGAGCGGTGGGCAAGACAAGAGAGGTCTGCTATGCCATGTAGGTTGGCTCCATGGCCACCCAGGAATGGAAACTCATGCTGCAGATGCTGAGGATAGCTTTACAGTGCTGGGCTTAACCTCTTGTGCTCTGAGGGAGGTCCAGGAGTCATGTATTTTCTATTTAAGTTGCTTTTGCAATGACTTTCCCATATCTACTCATTATCATTTATAAGCATTTTGTTGTAGAATCTTAGCATTTTTATTGGTGTTTTATTATTGTTTTACACTGAATTATATTCAAATGACTGGTCTGTGTAATATATCTCTACAGATATATGTTCATTCTTTCATTCTGACTAGTCTTATTCAATGACTACATAGTCCATGTAGACAATGTGATGTGAACTGCATTTTCTCTACTTATTAATCGCTGGTCTTGTTATTTGTCTATTAAATTGGTCTGTTTGAACTGTCCAAGTCTTCCCCACTTTAGTGACCTTTTTGGCCAGCTTCATCTCTCAGTTATGGAAGGAAGAATGTTGAAATATTTTAGGATAATTGGAGAGTTTCCCTTTTGCCTTACTTATGGTGACATTTGGCATGGTTTAATTTGAGGTTGTATAGTGCATACATGTTTGGAATTGTAAAATTTTCCTAGTGAAATGTATATTAATTAATTAGGTATCTCTGTTATCCCTTATTAATACTTTAATTTAATACTATTTCATAAATGTAGCAGCTATGTAACTATATAATCTATACTTCATGTCTCAAGTTACAGTTTAATTATAAACAACAGGTAGTTATAAAAGTCCAGTGGATCTTTCCCCTTCAGCATAATTTACTTTCCATTTTGATCTGTCCTCTATGGTTATTTTGGATTGTTCATATAACATGAATTGAAAATCTCACTTCTAGAAGAGAGAAAGATAAGGATTGATTGAAGAGAGTTGCATAAGGGTTATTTCCAATGGAGACAAGAGTGATGAATGTGGACGCATCCAGGACTAGTAGTTAGTAGGTGCCACGGCCACCCTGGGCCTGTGTGACAGGTGGAGGGAGCTGTGAGGACGGGCGCATGTGAACAGACATAGATAATGAAGACATGCTCTCAGGCAGTGGAGAGGAACCTGGGTCCTGATGACTCATACTTCTGCATCTTCTGCTCCTGGTCTCCTCCAGTGCTTCCCGTTGACTGAAGCAAACACAAGTCAGCGGGGCGGGAGTATGGTCAGTGGGTCCGCAGTGGTCAGACCTCAGTTCTCAGCCTTGGGGTGGCTGATAGTGTATAACTCAGTAATATTTTGAAACTTCACTCCTTGCTACAATATCCAATTATCATTGTTGTTTTGTAATTACACTCCTGACCAGCATCAAACTTAAGAAATTACGCTCCTGTGGCCTCCCTGGTGGCACAAGGGGTTAAGAAGTAACCCATGAAGCTGTCTGCAGTCACTGCAGCAGGAGTTTGATCCTGGCCAGGGAGCAACCCACATGGCACAGCAGACCTCTCCTCTCCAAATGCATTCTTTTGCTTGCAGATATGCTGTTGTGCACTATCAGTTGTTAGAACAATCAGTCTAGCCCACTGCTCCCCTCAGCAGTGTATTTCAGTCAATCTGCTTTTTCTGCTCCCCACTCTATCTCTGGTGAATTCTCTCATCTCCCAACACCTCTGGTCTGTTCCTAGTTCTTGTATGCAGAAATAAATAAATCTTAAAAAAAAAAGTAAATTACACTCCTGGCCAGCATCACACTTAAAAAGATCAGTATATTTTTTATTACTTATGCTAGTCAGATCATTTGATGTACATTATTCCAGCATAAATTATATTACTTTTTACTAATTCCTGGGACCATATGGACTATCATCTGCAGAAACATAAAAGACTTCACACCTAAATTCATGGGACTGACAGGTGCTCTGAGGGCTGAATAGAATACTGGGATCTGAGGTAACTGTTTCAATAACAAAACATGGCAGGACCTATGTTATTTTTCTTTCTGAGAGTCAGTGTTGCTGTAGGTGGTGCTTCCCATGCTGTCTCTTGACAAGGTCCAGGCATTGGGGGAGAGTCCTGAGAAGAGGGGAGTTTTGCACTTCTCAGAAGATCTGAATAAGAGAGTTTCCACAGCAAGCCTGCTAATGCTCTCCTGTTTGTCCTTGGTTAATGCATAAGTAAGTTAGTTATAAATTGGCTTGTGAAAACCTAATTCGGACCTTGGCGTTAACTGGCCTACTGTTCATACGCTTGAATCATTACTAAAGAAAGTAAAATTGTTTAAGGTATAGCTGGAAAGAAATGTTTTGCCCTGAGAACTGTGGAGAACAAGCTGCCTTGAACCAGCTGTGCTTGGAAATGATAGCCTAACCCAGGAGATATGTATTGTGGTAATAGTACATTTCCTGGTGTATGCAAAAGGTCAACAGTTGGCAGACTGTGTGGAGGTTAGGTATTTCTAGTTATGAGTTAGACCTCAGTAAAATTAAAATAGATTTGATGAGTAACTTTAGGCCACTTTGAAGTAACTGATAAATTAGCTAAGTTAATCGAGTGCTAGGGAGATAGGTAGATTTTAGTAACAGGATATAGGATAGGACTCTCACAAAAAGTCTGAAATTAGGAAAGTTTAATATGATGATTAATTTTTACCGTATTGTGCTGTCTTAGATAATTGATCATGCTGGGAAATGAGTTGCTCCAAGAAAACTAATTATCCCTGATGTTTTTCTTAAGGTGATCAGAGCCCTTTTGGTAAGAGACCAAGAGGGTCTCTATATGTTCATGAGAAAATATGTAATGATTGTCTTTGTTTTGCTTCAATGCTTATGATGATATAATCTCACCGCTTGACTTAATGTAAAAATAAAGACCCGTTGAGACCCCCAGTTGGAGATACTTGCACCACAGCAGGAGTGTCTGTGTCTGCCTCATCCCCCCTCCCTTCAGCCCTCAGTTTTGCCAACTATGTCTCCTCCTTTCAGGACTCCTGACACGACATTCTGCTGGAGCGGGTCTCCAGCACAGTGTGAAAGGTTATAAAAAAAAAATGGGGATAAACTTCTTTTTTACTTCAATATTCCATGATTCTTAGTGGCCCTACACAGGGGATAAGGGTTGTGGAGAGGACAACAACCACTCTGGTTAGTCAGCCCTTGCCTTCTCTGAAGGACTGAGTTGGTGATGGTGACAGTGATTGAGAGGACAGTACTTGCACTTAATTCTTACATACCAAATACCAGGAATTTCTCCAAGCAGTAGAGTGTATTAGCTCCCAATGCTCCCCATCATTACTGTGGCAGGTGTGATGATTCCTACGATAGTATGCAGAGTCTCAGAAAGTGTCTCAAAGAGGTAGAAGAAGTAGGCAGCACCTGAATCCAGAAAGGTACTTGAAGTGCACTGTCTTCTCAGCAAATAAAATGTCTTTCTCTCTTATCAGTAAGTGTGACTCTGGATCCACACTGAGCTCATCATGACCTAATTCTATCTGAGGACTAAAGACATGTGACCTGTGGAGGCAGCCAGAAGGAGTATTTCAGTTCTACGAGATTCTGTTCCTTACCCTGTGTCCTGGGCTGTGAGGGGTTCACCTCAGGAAGACATTACTTTGAAGTGGATGTGGGAGAAGGATGTGGTGGGACTTAGGAGTTTGTCTGGAAAATGTGCAGAGGGACAGGGACATGACCCCAGAGCCTTAGTCTGGATTCTGGTCCATTAGATTCTGCCAGGAGAATGCCTATATGGCCCTTACCTCTCCCCAAATCCCCTTCCATTGAGGGAGCAATGCCTGCTGGTGGGAGTTTTTCTGGACTGTGAGGCTGGACTTGTGTCCTTTTACAACATGAACACTGGCTCCCACATCTTCACCTTCCCAAGGGCCTCCTTCTCTGATACTCTTCGGCCTTATTTCCTGGTTAAACATTCTTCTCCTTTGTTCCTCCCTCCACCACTGAAGTCAATCTAAAATTGTCTTAATTAACAATTGTAGAAATAGAATGTCAGTCCTAATAGGACATGACTTGGTCAGTTTTGTCATTTGCTGTTTCCCTTCACCTGGACGGGTGCTGAGTTCTCAGTGGACACAATAATGAGTGTGCAATGACTGCTGGACACAGCCACTGTGCAGACAGCACAGAAGATCAGCCTGACCTGTGGGGAAGTGAGAGAACAGCAGGATCATCCCTTGTGCTCTCCCTGCCATCACTGGGTCAGATCTCTGAACTTCCAGGGTCCTGGTATGACGCTGGGTATCTGGCCTCTTCCATTTCATGTCAAGTTTTCACGCTTCATCAATGTTATAGTTCGGGTCAGTAGTTGCTTCTGTTTATGGACAAACCATGCCACTGTATGGATGTCACTCATTGTGTGTGCCCGTTATCAAAGGATAGACATTGTTTCTTTCCACTTTGGGGATAGTTCAAAGGATGCCACTGTGAACAGTGTTGTACAAGATTTTGTGTGATTATGGTCAAACTTGGAGGTTTGTGCCTAGAGGTATAATTGCCACTTCCTGTGGTAACTTGTTCAACTTTTTAAGGAACTGTCTGTTTTCCAAAGAAGCAACAACACTTTAAATGCTCACAAGTCACATATGCTATTGCAATTTCTCCACCTTATATTGTGGCTACTTGTAAATATGACTATGCTAGTGGATGGTAAGTGCTATCTCATTGAGATTTTGTTTTCTTCTGGCTTTTGCATTTTCCTAATGACTGGTGATGGTGACAGCTTCATGTATTTATTGGCTATTTGTTGTGTCTTTTGGGAATAATCGCTGTTCACATGCTTTGCCCATTTTAGTTGGGTTATTTCTATTTGGTTTGTAAAAACATTTCTTAAAAGATTTATTTATGCATACAGTAACTGAGACTGAACAGTGGTGCATGAGGTGAGAGGATTCACCAGAGACAGAGTGGAGAAAGAACAGGCAGACTGATGAAATACACTGCTCAGGGGATCAGGGGCGAGACAGGAGAGGTCTGCTGCGCCATGTCGGTAGCTCCCTGGCCAGCTGGGGTTGGAACTCCAGCTGCAGTCACTGTGGACAGCTTCATAGCACTGTGCTTAACCCTTGCACCACCAGGGAGGCCCTGTAAAAACTTTTGTATGCTAATTACAATTCTAGGTATGTCCTTTATCACCTCTGTAATTCAGAATCTTTCTGTCATTCTCTGAGTTGTGTTTTTCTATTCTGGATGGAGTCCAGTGAAGCTCAAAAACTTTCAGTATTGTTGCTATTCATATCAGGTATTTCTGCTTTTATTCCTTGTGTTTTGCTGCCATGCAAATAACTGCTGCCTTTGCGAGCCCAATGTTACAAGAGTTTTTCCCTGTGCTTTCTCTCAAAAGGCATTAACCATTTCTGTAGTACATTTAGATCTGTGGTTCTTTTTGAGTGCTGTATATGATGTGATGCAAGTCTCCACATTCATTCTTTTGTTTGCGATATACTGTTGTGCCACTCTCAGTAGTTAGAACAATTCAGTAATTTCTGTCTCACTGTATTGTCATTGGTTATTGTAGCTAAAAGATTTCTTGAATTTGTAAGTCTTTTCAAAGGACTAACCTTTGTTGACATTGATTTTCTGTTCTTCATTGAACCCCCATCTCTTGGCTATTGGTGTCCTTCTGCTGGCTTTGGTTTTCATTTGCTCTTTCTGCCCTTGAACAAGAAGGCTGAGTTAGTGACTTAAGAGCTTTTAACTATGATAGTGGCTTTTACATCTGTCATCTCCTAGGCCCTGCTGTGACGGCAGCCCCTAAGGTTTGGTGTGTTGACTTTCACCTTCACTCATTTCAAAGCCTCCATATTTCTAACTTTTCTTTTATCCATTGATAATTGAGAGTGTGCTGTTTATTTTCACCCTGTGCTCTTCTTGCATGAGTGTCATTCTAGCTAAAAAGGAATATTTGATGCATCCCACATGTCTCTGCAGCGCTATTCCTTTCTCTTTACATTTTCTTCTTCTTTCCCCAGACTGGGAGGACCATACTCTTCTGTATGCTCCAATTAGCTTTTGAGTGCCATAGAAAATTTTATTCATATTATCTGTTTTAAACTCCAGAAACTGTATTAAGGAGGATTATATTAACACACAGGACGCACGGGACTAGGGCCTGGCCCAAAGTTGGTGTTCAATAAATTCCCAGCTGTTCCAGGGCCAGTGAAGGAAAATTACCATGTGTCAGCTCATTGCACGTCAGAGCAAGCTCAACTGAAAGGGTCATCTATGCTGAGAGACAGAGGACAGAGAGAGAGAGAGAGAGAATGAACAGTTACAAAGGATGCTAAGATTTCTACAGAAGAACTCCTTTGTTATACCATCATTCTGAATTATCAGACTCCTCCCAACCTGTACTGTTTATACTCATCATCCTGTGCTCTCTCTTCCTGCCTCAGGTACCCCGACATTGTCCTGGGAAACCTGTCCTCCCCTGGAGGGAGACAATCACCTCCCTTGTGCCCAGGGACTCTGCTCCAGCACCAACACCTTCTCTTGCCAACCTCTGCAGCTCTCCTGCCTCAGTGTGGTCTCCATGGAAACTGGATTAAACTTTCTTTGAACTTTGTGGGTCCAGAGAACCAGACATGGGGTGTTAGGTGAGTCAAGTGTCACTGACCCCATGCACTCTGCTCCCAAACCATTCCCCTCCATTACTACCAGGACAAGAAATAATTCAGAACTTGGGGCTGACTCCTCCAAAGTTCATTTGACACAGAGAGACTATCACTCTCCCTCCCTGATTTCTCTTGTCTCCTACAACTTTTGCTAACAAACCTGTCTGCTTCTCTATTTCTACTACTACCTAATAAGAACACTTTCTGCCATGAAGGAATGTTCCTTTCTTGGATATTCTGGGACCACTGGCAGGTATGAAGCATTGAATTATGGCTGTTGGGACTCCGACACTGAATTTAAATGTTATTATTGAATTTTAATCTAAACTGAATGGAGCAAATGTGTCAGGGATCACCCTATTCTAGCACACAGGGATTGTGAGGCATCTTTCAAATTGTAATCCATTATGTCTCCAGAGAGAAGACTTCAACACCTTTGGAGACTCAGAGGCTCAGGTGAGGTTTAATCCCTAACTCAGAAAATCCTGTCTGATTCATCTCTGCCTACAGATACTCTGTAGAACTTTCAGGAAGAGCCATGGCCTCAGTTCCAACGATCCGGAAGATGGGAGGAAGCCACGTGCTCCACCTGCCAGCAGCTGATGACAGAGCATGTGAGCATCTAGTGTTGGCACAGCTTCTGCTGCAGGTGCATAACCAGATGCTTGTGCATTAATTGTGATGATGTGTTCCTGTCCCTTGTGTGGAACATCATTTCAAAGGCAGAGTCTCTGCCCAACATGCCGCTGGAAACCTCATTGAGAGCATCAAGGAGCTGGAGCGTGAGAAGCTGTGTGAGGAACATGGGGAGCAGCTCCACCTGTTCTGTGAGGACGACGGGCAGCTTATCTGTTGGTGCTGTGAGCGCTCCCCCTAGCACAGAGGACACAGCATGACTCTAGCCGAGGAGGTATGTCCAGGCTACAAGATGAGTGAGTGGCCACAACTTTAAGCAAGTACTTCCTCTTAGGTTGCACATTTTGATTCAAATTAGTTAGTCTGAACACCAAGATTGTGACCACAGAAATGTTTCCATCATGCTATTTTCTGAAGAGTAGTTTATTATGATCCCAGTGAGTCAGGTCCTGATGATCTATGCCAAACTTCAAGGTTGGTCAGAACCCATTCCTGTAGGAACTTCCTGTAATGAACTTCTGCTGGACAATACATTGTGCTCTTTGCCAACCTGCCTCATTCATGTCCTCCCCTCGAATACATAATTGGAGACACCACAACATGCAAGAGTAGAGGACATTATGTGAAATCCCAGAAGTCAGAACCACCGACTGTTAGAGAGCCTACAGTCTACAAGGAGTAAGAAAAGGAACACAGGATGACTCATGTCCCTTCGTGTGGGTGGTGAGGGGGAGCACCAAGATGTGTGAATAGGTGTGGGGGAGACTGCCCAGAAGTGAGTCCTGACAGGAAAATGTAAATAACCGTGTTGGAGAAAAAAACAGGATCCACTCAGGCAGACCACCTGTCACGGCAGCTTGCCTGACATTCCAGTACATTGTTGGGGTTATGTGATGGGAAAGGCAGGTGAGGGCATGAGAAAGGAAGTCGAGGAAAGAACTTGAGTGTCACTCAGAGTCTACTGGTCCATAGTTGGGATTTATTTGTGGTGGGAAAGATCAGGCTGACATTAAAATAACATTCTGCATGCACAAAATAAACATTAAGGAGTAAAATCAGAGTTAGTCCTCTAAGAAAAGAAGATGAAAACAGGCTTTACAGGCTTTAACAAGGATTAAGAAGGAAAATTAAAAGATTTAGAAAGAATTGGCTAGTGATGAAGACTTCAGACAGGTTCAGGCACCTCCAAAGTTTCTCACACAATAGCTGCTAAAGTGAGGCTCCCGGTGCTGTGAGGAATGAGGAAGCGGGATTCTTTCCTCGTCTGCCCTGTTGACATTTGAAGGAAACATCCCCAATGTGCGGCTCTGTGTTCCATCATCCTTGAGGTGCCTGTGTCTTGTGTGAAGGTTCTGGATCCTGTGTCAGGGCTTGTCAGTCCTGAGCATCATCAGAGCACTCACCTCGCCCTGTAACCCCATGAGCAGCTCAAAACTGTGACGGCACAGATCCTGTAACTTGCCCACCAAGTAGTAAAAAATAAAGAAATCAAGGTGATGGACATAGCCTCAGAAGTCAGACTGTGGTGGTCAAAATATAGTGAGTTTCACATGAAGCACTGGGCTCTCCCCTCATTGGGGACATGTCTCTGGAGGCTCTACTATGGCCCCACCCGTCTCAGCCCTGTGCGCTGCGTGATCCCCTCCTTCACACAGCAGATGTCAAGGGGCAGTGATCACAGGACAGACCCTGTCATGAGCTTGTCTTTGTCAGGCTGCTGCTGTGTGGGGTGGTGGACCTGCTGTGGGGTCCCATGTCTCCTTTCCTTGTCCTTTGACAATAAAAATTGGATGAGCTGTGCCTGGTGCAGAGTCGCTTCCATGACAGTGACAGTGAAGGGAGAGGCAGGCAGTCATGGTGGGATCAGGGACCCAGGGGCGCATCTCCCTCTGTCTGTGAGCTGGATGCTTCAGGAGGGGTGTCCTGTCCCTGTGAGGGGTCTGCTCCCCTGACTGTCCCAGGCTATGTCAGCATGAGATTTTAAATAGTCCCCTCTTGTTGCTCTGAGAGAAGCGTACTGTTCCTACCAAGCTCCTCCCTGTCAGGATATCTGAATGTGAAACCTTTGGTATATGACACTTTTCCTCCCTCAAATACCTGGACCTGCCCCACATCGGTTTCATTTCTGAGTTGACTCTAGTCAGAAGAACTTCCCTTCCAGGTATCTGAAAATGGAGCTGCAGAGCGACTGGCAGCGATTTTGTGACTGACTGTCCTGTGAGGAGGAGTGAAAAAGTCCAGGCCAAGGTGTGCTCTGGGGTGGACTGTGATGTCTGTGTGTGTGGTGGGGCAATAAGAGGAGCTGAGCCAAGTCAAATTGGTCAGGACTTGCTTTCCAGCTCTTTCTCCCTCTGCTTTCTCTTTCAAGACTGCATTTCCCATCTCAGATCAGGGTATGAGGTGAGTGAAGGGCAGGCACTTGGGATTCAGAGGAAGGGCATCCCCAGGAGCACAACCCCAGGCATAAGGAAGGCTGGTGCAGCCCCTGGGAGAAATCCCCTCCGTGGGAGAGCAGTCTGCAGAGACGTGCGCTGGCTCCGAGGGCTAGTCCTGAAAATAGGGGGAAATAATCTATCCAGTTCCTTGTGTTGGATCTGCTTTTAGTCCAGGCCCTGTGAGTGCAAGGAAAGGTCTCTACTTCCTCCCTCAGCACCTCCCCACACACTCCCAGCAAGGGGAGGCAGCAGGGCTGGGAGCCTGAGCAGCTGCCGCTGTGGGGAAGGGCAGACCCTCTGCTCTGGTCCCTGCTCCTCAGTCTCCAGCTCTCAGTCCTCACTGGTAGACACTGGGGGTCCAGGACAAGGAGCCCAAAAGGAGTCTTGCCCTCTGCTTCCTGCCTCCCAGGTCCTGGTTCTGCAAATTCCCTCTGTCTCAGGTACCCCGACTTTGTCCTGGGAGACCTGTCCGCTCCTGGAGGAAGATAGTCGCCTCCCTTATGGCCAGGGACTCTGCTCCCAGCACCAACACCTTCTCTACCACTCTCTCCAGCTCTCCTGCCTCAGTGTGGGCTCCTTAGGAACTTGAATAACGGGAGCCCCTTTTACTTTGTGGGGTCCAGAGAATCAGACATGGGTATGTGAGGAGAGTCAAGGATGATTATTCACATGGACTCTTATCCCCAACTTTCACCTCAGTGTTGATAGCAGGACAAGGAAGTAAATCAGAGCCGACTCCTCCCGAAGCTCATCAGACATGGAGAGAGCTTCACTCTCCCTCCCTGAGTTCTCTTCTCTCCTGCAACTTTTGGGAGCCCCCTCTTTCCTTTTCTAGCTCTGTTAGTACCCGAGCACTGTCACTGTCTCCCATGATGAATATTCTGTACAGGGATATCCTGGGACCATTCTCAGATGTGAAGCATTTAATCATGGCTGGTGAGACTGAAACACTGAATTTAAATGTGACTGAATTTTAATCTAAACTGAAGTGGGCAAATATGACTGGTCTTACCCTATTCTGCCTCAGACGGACAGATGAGGCATCTTCAAATTGCATCCATTTCTCTCTCCAGAGAGACTTCAACACCTGTGCAGGCGCAGAGGCTCAGGTGAGGCTTTCATCTTTCACTCTGGAAAATCCTGTCTACTTCATCTCTGTCTTTAACCTGATATTGGAGCTTTTAAGGAAGGGCCATGGCCTCAGACACAGCTATGAAAAGATGACGGAGGATGCCAGATGCCCCATCTGCCTGCACCTGATGACAGAACCCGTGAGCATCCACTGTGGGCATAGCTTCTGCCACCGGTGCATAGAGGGCATCCTTGAGAACCCACAAGCGACGTCATCCCTGAGCGAGCCCCAATGTCCCTTGTGCCGGGCACCATTTCAAAGGGAGAGTCTCCGATCCATCAAGCAACTGGAAATCATCATTCAAACTCTCAAGGAGAGCACCTCCACTGGTGGCGCAGTGGTTGAGCACCATGCTGTGAAGCTGTCCGCAGCCTCTGCAGCGCTGATTCCATCCCTGGGCACCGGGAGGGTCCCACAAAATAAAACAAAAACAAACTCTCAAGGAGATAGACAGTGAGAGGTTGTGTGAGGAACACGGGGAGCGGCTCCACCTGTTCTGTGAGGTCGACGGGCAGCCCATCTGCTGGCGCTGTGAGCGCTCCCCAAGCACAGAGGACACAGCACGGCTCTAGTGGAGGACGTGTATCCAGGCTACAAGGTGAGTAGCCAGAGACTTTTGCAAGGACTGCCTCTCAGGTTGCGCATTTTCACTCCACTCAGTTGTAGTGAAAACCATTATCCTGACCCGAAAATAAATTTGTACCATATTGTTTTCCTGAAACAGTTTATTACGCGTCCATGTTGAATTTCAAGGCTGAGAAGAATCCTTTCCTGTAAGAACTTCCTGTAATGAACTTCTCCTGGACAACAGATTTGCTCTTTGCCACACCGGCCTCGTTCATGGCCTCACCTCGCATATTTAATAGGAGACACCACAGCTTGCAAGAGCACAGGAAAGAATCTGAAACCCCAGGGGTCAGAATTCAGTCTTTTAAATAGCCACAGTATAAGGAGTGAAGAAGGAACACAGGACACCTGACTTCCCTTGGTGTGGGTAGTGAGGGGCCACACAGAGGCAGGAATGAGTGTAGTGGGAGACTGCCCAGAAGTGAGTCCAGAAGGACACACACAAAATAACCATGTGTGGAGAAGAGTGAGGATTCCAGCTCAGGGGGACCCGTGTCACGAGAACTTACCTGACTATCTAGTACCTGGTCAGGGGGCGTGTGATTAGAAGGCAGGTGAGACCATGAGACAGGAAATTAAAAAGGAATGTTGGTATTCATCAGGGTATAAATCCTGGTCCAAAGTTGGGGTTTATTTGTGGAGGGAAAGATTAGGTTGGCATGTAAAAGAACATTCTGCATGCACAAAATAAACATCAAGGAGTAATATCAAAGTTAGTCCCCTATGAAAAGGGGATGGAAACAAGTTCTAACAAGGATTAAGAGGAACAGTTAAAGGATTTAGATAGAACTGGTGAGTGATGAAGCCTTGAGAGGTTCAGGCACCTCCCACGTTTCTCACACAAGAGCTGCTAAAGTGAGGCTCCCTGTGCTGTGGAGGAATGAGGAAGCGGGATTCCTTCCACCTCTGCCCTGTTGACACTTGAAAGAAACATCTCCAGTGTGGGGCTCTGTGTCACTCATCCCCGAAGTGCCTATGTCTTGTGTGAAGGTTCTGGATCCTGTGTCAGGGCGTGTCAGTCCTGAGCACCATCAGCACACTCACCTCCCCCTGTAACCCCATGAGTAGCTCATCCCTGTAATGGGGCAGATCCCAAACTTGCCCACCAAGTAGTTAAAAAAAAGCAACAAAGGGTGATGGACGTGGCCACAGGATTCAAACTGCTGAGATCAATATATTGTAAGACTTTCAGTTCTTACTAGATGGAAGCTGTGAGCAACTTAGTTATTCCTTCATGACTTGGTTTCCCCATCTCTCAACAGAGACTGAAATGTGAGAAACTGTGTGACAAGGAATCCTAGAGATAGGTATGGAAACTAATCACTGTAAGTTGACATCATGGCAGTTCTTCAGGTGACAGCAGAGCTCCCCCCTCCCCGCATGACCTGGTTCTGTAACTTCAGCTGCCATCCTGGGCTCTCCGTCCTGACTCACCATAACGTGTAAAAAGTTCCACGTGTTTCAAACACTCTGTATTATGATTGGTCCAGCACATTATTCTATAAAATGTGCTTTTAGATGATTATAATTTTGTAGCATGTCCCTGGCCGACTGCAGAAATGTAAATAGCTTAGTCTGTGGTCCACAGATGAGCTGGGGATCACAGATCGCCTACAGCACAGAAATGTGTTAAAATCCAGCCACTGCCCAGGGCCACTGAGGGCATGAGTTATGTTAATGCCATTTTGTTGCTTCTTCTCAAAGCCTAAGGACTCAAAAATGTATTCAATGTTATTGTACATCTTGGAGGCTGGGATTCTTCTAGGTGCCAAATATGGGTTGTGAATTGGACAAGCATAACTCATCCAATTTTTCCTTCAGGAAAAGCTCCAGGGGATGGTGACAAAACTGAAGGCAGAGCAAGACCGCTGTAAGAGACTGAAATTGGAAAAGAAAGATGAAATAATACAATGTGATGTAAGAATTTGATTTTCTTGATCTCAAACTGTTTTCCAGTGTACAGTTTAGGTGTATAGTGATTGGGAAAAGTACTCATTGATGACTTGTTCTCATTAAATCAGACCAAACTGTGGAACCCAAAGAATAGGCCTTTTTCTTTAATATTTGTCGTTACTTGTCTGCATCTAGTAGAATTTTCCTCTGTTTTCTTTTTCTATGAATAGTAATTGGCTAAATGTCCTAATACCTCAGTCAGGAGAATCCAAAAAGTTGTGCTCCTTACTTTTCAAGTTTTCTTTTTTATAATTTTCTTTTTTTAAATTTTATTTTTATATTCCCCATACAATTGCAAACCCCTTATTTTGCCCCCATCCCTCCTTTCCCCACCGCCACACCCCCATAGAGTGTCTCTGGTTCATAGCTGTTTGTTGATTTTGACTTTTACTTATTCTTTTTCCTGGTCCCTTATTTAAGTTTTCAAGATTCCTGCTATGAGTGAGACCATCTGGTATTTTTCTTTTTCTTTCTGGCTTATTTTGCTGAGCATAATCCCTTCCAGCTCCATCCATGTGGCTGCAAATGGCATGAGTATCTTTTTTTGATTGCTGAGTAATATTCCATGGTGTATATGTACCACATCTTCTTGATCCAGTTATCTATTTTTGGGCATTTGGTTGTTTCCATAGCTTAGCTATTGTAAATTGTGCTGCTATAAACATAGGGGTGCAGGTGCTCTTTGGAATTGATGTTTCTGTGTCCTTTGGGTAAATACCTAGGAGTGCAATTGCTGGATCATATGAAAGCTCTATCTTTAGTAGGTCGAGGAATCTCCACACACCTTTCCAGAGAGGTTGGACCAGTTTGCACTCCCACCAACAGGGCAGGAAAGTTCCTTTTTCTCCACACCCTCGCCAACATTTGTTGTTGCTAGTGTTTTTAATATGTGCCATTCTCACTGGTGTAAGTTGGTATCTCATGGTAGTTTTGATTTGCATTTCCCTGATGACAAGTGATGTTTGAACATTTTTTCATATGCCTGTTGGCCATTTGCATTTCCTCTTCAGAGAAGTTTCTTTTTAGCTCTTCTGCCCATTTTTTGACTAGATTATTTTCTTTTGTTGTTGTTGAGTCTCATCAGCTCTTTGTAGAGTTTTGGGATCAGTCCTTTATCATTAGTGTTGTGTGCAAAAATATTCTCCCAATCTGTGGGGTTTCACTTTGTTTTGTTATTGTCTCTTTTGCTGTGCAGAAGCTCTTTAATTTGATGCAGTCCCAGCTGTTTATCTTTGCCTTCAATATTACGGCTTTGGGTGATGTGTCTGTAAAGATGTCTTTGAGGTACATGTCATGTAGTGTTTCACCTACATTTCCTTCTATGTATTTTATGGTTTCAGGTCTTATGTCTTGTTCTTTAATCCATTTTGAGTTGGTTTTTGTGTATGGTGTGAGGTAGAAGTCAAATTTGATTCTTTTGCGTGTAGCGACCCAGTTTTCCCAGCACCATTTATTGAACAAATTTTCTTTGCTCCAATGCATATTCATTCCTCCTTTGTCAAGATTAATTTACCATAGATCTGTGGGTTTATTTCTGGATTTTCTATTTGATTCCATTGGTCTGTCTATCTGTTCTTATTCCAATACCATGCAGTTATGATGATTATGGCTTTGTAGTATAGTTTGAAGTCTGGGAGTGTGATGCCTCCATCCCCCCCCATTTTTTTTCAGGAGAGCATTGGCTATTTGGGGTTTTTGGTGATTCCATATGAATTTCATCAATAATTGTTCTATTTCTTTAAGAATGTCATTGAAATTTTAATTGGAATAGCATTGAATCTGTATAATGCTTTTGGTAGGATGGCCATTTTAATAATATTTATTCTTCCAATCCATGAGCAGGGAATGTGTTTCCATTTCTTTGTGTCTTCTTCCATTTCTTTTAACAGTGTTTTATAGTTTTCTTTGTATAGGTCCTTTACCTCTTTTGTTAGATTAATTCCAAGTACTTGATTTTTTTTTTGTTTCAATAATAAAAATGATTTTTTTATTTCTTCTTCTTCAGATTTATTTTTTGTGTATAGGAAGGCTACTGATTTTTTGCGTGTTGATTTTGTATCCTTCCACTTTAACTGAACTGATTGATGAATTGAATTAGTTTTTCTGTGGATTTTTTGGGGTTCTCTATGTATATTATCATATCATCTGAAAATAGTGATAGTTTGACTTCTTTTCCTATTTGGATTCCTTGTATGTCATTCTCTCGTCTTATTGCTCTGGCTAGGACTTCCAGGATTATATTGAAAAGCAGTGGTGAGAGTGGACATCCTTGTCTTGTTCCAGATCTTAATGGAAATGCTTTCAGATTTTCGCCATTGAGAATGATACTGGCTTTGGCTGTCATATATGGCCTTTATGATGTTGAGGTATGTTCCTTGTATCCCAAGAATTTCAAGGGCTTTTATCATGAATGAGTGTTGCACTTTGTCAAAAGATTTCTCGGCACCTATTGATATTATCTTATGGTTTTAAATTTTTTTTGTTGATGTGTTGGATAACATTGATTGATTTTCGGATGTTGAACCATCCTTGTGTCACTGGAATGAATCCTACTTGGTCGTGGTGAATTATCTTATGGATACATTGTTGGATTCTGATAGTTAAAATTTTATTGAGGAATTTTGCATCAGTGTTCATTAGGGAGATTGGCCTGTAGTTTTCTTTTTTTTGTGTTTCCTTGTTCGGTTTGGTATTAGGTGTAATGTTGGTTCATAGAATGTGTTTGGTATTATCCCTTCCTTCTCAATTTTTTGGAAGAGTTTGTGAAGGATAGGCACTAATTCATTTCTGAATGTTTGGTAGAATTCATTTGTAAATCCACCAGGTCCTGGACTTTTGTTTTTGGGGAGGTTTTTGATTACCATTTCAATTTCGCTGCTTGTAATGGTCGGTTTAGGTGTTCTATTTCTTCTTTATCTAGCTTTGGGTGATTATAGAGTTGTAGGAATTTGTCCATCTCCTCTAGATTGTTGAACTTGTTTCCATATAACTGTTCATAGTAGTTTCTGATTATTCTTTTGATTTCTGCTGTGTCCGTTGTGATTTATCCTCTTTCATTGATGATCCTGTTTATTTGTGCTTTCTCCCTTTTTTCCTTTGTGAGCCTGGCTAAGGGTTTGTCTATTTTATTATTTTTTCGAAGAACCAGCTCTTGGTTTCATTGATCTTTTGTATTGTTTTTTTAGTTTTAATTTCATTTATTTTGCTTTGGTTTTTTATTATTTCTTTTCTTCTACTGGTTTTGTTTTTTTTTTTTTTTTGTTGTTGTTGTTCTTTTTCTAGATCTTTGAACTTCAAGATTAGGTTGTTTGTTTGAGTTATTTCTTGTTTCTTGAAGTGAGCTTCTATTGCTATATATTTTCCTCTTATTAGTGCTTTTGCTGCATCCCATATATTTAGGAAATTGGTATCCTCCTTGTCATTCAATTCCAAGAATTTCTTAATTTCTTCTTTGATCTCCTCATTAGTCCAGTGGTCTTCCAGTAGTGTGGGTTTCCATCTTCATGAGGTATAAGAGTTCCTTGCCTTCTTTTTGTGGTTTATTTCTAGTTTGATGCCTTCATGTCAGAAAAGATGGTTGGTATGATTCCAATGTTGGTGTATCTGTTGATGTTTGTCTTGAGTCCCAGTATGTGATTGATCCTGGAGAATGATCCGTGTGCGCTTGAGAAAAATGTGTACTCAGATTTTTTGGGGTTTTAGTGTTTTATAGATGTCTGTTAAGTCCAAGCGCTCTAGATCCTTATTTAGATCTTTAGTGTCTTTACTTATTTTTTTGTGTCGTTGATCTATCCATTGTTGATAGTGGTGTGTTGAAGTCTCCCACTATGTATGTGTTATCTCTGATGTTTATTTTCAAAGATGACAATAGTTGTCTGTATATTTTTGGTGCTACTTCGTTTAGTGAATATATGTTAACGAGTGTTATTTCTTCTTGAAGTATTGTCCCCTTGATCATAATGTAGTGACCTTTGGGGTCTCTTTTTACCTTTTTGAGTTTGAAGTTTGTTTTATCTGATATAAGTGTAGCTGCTCCTGTTTTTTTTTTTTTTTTTGTTTCTTTTGTTTTTTTTTTTTTGGTCCATTTACTTGTAGGATTATTTTCCATCCTTTAACTTTGAGTATATTTTATCTTTTGTAGCTAAATGTGTTTCCTGGAGACAGCAAACGGTTGGTTTTGCTTCTTAATCCAGCCTGCCACTCTTTGTCTTTTTATTGAAGAGTTTAGTTCATTTACATTTAGAGTAGTATTGATATGTTAGCATCTGTTTTTGCCATTGTGTTTGTCTTTCCTTTGATTTTGTTTATTTATTCTTTTAATAACTTTTTTTTGTCCTTCTTCGTTGTTATTTGTCCCTCTGAGGTTCTGGCTTTAGGACTCATTGTAGTATTTTTTAGTGGAGGTTTAGTCGTAATGAAATTCCAGAGTTTCTGTTTGTCTGGGAAGGTCCTTATTCTTTCTTCATAGAGGAAGGAGAGCTTTGTGGAATAGAGTATTCTTGGTTGGCATTTGTTGTCTTGGAGTCTGTTAACTATGTCCCTCTACTCTCTTCTTGCCCGTAGTGTTTCTTTGGAGAAGTCTGATGTCAGTCTGATTGGTTTTCCTTTGAATGTTATCTGTTTCTTCCTTCTTGTCAGCTTCATTATTTTTTCCTTGTCTTGGATTCTTGGAAGATTTACTATTATGTGTCTTGCTGTATTTTTCCTTTCATCATGGAAGTTTGGTGTTCTTCTTGCTTCTTGTATATCAATTTTCAGCTCCTTCTCACGTTTGGGAAGTTCTGCTCAATTATTTCCTTGAATATTTTCTCTGTTCCTACATCTCTCTCCTCTCCTTCTGGGAATCCTATAACTCTTATATTTTCTTTCCTCATGGAGTCAGATTGTTTCTGAAGTCTTTCTTCAGTCTTTTCCCTTCGTACTTCTCTTCCTTTTCTGTTTTGGTTCTTTTTATGTCTGTGTCTTCAAGAATACTTATTCGTTCTTCAATTTCATCTATTCTGCTTTCATTGCTTTTCCCAGAGTTCTTTAGCACCTCCATTAATTCTTTGATCTCCTGCATTTCTTTTAATTCCCTCTTTAGGGACTCAATTTCATTATTCTGATCTTTTATTATTTTTCCCATGTCATTTTTGACTTCCTTCAAATTTTTAATCATAGCAATTTTAAATTATCTTTCTGGAAGGTGCAGAAGTTCTTCCAAGTCACTGTCATTGCAATCTGGTGGGTGGTTTTCTTTTTGTGGTGTGTCTTTTTCCTGAGGAGTTGCTGGATTGCATGTAGTTTTTCTTTTCCCAACTCCCTGTTTTCTAATTTGCCGTATTCGGTGGGACACTGTGTTGCTGGTACTGGCAGGCATCTTTTTGGTGTGCTCTTTGTGGGGTTCAGAAACTGACTGTCAAACGAGTCAAATACTGTTATGCCAGAAGTCTAGTGAGGCAGTGGTGCTTTGAGTATGTTAATTGTCACTGTCACAGAATATTTCCTTCTTCTGTGTTTAATTACAAAGGTGTGTCTTGATGTCCCACAAACTTCCCTGGAGGTGGGGCAGCTGGATTGGACTCTGGGTTCCAAATCACTGGATCCACCTCTGGGCTCCAACTTCCTGCCAGTCAGGACCAGGCTTGTGGGGGCCTTCAGGTTACCTCTGACTGTGCATGGAACCTTCTCCCTCTGACTCCACAGGGAGACTTCTGCCAGTTTCAAGCGGTCTTTATTGAAGAAAGGTCCTCATCTAAAGTGGCGATGTGGAGATGCTCTCCCTGCATGCCTGGTCTGCCCAGGCCTTGGGTGCCCGCTCCCCTCTGGGCTCATACAGCTGGCCAGAAGGGACCTGGCATGGTTGAACTTCCCAGCCCACCTCTGGCTCCTCCAGGAGCCTTCTGCTGGTTTCAAGAAGACTTTACTGAAGAAAGGTGCCTGTTCTAAAATGGCGATGCAGGGACGCATTCCCTTGTGTGCCTGGTCTGCCTCGGCCATGGGTGCCAGCTCCCCCTCTGGGTTTGGACTGCTGGCCAGAAGGGGCCTGGTGTGGGTGAACTTCCCAGCTCAACTCTGACTCCTCCAGGAGCCTTCTGCCAGTTTCAAGCAGTCTTAACTAAAGAAAGGTCCCTGTTCTAAAAAGGCAGTGCTGGTATGCATTCCCCTGCACGCCCGGTCTTGCTCCATGCCGTATTGCCCTCCTTACCCCGTTTGCATGCCCCACCCTCTCTCAGTGCTGAGGGTGTTTTTGTGATCCCTGGTTTCCAACTACAGGGTGTTGGTGTTTTTTTTTTTTTTTTTCTGGTCGCTAGGTTGGTGTTCTTTTTTCTAGCGCCAGAGATCTTTCCTAGTGTCCTAAGGGAATTGTTTTTAACCCCGTGCGTCCAGGGGGAACAGAGTGGGAGTGGCGTGGAGAGCCTCAATGGCATGGGGGTGCTGTGTTTGCCTTGTTCCCCACCGTCGTGGGGATACAACAACCCGAATTTCGTGCTCCAGGTCTCAGTTCCCAAAGCCCTCAGGTCCAGGACACAGGCTGTAGCCCAGTTCAGTGTCCACAGAAATGGCGCCTTTTGCACCCTGCTCCCTTGTCAGGGCGCCTGGTTTCTGATTACTCTGTGAGGGACATACACCTCAGTGAGGGCCCCCGTGCGCGCGCGTCTCCCCACAAGCTTTGGTCGCAGGCGCAGGGACCTTGGCAGCCCTCATCTGCTTATGCTTTTCAAGCACTGCTTTTCCACACAAGCTTACTGGCTGGACTTGGGCTGTTTGTAGGTCTCCAGGGAGTCTTTCTTTTTCTCCAATGGCACCCGGAGCCATTCGCTCACCTCCGTGGTGTATCCTGCAGGGTTCTCCACAGCTCCAGTTCACAGTGTGCGGTGGCTGAAAAATCTCCTTTCCACTCACAGTCCCGCTTGATGCGTAGTTTGTTCTTGTTGGATGTTTCCGTTTTTTTGTTGTTGTTTTTTTTCCTCCTTGCTGTTGGTCGGAGAGTGTCGACTTTGTGGGTGGGGGAGGGTAGCATGGTTCTGAGTTTTCCTCCCTTCTAGTCCTCTTTTATGGCAGCTTTCTTTTTTGGGCAGTTTGCCAGAGTCTCCCGTTTATCTTCCATGTCCCACTTCTCGCAGGGACCTGCCGCTTTTCCTCCCTATTAACTTTTTTTCTTTTAATGGGAGATCTTACTCGCTGCGTTTCCTCACTGCCATGTTGATGACGTCCTCCCCATTTTTCACTTTTCAAGTTTTCAATGACTGAAATTACCTCCTGTCTGAAGATCATGCACTCACCTGGGCACATTTACAGCAGCACAGGGTCTGACCCTCTACATTCCTGGTTCAATATCAACTTTAGTGAATACAAATAAGAGGACCAGTGCAGGAGACAATCCCATAACTCAAGCTTGTGAGACTGTTGATGAGGATAGAGCTTTGCAAGAACTTACACACTTGCACTGCAACTGTGTGTCCCTGAGACAGTGCCCGTGGCGTCAAGCCCCTGCAGGATCAGAGACACATTCTTTTATGGAAATATGGATGTAATCCATCCTTAGTAATCAAATTTATGAGTCATTTTCCTCTTTCAGGATTTCTTCCCACATTTGTCCTATTCTTTGTAGATGGTCAAATGTGAAATATAAACTCCTCCTATCCTCATGTTAAAATCCTCGAAAGTTTGGAGGGCCTTGCTAGGAACTCGCAAGTGGAGATCCCTGTCACTATAGGCATTGCAACTGCCTCTGTCTCCTCCCTTCTGGAGTCTCGAGTAGGGGGAGAACTTTTATTGCTACACACCATATAGGAAACCCTGTCAGTGCCACAACATCTCCCACAACACCACAGTCACTGAAGCACTGTGTGACTTGAGAAAGCACCCATGGAAATTACACTCTGTCCTCCCCTGAGAAATCCGAGTCTCTCAGTGTTTTTCTTTATCTCATCCATCAGGATGATAGCTGAATCCAGGCTTAAGGCAATAATATTTCTGGTAACTATCCAGACCTCCCCTGTTGAGAATCATAGATTCCTACCAGTCTGATGTCTTAATTCAGAATCATTTATATTCGTTACAAGCCTTTATTTGAACAAACCCCCCCACCCCTGCCAAACACAAACATAGATAGCTTCTTACATCACCAATAAAGTTTGGTTTTATCTTGTATGATAAGTAATTTGATCTTGGCAAATTTAGTGATTCTGAAATTCCTACTGTCTTCTTCTTTAATCTCTGGGATGAGATGAAGGAAAGTGAGCAGGTGCCAACAGAGCTAGGATCAGCTTTCCCACATCTGAGTGTCTGCCTCTTGGGCTTGACTCTGCAGAGGGAGCTGGACGCTCTTTGAGCTTCAGGGCCCACGGGAAAATGACTCACATAAGCTCAGCAAATTTTTCTGGGGTATTTGTGCTAAATACACATTACCTGACATTATCATTTTACTCATTTCTTTTTTTTTAAAGATTTATTTATTTATTTATACATACATACAAGCACTAGGTATAGTCAGAAGCGCAGGAGGGTGAGAGAATTCACCAGAGCCAGAGTGGGAAACAGTACAGGCAGACCAATGATACACTGCTGAGGGGAGCAGTGGGCGCAGCAGGAGAGGTCTGCGCGCCATATGGGATCCTTGCCAGTGGCCGGGAATCGAATGGGCGCTGCATAGGCTGCGGGCAGCTTCGCAGCCCAGCGCTCAACCGCTGCGCCACTCAGGAGGCACACCATTTTACTCATTTCTAACAGAACAGCCCAGTGCATTGTGTTCAGTTGTTTTACAGCCGTTGGTTGCCACTCTCCATCTGCAGAACTTTTTTAGCATTCGAACCAGAAACTCTATGTCCATTAACAATAAAATCCATTGCTCCCTCCTCCCAGCTCCTGGTGGCCACCATTCTACTTCTTTTATATCCCAATTTGACTGGGACCTAATATGAGAAGACTCATACAGTCTTTTGTTTTTGCTCTTTGGCTCATGTCCTTCTCCATGAATCTTCATGATGCGTCCAGTTGGGCACATGTCAGTTTGCTTTCCTCCTGTGGGTGAGCAGATTTGCACTGTGTCTCAGTCCCACCTGTGTTTACTGACTCACCATAGAGATATGTTTGGTTTGTTTCCCCCTTTTCTGCCTACTTTCTTGATTCTAGGAGAACATAGAGCTTCGGAGACAAGAAATCAAGTCTGAGTTTTGGACTCTCCGCAACTTCCTCAATGAGGAGGAGAAGGCTTATCTGTGGAGACTGCAGAATGAGAAAGAGAAGATGCTGGAGTGACTGCAGGAAGGTGAAGCCAGCCTGGGAAAGCAGAGCTTTGAACTTGAGTGCCACACCCTGAAATTAGAGAAGATGTGTCAAGAATCAGCCCAGAATTTGCTGCAGGTAAGAGAGGCTGAGAACTTCTAGGAAAAAATGGTTTCCTCTGTTCCTGACTATTGAGTGGAGTGTGATGAGGGATCCAGGGAAGATTCCCAAGACCTGTCTACTTCACTTAACTGTGGCACTGAAATTAAAGAAACATTCTTTAAAATCTATAACCATGTCTGCTGGCAGCCTTGCAGTCCAGGGGTCAGCATGTAAATCAGAAATTTAAACTTTCTCTGGGTAGATGTGGAGGTTGCCTGTTTTATGGACCCACAGCAAACCTTCCTGCCATTTATTTGCCCTTGTTATCTGTTCATGGGTCCCTTTCTAGCCATCTCGTGGTTAGAGTGAGGCAGCCGAAAAAAAATGATAACCTTCTCCTGATTCACGTATTGTCATGGGCCATAAGCTCTTATGGGACCTGCTTTCAGCTGCCTGAAGCTTCCAGCAGATGAACATAAATGCTTGAACTCCAGCTGCTATTGCAGGATGGGTGGTTACACTATGAGGGTGAGGATGTAGCATGATAGTGCCCTCAGCAGGTGACAGCGGCTGCCTCCACCTCAGTGGCCCAGAGCCAGGGTCTGGGCATCGATTAACCACTGAGGACCTTTGTCATCAGTGATCTCTGATATGGGCTCCTCAGACAGAAATTAGGTCACTTATAGAAAAGATAACATGATCAAGTCCCTGAGGTCATAGGCTAACGTGAATGCAGACTCCATGACTCCGCACAAACCTGAGCAAATGCGATCACACACTCAAACACACTGGCAGGGACTATCCTAGGGGACTGGGATGGGATCGTTCTACCTGGATATGCGTGGGTGTCAGGCTGGGTCACTCTACTTCCTGCGGTGGAGTGTTCATAACAAGTAACCCCATGTGTCAAGTGACATGAAATACTGATTTTTCCACACTCACCTTCTGTCTTTATTTTCACTGTAGGGTATGAAAGATACACTGAAAAGGTATGTCTGTCTTAATACATAGTTAAGGGGAGTGAGGGTGTGTTGGAGTCCAGAGCCAAATGGAACGTCCACTGTATAAGGTCTGTTGTCTGTTTATTCTAGGCATTCAGATGTGGAGCTGAAAGTACCAGAGGCTGTGTCTTTGGCCCTCAAACTATGTGCAATGTTTCTGAGCTTTACTGTGATGTGAAGAAATTAATAAAGCACTACCAAGGTATGTGAAGGAAATAACTGCCTTAGTGCTTCACAGGAAAGGTCTCTTAAGTGGTAGCCAAGCTTCCTACCTGTCCTGCTCAGACTCATAGGCAGAGAGGTTGCTGAGCTGTTTTCAGTGGGTCAGGAACAAGCTCCCTTGGGTGTAGACAGGGAAGTGGCAAACTGTTCTTTCTTCAGGCTCTTCGATTTCCTCTTCTCCCATTGATTTGCTGTATCAGCCAGGCCAACCACTACCTCATTTTCCCTTTCTGAAAAATACAAATATGAACAGATCTTAATTCAGTGAGCTTTCATAAAAATCAAATGCAACAGCAGGTGTAAAGTGTTAGAACAATTCTCATCATGGTGTTTATTGTTAACATTTCATAAAAAATCAGTGAAATTTAAGAAAGATAGATCAGTATTCAGGACTAAGCAGAAAATGGATTATGACACCATCAATAGTTGAATCTTAATGAAAGCCAGTATTACCAACTCCAAAACTTTGATTCGTATTTAGTACTTTCCATGTTCCACATGTCCACAATTAGAAAATTAAAACTACATTGTTTTAACAATTCCTTTGGCTGGAAAATCGGAATGAATCTGAAATGATTCTCTATGGCTATAAGAATATTCATTCGCTTAAAACAACACACACATTATCTCACAGGTTTGTGGTTCAGATATGTGTGCCTCACATCTGCTAGGACTTATGCTCAGGGCCTTACAGAGTGCAATGAATGTGTTGCTGGGCTGTGTTCCCATCTGGAGGCTAGACTGGGGAATAATCTACTTCCAAGCTGCCTCTGATAGTGGGCAGCATTCACCTCTTATGATTATAGAACTTATGATCCTGGCTTCCTTCTGACTGTTGAATAGATACTGTCCTCATCTTCTAGAACACTGTCAGCTCTAGAAGGCACCCCTTAGTGATTGCATAGCAAGGCCACTAAGTCTTCAAATAAGCTCAAGGATATGACTTCCACTTACTGGTTACTTACCAAATACCAGGAATGTCTCCAAGCACTAGGCGTCCATTAGCTCCTTCAATCCTCCCCACCATTATTGTTCAGGTGTGATGATTTCCTACTAAGTTATGCAGAGTCTCCAAAAGTGACTCACAGAGCTGAGAGTTCTGTCTTATCAGCAAATAAAATGTGTCTTTCTCTTTTATCAGTCAGTGTGACTCTGGATCCACACACAGCTCATTGTGAACTAATTCTGTCTCAGAATCGAAGACATGTGACCCGTGGCAGCCCCAGAAGAAGCATTTCAGTATTAAGAGATTCCGTGCTTTACCCTGTGTCCTGGGTTGTGAGGGCTTCACCTCAGGAAGACATTACTTTGAAGTGGATGTGGGAGAAGGATCTGGGTGGGACTTAGGAGTTTGTCTGGAAAATGTGCAGAGGGACAGGGACATGACTCCAGAGCCTCGGTCTGGCTTCTGGGCCATCAGACTCTGCCAGGAGAATGGCTACATGGCCCTTACCTCCCCCCAACTCCCCTTCCATTAAAGGAGCGGCCTGTGCTGGTGGGATTCTTCTGGACTATAAGACTGGACTTGTGTCCTTTTACAACATGAACACGGGCTCCCACATCTTCACCTTCCCAAGGGCCTCCTTCTCTGATACTCTTCGACCTTACTTCCAGGTTAATCATTGTTCCCCTTTATTCATTCCTGCACCATTAGAGTTATTATAAGAAAAGTCTCTTGTTTAACCATTGCAGAAATATAATGTGAGTTCTATTGGAAAATAAATTTGGTCTGTTTTCCTTGCTGCTCCAACCTGCTTCCGCCAACCTGGAATGGTGCTGAGTTTTCAGAGGACACTCAATGAGTGTGCAATGAATGAGTGGATACAGCCACTGTACAGATTCCACAGAAGATCAGCCTGACCTGTAGAGCAGCGAGAGCACAGCAGTGATCATGCATCACCCTCTCCATCGCAGGGTTCAGATCTCTGATTTCCAAGGGTCCTGGTCTGACCAGCAGGTAACCAGACATCTGGAGGGCTGAGTGCTCCCATTGTGTTTGATACCAGCAGAGTCTCCCGTGGAGAGGAGGGGAAGCTGCATTGTATCTGTCACCTGCATAGAAGAGCAGGACAGCAAAAAAAAAAACATTTCTTTTCACCACTGACATGACGGTTACATTAACTGAGAGAATTATTATTATGAAGCAAATTTACTTTTAGTAGAACAGAAATATTTTTGAAGAGATTATTTAGTCAAATTGAGGACTGGGCTCAGGAGACCCGTATCAGATTTCTTTGAGTGACTGACTTGTCACTCACCTAAAGTTTTGGGCCCAGGTTTCTCCCTGGAAATTACATGCACAGAAAGAGAACATAGTGTTTTTTCTTACTAAAGCAGAAAAGACATCTACTGAATTTCCAACAGTGGTATTCACTAAAGGAGGTTGGTTCTTATCAACCTCAGTTAACTGATAAAGGAGAAATACTGTTCCTCTTCACAACAACCACTTTATTCCACACAGCTCATGGAGCAGCAGCTCTGTGTGTTTGGGAAGATGTGAGGACAGAGATTACTGAATATCTCATCCTGAAAGGAGCACGCCCTATTATCCCACTTTGGCATAAATATTATTTGGGCCAAAGGCAGTTGTGTGAAAAAATGTACAAGAGAAGCTCTTGGTCCTCCCCTTGTTTGCCAAAGACAAAGGATAGAAGTGAATTATCAGAGACACAGCTAGACCCTGAGGCAGCACTACAGGCATCCCCATAACAAGCAGGTAACACTAGCTCGTCTTCCATCACTTGCCCCATATCTTTGCCTTCCCATCATTCCCCACCTAGAAATTCATCTCTCTTTACCTGCCACTTCTCTAAGAATCTACTGCTCATTTGTTAGCTTCTCCAGGAGCTTCAGTTCTAAACACCACCTGTGCTCCTAGTCTCTGAGTTCCTGTGAGTAATAGGGGTGCACGTGCATCCAGGAAAATTCCTGCTTCTCCTTTCCTCTTCGCTGCTATCCCATTCACACCACTTCTCTTCACTCTGCACACCAGATGTGTGAGTTTTCTCCATCAACCTGAGTGTCTTACAGTCCTATTCAATCTGATATAATGGAGTTCCAACAGAGCCCCCGACCCCCAGGTTATGGGCTCAATTCCACTCCTGGTTTCTTCAGTCTCCAACCCACACCCGACCTCACTCCAGTCACAAGCCACATTGTCACCTGTGCTTCTGACTAACTGGCTATGAATCAAAGGTGTCTTTGACTTCCTCTTCTGGTTCCATCATTTGCTAGAAAAGTTCACAGAACTGAGGGAGATGCTTCCTTGTTGGACAAGTCATCACCCATTTTTTGCAGCAGATGGCCCTAAAAAATATGTCATGACTTTTCTGACATCCCAGTACTTTCCTCACTAGCTTCTTGTTCCAGGCAGCCTTGCAGGTCCAGGGGTCACATGTGAATCAGAAATTTAAACTATCTCTGGGTAGATGTGGAAGCTTCCTGTTTTATGGACCCTACCTAACCCTCTGGCCATTTATTTGCCCTTGTCAACTTTTCATGGAAACTTTTCTAACCATCTCTTGAAAATGACTGGTGGTATTGAGTGGGGCAGCTGAAATAAATGATAACCTTCTCCTGATTCACTTATTGCCTTGGTCATTAGCTCTTATGGGACCTGCTTTTAGCTGCCTGAGCTTCCAGCAGGTGAACATAAATGCCTGGACTCCAGCTGCTACTGCAGGACGTAGTTACACTGTGAGGGTGAGGATGTAACATGATAGCACCCTCAGCAGGTGACACCTGCTGCCTCTCCCTCAGTGGCCCAGTGGCAGTTTCTGGGCTTGGATTCCCCACTGAGGATCTTTGTCATCAATGATCTCTAATATGGGCTCCTCAGAGGGAAATTAGGTAACTTATAGCAAAAGGTAACAATATCAAGTCCCTGAGGTCACAGGCTAATATGAATGCAGTCTCCAAGACTCCCCATAAGCCGAATCAAGTGTGATCACACACTCACACACACTGGCAGGGACTATCCTAGGGGACGGGATGGAATCATTCTACCTGGGTATGCGTGTGTGTCTCAGGGTGGGTCGTTCTACTTCCTGGGGTGCAGTGTTCACAGCATATAACCCCACGTGTCAAGTGACATGACATACTGATTTTTCCACACTCACCTTCTGTCTTTGTTTTCACTGTAGGGTGTGAAAGATATATTGAAAAGGTAAGTCTGTATGAACACATGGTTAGGGGGAAGTGAGGATGTGTGGGGTCCAGCGCTGAATGGAACGTCCACTGCAGAAGGTCTGTTCTCTGTTTGTTCTAGGCATTCAGATATGGAGCTGGCAATACCAGGGGTCCTCTCTCTGGACCCTCAAACTGTGAGCAATGTTTCTGAGCTTTACTTTGATTGGAAGAAATGTTAAAGAGCTACCAATGTATGTGAAGGAAATAACTGCCTTCATGCTTCACAGGAAAGTCCCCTTAAGTGGTAGCCATGCACTGCTTCCTCCATGTACTGCTCAGACTCGTAGGCAGAGAGGTTGCTGAGCTGTGTTCAGTGGGTCAGGAACACGCTCCCTTGCGTGTAGACAGGGATGTGGCAAACTGTTCTCTTTTCAGGCTCTTCGAATTCCTCCTCTCCCATTGATTTGCTGTATCAGCCAGGCCAACCACTACCTCATTTTCCCATTCTGAAAAATACAAATATGAACAGATCTTAATTCAGTGAGTTTTCATGAAAATTAAATGCAACAGCAGGTGTAAAGTGTTTAGAACAATCTGCACCATAATGTTTATTGTTAACATGTCATTCAACATTCAGTGAAATTTAAGAAAGATAGATCAGTATTCAGGACTAAGGAGAAAATGGATTATGATGCCATGAATATTTGAATCTTAATGAAAGCCAGTATTACCAATTCCAAAACCATGATTCTTATTTAGTCCTTGCTATGTTCCACATGTCCAAAATTAGAAAATTCAAACTAAATTGTTTTAATAATTCCTTTGGCTGTAAAATCTGAATGTAGTTGAAATCATTATCTATGGTTATAAGAATATTCAGTCACTTAAAATAACACACATATTATCTCACAAGTTTTTGGTTCAGATATGTATGGCTCACATTTGCTGGACTTATGGTTAGGGCCTTACAGAGTGCAATGAATGTGTTGGCTGGACTGTGATCCCATCTGGAGACTAGGCTGGGGAATAATCCACTTTCAAGCTGCCTCTGATAGTGGGCAGAATTTGCTTCTTATGATTATAGAACTTATGACCCTGGCATTTTTCTGACTATTTAATAGATGCTGTCCTCATCTTCTAGAACACTGTCAGTTCTAGAGGGCACCCTTTAGTGATTGCACAGCAAGGCCATTATGTCTTCAAATAAGCTCAAGTATATGACTTCCACTTATTGGTTATTTACCAAATACCAGGAATTTCTCCAAGCACTAGGCGCTCATTAGCTCCTTCAATCCTCCCACCATTACTGTTCAGGTGTGATGATTTCCTACTATAGTATGCAGCCTCAGAAAGTGAGTCACAGAGCTAAAAGAACTAGGCTGCACTTATATCCAGGATGGTTATACTGAAATGCACTCTTTTCTCAGCAAATAAAATGTGTCTTTCTCTTTTATCAGTCAGTGTATCTCTGGACCCAGACACAGCTCATCATGAACTAATTCTGTCTGAGGATTGGAGACGTGTGACCTGTGGCAGCCCCCAGGAGAAGCATCTCAGCTTTAGAAGATTCTGTGCCTTACCCTGTGTCCTGGGCTGTGAGGGCTTCACCTCAGGAAGACATTACTTTGAAGTGGATGTGGGAGAAGGATCTGGGTGGGACTTAGGAGTTTGTCTGGAAAATGTGCAGAGGGACAGGGACATGACCCCACAGCCTCGGTCTGGATTCTGAGCCATCAGACTCCTCCAGGAGAATGGCTACATGGCCCTTACCTCTCTCCCAACTTCTCTTACGTTGAAGGAGTGGCCCCTATTTTGGGAGTTCTTCTGGACTGTGAGGCTGGACTTGTGTCCTTTTACAACATGAACTCTGGCTCCCACATATTCACCTTCCCAAGGGCCTCCTGCTCTGATACTCTTCGACCTTATTTCCAGGTTAATCATTCTCCTTTATTCCACCCTACACTGCTGGAGTAATTTTAAGAACAGTCTCTTTTGTTTAACCATTATAGAAATATAATGTTAATTCTACTGGCAAATATTTTTTGTCTGTTTCCCTTTCTGCTCTTTCCCCTAACCAGGAACGGTGCTGAGTTCTCTGTGGACACTCATGAGTGTGCAATGAATGAGTGGGTACAGCCACTGCACAGACACCACAGAAGATCAGCCTGACCTGCGGGGAAGCGAGAGCACAGCAGTGATCATGCATCACCCTCTCCATCACGGGTTCAGATCTCTGATTTCCAAGGGTCCTGGTCTGACCAGCAGGGTGAGCAGACATCTGGAGGGCTGAGTGCTCCCATTGTGTTTGATACCAGCAGAGTCACCCGTGGAGAGGAGGGAAGCTGCCTTGTATCTGTCAGCTGCATAGAAGAGCAGGACAGCAAAAAACATTTCTTTTCACCACTAACATGATGGTTACATTAACTGAGAGAATTATTATTATGAAGCAAATTTACTTTTAGTAGAACAGAAATTTTTTTGAAGAGATTATTTAGTCAAACTGAGTCCTGAGCT
Organism: Talpa occidentalis; assembly: GCF_014898055.3. Classification (NCBI taxonomy): domain Eukaryota; kingdom Metazoa; phylum Chordata; class Mammalia; order Eulipotyphla; family Talpidae; genus Talpa; species Talpa occidentalis. The sequence continues at coordinate 16,376,646 of NW_023602073.1, forward strand.
CAGGAGACCAGCCTTAGATTTCTTTGAGTGACTGACTGGTCACTCACTGAAGTTTTGGGCCCAGGATTACACGCAGAAATTTCATGCACAGAAAGAGAACATACTGTTTTTTCTAACCCTAGCAGAAAAGACATCTACTGAATTTCCAACAATGGTATTAACTAAAGGAGGTTGGTTCCTGTCAACATCAGTTAACTGATAAAGGAGAAATACTGTTCCCTTTTCACAACAACCACTTTATTCCACACAGCTTGTGGAGCAGCAGCTCTGTGTGTTTGGCAAGATGTGAGGACAGAGGTTACTGAATATCTCATCCTGAAAGGAGCACGCCCTATCATCCCACTTTGGCATAAAAATTACTTGGGCCAAAGGCAGTTGTGTAAAAAAATGTACAAGAGAATCTCCTGGTCCTCCCCTTGTTTGCCAAAGAGGAAGGATAGAAATTAATTAGCAGAGACACAAATAGACCCTGAGGCAGCACTACAGGCATCCACATAACAAGCATGTAACACTAGCCCTTGCCTTCCATCACTAGCCCCATATCTTTGCCTTCCCATCATTCCCACCAGAAATTCATCTCTCTTTACCTGTCACTTCTCTAAGAATCTACTGCTCATTATTTAGCTTCTCCAGGAGCTTCAGTTCTAAACACCACCTGTGTTCCTAGTCTCTAAGTTCCTGTGAGTAATAGGGGTGCATGTGTGTCCAGGAAATCTTCCTGCTTCTCCTTCCTCTTCCGCTGCTACCCCATTCACACCACGTCTCTTCACTCTGCTCTCCTGATGTGCAAGTTTTCTCCATCGACCTGAGTGTCTCACAATCCAATTCAAATCTGATATAATGGAGTTCCAACAGGGCCCCCTACCCCCAGGATATGGGCTCAGTGCCACACAGTCTCCAACCCCACCCCCGACCTCACACCTGTCACAAGCCCACATTGTCACCTGTTCTTCTGACTAACTGGCTATGAATCAAAGTTGCCTTTGACTTCCTCCCCTGTTCATTCATTTTCTAGAAAAGTTCACAGAACTGAGGGAGATACTGGGTTGTTGGAAACGTCATGATGCGTTTTGCAGCAGATGGCCCTAGAAAATATGGCATGACTTTTCCGACACCCGATAACTTTCCTAACTAGCTTCTGTTCCAGGTGGTGGGTGACTATGGGAGCACTTTTCTTGTTCAGATTTAGAGTAGATGCGTCAGAGTCCCTGGGAGTGTGAGATGGGGCCTCCCATTCCACCTTGAAGCTTCTCCCCACACCCAGGTGCCAGGTCTGTCAGAGTCTCAATTCCATCATTACTTGCTCTCTCTTTTTGCCCCATAAGAGGCTCCACACCTCAGATTCTGGAGAATCGATTCTTACATCCACCATTCTTAGCCTAGTCTAGACCCTCAGGCCCCTGGCGTCACCATCCTGAAAAGGAGTCAGTGCACTAGTTTTCGGGGACTTCCAACATGGGAAGAAATTATCAGACCCCGGAAGTGGACATGCAGAAAACACTGCAGGTTTTTCTCCCGAGAATGTCCCTTCACTGGGAACAAAGAGACAAAGAGATTATTGTTCAGGAAAATGTGTGGCATGTTGGTGAGCATGTGGTTAAGGGAATATGCTAAAGCCTTTGAGTTTATCCTGAGTTTCTTATGACAAGGAAACTGAGCCAATGTTCCAATTCTTGGAAGCGGGTGTTGCCTCATGACTCCAGTCCCAGGCAGGGGCTCGAGGCTGCAGACTGCTCCTTCCCACTGACTTGTATCTCAGCTGTCCTCCCCCTTTGTCTCTGCCCTCCCAGACCTGGAGTCTCTTAGGATGATGGAAATGTGTGGGGTTGGCTATTTTTCATGTTGCTACCACTCTGAGCGCCTCTTTTAGTGATATGCACATGTTGGGTCTGATGAAGATACTACATGGAGGTTAAAATTAGTTTTCCACCTTCTAGCGCAGAGCCTAACTTATATCCAATTTCTGATTTTACTTCTAAGAGGACAAGGGACATCACCCTTCTGGGCCTCAGTTTGCTGAAGTGTAATATTGGGGCTATGTTCTCAGGCGCTTGTCACAAGTGCTCAGGCACAAAGCTCGAGCCATAAAACAAGACATGGGCCTTTGTGGGGTATTAATTCTTATGAAGACTGAAAAGCACTTCCACTTGTGTCACCTGCTAAGGAGGAATTCTTGGGCCACTGTTATTTAATCTCTGTGAAAATCCCAGGTCATTTGCTCCCTTCTTTCAGCCTCCATTTCTCCAGAAAAGATGGAACTTCAATTCAGAAATGACAGGGAAAAGCATTCCCTACTGGTTTGGACTGAGTCCAGATTGGAGTGTCCGGACTCTTGCTGTCTACTCTGACCATCTGGGACACTGTCTGATAACACAGTGACACTCAGCCTGGGCCACACATATTAAAAATGAGGTGAAGATGCATCAGGCAGTGGACTGCCATCCAGTGGTGCTTCCACAGGGATGTCTAAGGGTCTCTTTTCTACTGAGGGGTGACCACGGTCACAGCTTTCTTTTATCCAGGACCACATGAACATCCCAGAGAGTTGTGGGGATGAGCTGAGCACACACCCTTCACTGAGCACCGCTTTCACTCCTGTGCTGGGTCTTAGAGCATTCAGGTTTCCACCCTACTCTGGCCTCTCCTCTGTGCCCCCTGTGGTGAGGATGTGCCTGTACCACGAATGTGGATGGGTCACATGACATGTTGGACTATTGTCCATCTGTGGGCACCCCCCTTCCATACCCGGGATCTCCTGATCCTGGGATGAAGTCCAGCTTCCATGAGATCCATGAACTGGCAAGGGCTGTTACCTATGAGGATGCAGGGGATTGAGGTTATGGACTGACCCTATCGTTGTCAGCAATGTAGTTCTGGAAACAGACTAAAGTTTTAAAAGGACATGGTCATAAATTTGTCTATCTCTAATAAAGATGCTTGGCTTATTTGCTCATCTCTAAGATCAATTATTAATCAGATGCACACAGATGAGAAGCAAGGGCACAGGGACAGAGGGCTGGTAGAAACAGGCCCAATGTCCTTTCACCTGACTGGTACTCACCCTTCTTCACTAGAGCCACTGAGGACAGCACGCTGAGGACTGAGCCTGCAGGGTGTTCAACGACGCTTTCTCCATCCTCTAAATGAGAGGTCTCTTGAGAAAGGGCTGATCCCTGGAATTTGGTCACAAAAATGGAGACTCCTTTCTGGCTTGGCGGGAGAATGAAGAGGTGAAGGAAAGAAGTGAATCCCTTGGTAAGATAGGAGTCAGTTCTGCCCTGAAAAGAGAGGGGGACACAGAAGTTGGGGATCCTTGGAGCCAACTGAGCTAGAGAATCCCCCCCTCCAGCCTGTAGCTGTGGTCTGCGGTTACTGGGCTCCCCTGTGGAAGCCTTCTAATGGAAAACACAAAACTAATGTAATATAAATCTGCATGTTCATACCCCAGAACAAAAGTGTTATTTTGTTATATTTGGTTCAGATTTTTTTGAGAAATTAAGTGGATTATGGGAGGTTGATGTAGGGGCGAGAATACGGGTGGAGAAGGAGTTGGTTAAAGGGGTGCAGGATATTTCCTGAATGCGAGCCTGTATGAATTTCAGGAGGCAAGGAGCAAAAAGAACAAATAAGGTTATCATTAGTATTGGCCCCAAGAGTGGGAGGAGCCATGAGATTGTGGGATTGGAGTTGGAGCCCCCTCTTTCCCGTTGTAGTTTTTGCATAATTTGATTAAGGCTTCCACATTTTGATCTACAATGCCTGATTCATTAATGCAGTAACACACATTTGGGCAATATCCCGCACCACCTTTAACCAACTCCTTCTCCACCCATATTCTTGCACCTACATAGACCTTTCAATTAGGATTCTCACATTCAAGGTGGTCAAGCCCTTAAAACCATTTTTTTAAAAATGTATTTATTCATTTTATATAAGAACCAGGGTACAGGCTAGATGCATGGGAGGGTGAGAGGAATCATCAGAGACAGAGCAGGAAATAGAACAGGTAGACAATGAAATACATTGCTGAGGGGAGCAGTGGGTGAGACAGGAGAGGTCTGCTGCCATCAGGTAGGACCCCATGCCAGCCGGCCGGGATTGAACCAGCGCTGCAGAAGCTGAGACATCTTCAAAGGGCAGCGCTCAACTGCCTGTGCCACCAGGGGAGGCCCCCTTAAAACCATTTTCATCACAGTCTAGAATACTGATCTCTCTTTCTTGCATTGCTGGGAGTTTAATGAAATGTTAATAAACATTAGGTTGTAGACACTGTTCTAAACACTACATATATTGATGTTGTTAAATGTCATGATAGGTGAGGGAAGTGACATCTTCTACACTGTCATTTTCAGATGGGGAGAATGAGCAGGTGATCAACCTGGGAGAGGTGGAATTTGAAGAGCCCGAATTGTTCACCAGGAAGCTACATCCCTGCCTACCCAGGAGGGAGAGAGTTCCAGCTCCACTGAGAACAGCTAAACAGCGTCTCTGTCTTTGAGTCTGCCCAGGGACAGCTGCTGAGTTGGTGACCACCAAAGTGGCATTTTACATGAAGCATGAAGGGAACTGTTGACTTCACACACCTTGGAAGCCCCTTAACATTTACTTCACATCAAAGTAAAGCTCAGGAACATGGCACACAGTTTGAGGCTCCAAAGAGAAGGTCTCTGGCAATTTCAGCTTCACATCTGAATTCCTACAAGAAACAGGGGACATTCCATTCAGCTCTGGGTAGCCACACAACTGCCTACATCCTCACACTCCCACATTCATACAGACTCACCTGTTTAATGTGTCTTTCACATGATACAGTGAAAACAAAGACAAATGTGACTGTGGCAAAATCTGTATTTCATCTCAATTTACACAAGGGTTACTTGCTTTGAACAGTCCACCCCAGGAAGCAGAGTGACCCAGCCTGAGACACCCACGCATACCCAGGTAGAACGATTCCCATCCCGTCCCCTAGGATAGTCCCTGCCAGTGTGTGTGAGTGTGTGATCGCACTTGCTCACGCTTGTGGGGAGTCGTGGAGTCTGTATTCACATTAGCCCATGACCTTAGGGAAGAGGCCAGGAGCAAGATTGTGTGATCTTCTGCTATTAATGATGCAATTTCCTTCTCAGGAGCCAGTATTAGCCCATATTACCTTTGTCACTTATGACAAAGGTCCTCAGTGGGGAATCAATGACCAGCCCCTGGCTCTGGGCCACTGAGGCACAGGCAGCAGGTGTCACCTGGTGAGGGCGCTGTCACACTACATCCTCACCCTCACAGTGCAACCACCAGTCCTGCAATAGCAACTGGAGTCCAGGCATTGATGTTCACCCTCTGGAAGCTCCAGGCAGCTGAAATGAGGTTCCCTAAGAGCACATGGACCAAGACAAGTGATTCAGGAGAAGGTTATCATTCATTTTGGCTACCCCACTCTATACCACTAGTCATTTTCAAGAGATGGGGAGAAGGTTCCATGAACAACTGACAAGTGTGAATAAATGGGACGAAGGTTATTCTGAGGTTCCATATGGCCAAGAAACACACACTTGACCCAGAGAAGCTAGTTTCTGATTCACATACTGTCACTGTGATACCTGCACAGGCCAGCAGCTGACATTGATATGGATATTTTCTTTGGTTCCCAAAAGGGGAGGTTTATAATAAAAAGGGAGAGAAGAATAAAGGACACTTGCATAGACAGAAATGGGCAAAAGAGCTTGCTGGAGACCCACTCAAACTAAATGTCATGTCAGGAGTCCCCAAGAGGAGAGGACGGTGTCGGCGAAAACTTGGGGGGCTGAGGGGAAGTGAGAGTGAGGTAGATGAGGTAGTGAGGAGACACTGACACTCTCTCTGGTGCAAATATCTCCTGCTGAGGGTTTCAGCAGGCACTTTATTTATACCTTAAGGCTAGCAGTGAGATTACATCAACATAAGCATCAAAGCAAACAGACAATCATTTCATATTTTCTCATGAACATACAGAGACCCTCTTAATCTCACACTACATAAAGACACTTCTTTAATCTGATTAAGAACAACAACAGGGAGGGCCTCCCGGTGGCGCAACAGTTGAGCACTGGGTTACGAAGCTGCCCGCAGCCTCTGCAGCACGGGTTCGATCCCCGGCTGCTCCCCGGCCACCAGAGAAGTGTCCCACATGGCGCACAGACCTCTCCTGCCGCCCGCTGCTCCCCTCAGCAGTGTACTTCAGTCCTTCTGCCTGCTCTGCTCCCCACTCTGGCTCTGGTGAATTCTCTCACCGTCCTGCACTTCTGACTGTACCCAGTGCTTGTATAAATAAATAAATAAATATTAAAAAAAAATTGACCCTTATTAAAAAAACAAAAAACAAAAACAAAAAAAAGATAAGAAAGGAAAACAACAGGGACAATTACTCTCCTCTGTACAACTCATTTTCTAGCATAATCAATTATCTAAGACAGTAAATTGTTCAGTAACAATGAATCATCCTGTCAAGCTTTCCTAATTTCAGAGTGGACATGAAAGTCCATTATTATGCTTTATTACTAAAATCAACCCATTCCCTAGCACTCAATTAACCTAACCTATTTATCAATTACTTCAAAGAGATCTAAAGTAACTCATCAATACTGTTTAATTCTACAAAATTCTAACTTTTAATCAGAAATACCTAACCTCCACACAACCTACAAACTGTTAACCTTTCGCATACACCAGGAGATGTACTGTTGCCACAAACACATACCCCCCAGGTTAGGCTATGGTTTCCAAGCATAGTTGGTTCATGGCAGCTTGTTCTCCCTAGTTCTCAGGGCCAGATCATTTCTATTCTAACCATATCTTTAACAATTTTTACTTCTTTTGTGATTGCTTATGCGTAAGAACAATAAGCCAACTGTCACCTGGGTCTGAATTAGGTTTTCACAAGCCAATTTATAACTAACTTACTTATGTATTAACCAAGAACAAACAGGAGAGCATTAGGAGGTATTGCCATGGAGACTCCCTAGTTCAGATTTTCTGGGAAGTGCAGGACTCCCCTCTTCTCGGGAGTCCCCCCAATGCCCGGACCTTGTCAAGAGACAGCACGGGTAGCGCAGCCTACAGCATTTCCCCTTTTTGTTTTTGGCCAACAAGAGCTGCTGCTGCTATAGTCTTAAACATTTATTTCTTTAAATATTGACTGAGGCAGAGAGGACTCGCCAAACTTCTCAGGCTCCCTCAACATTCTCTCAAGAGATCAGAAACTGATACCTTTCTTTCCTCCAAGTTCACATCTCCCTCATCTGCAGCAAATTCTGGGCTGAGCCCTGACATTTCTTCTCTAGTTCCAGGAGGAGGCTCTCCAGTTCACGGCTCTGATAGTCCAGACTGGCTTCACTGTCCTGCAGTCTCCCCAGCAGCTGCTCTTTCTCTTTCTCCAGTCTCCATAGATAAGCCCTCTCCTCTTCATGGAGGAAGTTGTGGAGATTCCTAAACTCAGACTGGATTTCTTGTCTCCGAAGATCTATGTTCTCCTAGAACCAAGAAAGTAGGCAGAAAAGGGGAAACAAACAAAACCTACTTCTATGGTGAGTCAGTAAACACAGGTGGGCCTGAGACACAGTGCAAATCTGCTCACCCACAGGAGGAAAGCAAACTGTGACACGTGACCAACTGGACATACATTGAAGATTCATGCAGAAGGACGTGAACCAAAGAGCAAAAGAGAAAGACCCAATGAGTCTTCTCATATGTGGGCCCTTGTCAAATTGAGAAACAAGAAGTAGAAGGGTGGCCCCCAAGCTGGAAGGATGGAAAATGGAGTTATTGTTCATGGACATAGAGTTTCCATTTCGAATGCTGAAAAGTTCTGCAGATGGAGGGTGGTGATGGCTGCAAAGCAACTAAATGCATTTCATGCCACTGGACTGAATGCTTAGAAATGACCTAAAGGCTGGCAATCTGATGTGGAAAGGTCATCACAAAGCAACAGCCATATGGTCTACTTCCTTCTTCTTCAGCCACAATGCAGAAGAAGAAGGTCCCGGAATGCTAAATAGGAGAATAATGGAATTTGGCCAACACCAAGTAACATATCATTTATGAAGATAAAACCAAGCACTGTGGGTAAGTAACACACTATATATATGTTCTGAGGGAATTTCTTCAACAAAAGGCTTATAGTGAATATAACCGATACTGAATTAAAGTCATCAGTCTCGTAGGAGAGTCTATCATACTCAATATGGGGAAGCCTGAAGAGTTACCAGATATATTATAGCACTTATCCAAGATTCATTTTTCATCTCTATGTGTAACACTTACAAAAATTGGGAGACTCAGTTTTCATTTGTGCATATGGAATTGCAATTTGCATTGGTGCTTTCACAATTCCCACAGTGCTTTAGTGACAGTGATATTGTGGCAGATGGGGCATTGATTAGGATGCAGTGGAAATTTTTTTAAAAGATTTATTTATTTATGCATACAAGAACTGGGTACAGGCCAGAGGCGGGGGGTGAGAGGAATCACCAGAGACAGAGTGGGGAGCAGAACAGGCAGAGTGACTTAAATACACAGCAGAGGAGAGCATCGGGTACCTGTGTGTCACCTCCCTGGCCAGGGATAGAACTCATGCTGCAGTGGCTGTGAATAGCTTTATCATCTGAGACTTATATCCTTGTACCTCCAGGGAAGCCTGAAGTGGAACTTTTTGTAGGAGATATGGGACAGGTGGACTCTGGCATTGACATGGTTTCCTTATATGGTTTGTAGCAATAGAACGTCTCCCTATGACCTAATATTCCATAAATAAGGAGACAGAGGCCGTTGTAAACCTACAGTGTCAGGAATCTTTATGTGTCATTTCCAAATAAGGTCCTCCAACTTCCAAGGATCTCAAAATGAGGGATGGAAGAGTCAAATCTCACATCCACTCAAAAAGAAGCAGGGTCAAGTTGGGAAGAGACACTGAAAGAGGCAAAATGGCTCACACATCTGGGGAATTTGGTTACTAAATCATGGATTACATCCATATCCATAAAAGAATGTGTCTCTGATCCTGCAGATGCTGGATAGCCACAGACACTGTGTTAGAGACCAAGGCTCTAGCCTCATCACAACCTCACAAGCTTGAGTTATGGGAAGGTCATCTGCACTGGTCCTGTTATTTGTATTCCCTAATACAAATACCCTTCCAGTATTGGAACCGGAAGGTAGGGTGTCTGACCCTGTACTCTGGTAAATGTGCACAGGTGCCTTCATGATCTTCAGACAGGAGGTAATTTAAAACACGAAGCCCATTGAAGGTAAGGGCACAACAGGTTGTTTCTCCTAAGTGAGGTAATGGAACACCTAGCAAGTTACTACTGCAAGGCTGAAGAAAGTAGAAGGAAATTCTCCTAGATTAGACAACTAATGGAATTATTATTAAAAAACTGGCATATTCTTTGGGGTTCAGCAGTTTGTACTGCTTTAATGAGAATAAATAAAATCAATGAATTTATGCCCAGTCATGTCCTATACATGAATTCAGGATGAAAAATAGTTGTGATCACTAAACCCAAATTCTTACCTCCCATTCAATTATTTGCTCTTCCGTGAACAACTTCGCACTGTACAGAGGTCTTGCACTCCCTTCAGTTTTGTCACAATGTCTTGGAGCTTTTCCTGCAGGAAAAATTGTGAGATCTGACTATTCCATTTCAAAATCTTCATATGGTACTTATGGGGAATCCCAGCCTCCAAGCATACAATAACTTATGGGGAATCCCAGCCTCCAAATATACAACAACATTGAGTATGTTTTTGAGACCTTACACTTTGAGAGGAAGCAACGTGAGGGCAGTAGCATAAGTCATTCCCTAGGAGTCCCTGAGCAGTGGCTAGGATTGTAATATCTTTCTGTGCTGTGGATGTGGAGGGTTAGGAAAGGAGCAATAACCTGTCCAAGGGCCCATCACTGGAAGTTGGAGGGATGTAATTCCCAGCTCATCACAGATCTATGGATTGTATTACATCGAACACTACAGTCACCCAGGAATATGCTTAGGTTATAATCATTGGAAAGCAAATTTTATAAAATAACGTACTGGACCGGTCATAGATCATACACAGTGTTTGATACACAGGGAATTTTTCACATATTGTGATGAGTCAGGAAGGAGAGCCCAGGATGGCAGCTGAAGTTACAGAACCAGGTCATGGAGAGGGAACCCTGCTATCACCTAGAGAACAGTGTCATGACATCAACTCACAGTGATCAGTGTCCACATCCATCTCTAGGGTTTATTCAAAAGTTTCTCACATTTTCTTTTTTTCTTTTACTAAAGATTTATTTTTTATTTATGCATACAAGAACTGGAGTGTAGGTCAGAGGTGTGGGCATGAGAATGTTCACCAGAGACAGAATGGGAACAGAACAGGCAGGTTGACTGAAATGCATTGCTGAGGGGAGTAGCAGGGTAGACAGGAGAGGTCTGGGCCATGTGGGTTTCTCCCTGTCCAGAGATTGAACTCATGCTGCAGTGGCTAGGGATAGCTTGATAGCACTGAGACTTGAAACCCAGTGCCACCAGGAAGCCACCTGTCTCTCACATTTTCAAAAGAAGGGATCTGAAGCTTACTAAACTGCTCATTGTTGTCCACAATAAAGGAATTGCCTCCTTCCCTCTGCAAACTTGCAAATATAACATCACAGTGCTCTCAAGACAGTGCTCAGGAAACTAGTTACCAAAAGACTGATTTGCTTTTGCTATGAGTACAGTGCTATTCTCAACTCTACCTGGAGAATGTCCTTACAGCTTATGACAACCTCCTGGTGTGGGTGTCAGTTGGGAGGGTGCAGCTCTTTTCTCCATTTTCAGATGGGAAACCAAGTCATGAAGCAAGAACAGAGTTGCTCCCAGTTGCCCATCGAGGAAGAAGCTGAACTAGTACTTCACTTCAGCAGTCTGACTCTTGAGGCTACACCCATCACCTTGTGTTGCTCCTATTTTATGACATGGTGAACAGCAATGAGACCTGCCCCATTACAGCCCTGACTGTCACGGGGTTAGAGGAGAAGGTGAGTGTGCTGAGTCAGGACTGACACCCTGACAAGTTTCCCACCTGTGAGAAACTTGTCCTGGCTCTCCTTTTCTTACTGCACTGATCCTTTCATCTTGGTGCCAAAACCCAGGAAGTCTGTGTCCCCTGGCGCTGGGGTCACCTTCCTGTCTATGGAACCTCTCCTCTCCATTGCATATGCCTCACATACACCACCAGCCTTGATTCTTCGGGTAAGTCACCTGCCTGACCTTCCTTCCTAGAGGGCCTCACCTCTGGCTATCCAGCTCCTCTTCTAATTCCCTACCTCGGTTGTCTGTCCTATAAACTGTGGTCCCACATCAGTTGACTCCCATTACATTTAGACCTGGATTTGGGGACACCTGTCCAGACTAGGTGCCCAAATCCTAGACAGCAAATGAGTAGTGGAGACTTCCCTCTGTCTTTTTTGCCCCTGTTCCAAAGACCGGGACTGAATCGTGGGTTGCCACAGTTTACGATCTGTGCCCCCAAAGTCCATATCAGGTTCGTGGGACACTGCATTCCTGACTCTGCCCAGGTTAGTAGGGAAAAGAGCCAAATTAGCCATGGGATGGGGTCTGCCAATTCTAAGCCTAGCCCGGCTACTCTACAGGGATGCCTTTTCTCAAAACTCGATCTGTTGGGACTTAGGCCAGATATATGCCCTAAGCATCTCGTTTTTTATTGCAACACTGTTTGGCCCCAATATTAATTGGACAATGGCTCCCACTGGCCCGAGCCTGGCACTTTTAACTTCTCGGTCCTTACCGACACAAACAATTTCTGTCACCACAGTGGAAAATGGTCAGAGATCCCTTACGTCCAGGCCTTCTTTCTTTTGTGCTCCTGTCCCTCTCTCTCACACCTCCCTCCTCCTGAAAACTTGCCATACTTTCCAAGTCTTTTGACTCCTCTCACTCTTTGCCCTCTCGGACCCCTCTTCAACATTCTCTGATCCTCTAGATTCTCTGTCTTCACCTCCTTCAGCTCCCCAATCCAGTCCCCCTGCTATCACCTCCTAGCCACCACAACCGTTCTCACAATCATCCTCGTCCTCGTCCCCTTAGGGAAGTGGCAGGGACTGAAGGAGTAGTTAGGGTCCACGTTCCTTTCTCTCCGTCTGATCTCTCCCAGATTGAAAAGCGTCTCGGCTCTTTGAATAATGATCCCACTACCTACACCAATGAATTGTTATCTTACCCAAGCCTATGACATTTTGTGTCATGATTTACACATTATCTTCTCTTCCACCCTGACCTCTGACAAAAGGGAATGTCTTCTAGGTCTGCCCAAGACCATGCAGATCAGGTCCATTTGACTGATGCAGCCATGGCCCCAGGCTCTGCAGCAGTTCCCAGCCAGGAGCCAGGGTGGGAATACCAGACTGACACAGACATGGCCCCTGGGGTAGGGCTCACCAAAAGTTTTATTACCTGTCTCCTAGCTGGTCTCCAAGTGGACAGCACATAAATCTGTAAACTTTGATAAGCTCAGGGATATTACCCAGTATGCCTCGGAAAAACCTGCTGCCTTCCTCAGCCGCCTCACTGAGGTGCTCCAGGGCTATCCCAGGCTTGACCCTGACTCTCTGGAGGTGCCACAGTTTGGTTACCCATTTTATTTTATTTTAAATATTTAATTCTTTATACAAGAACCAGGGTACAGGCCACATATGCAGGAGGTGAGATGATTCACCAGTGACAGTGGGGTACAGAACAGGCAGACTGATGAAATACACTGCTGAAGAGAGCAGCAGGCAAGACAGGAGAGATCCACCACGTCATGTGGGATTCTCGCCAGCTGGGATTGAACCCACCCTGCACAGGCTGTGGACTGCTTCACAGTGTAGTGCTCAACCACCTGCGCCACCAGGGAGGCCCAACCTACCCATTTTACATCTCAGTCAGCCCCTGATATTAGAAAAAAGCTTAACAAGGCTGAGGACGTTCCTCAAACCCCTTTCTGGGATCTGCTGAATGTGGCCTTTAAAGTATTTAATAAGCGGGAGGAACAGGACAGAATGGATAGAGAGACCCATAGTCTCCAGAAGGCTGAGCTTCAAGCTCAGGTCCTAGTAGCTGCCTTAAGGTCGTCAGGCCCTGCTCCTCCAACGACCGCAGGGCCTGCCGCCTGATAGAGGATGGCCGTGGGCCCCAGTGGACCGCCCCTGGGTGACTGCTGCAAGCATGGCCTGGAGGCCACCTGTCCAAACATTTCCCCAATCCCAACCTCCACCAGGACCATGCCCCATCTGTGACATCCAGGGTCACTGGAAAAGTGACTGTCCCTCCACACCTGACTGTGGTGCGCCAGTCCTTCCAGCCCCTGCAACTCTGCCACTGGCAGGTCTTGGCTTTGACGGCTGAGTACTGAAGAGGCCTGGTCTTGTCGACCCTGATAAACTTCGAGGACCTCAGGGTGACAGTCAATGTAGCAGGTAAGTCCACCTTACCTGCATGGGGGCTGCCATGGGGGCTGCCTTCTCTGTCCTTCCCTCCTATTCCAGTCAAACTTATCCTTCTCAGGTTTTGGTTACGGGTGTTGACGGCCTTCCTCCTCAGCCCAGGACCACTGGACCCCTTCAATGTCAGCTTAACAAGCCCTTAGTTCTCTCCTTCCTAGTCCTGCCTTCTTGTCCCACACCACCCCTGGGTCGCGACCTCCTGACCAAACTTGGGGCTACTCTCTCATGGTTCCAAGACCCTAGAATTGCTCTCATCCTCCACTGCTCCAAACATCACCTAATGCTTCTCCTAATCCTTCTCCAAGCATCTAATTCTGCCCCAAACTTCTCCTAATCCTACTTGCTGTCTCCTTCTACTGTTGACCCTGTAGTATGGGATGTCTCTACCTTCATTGTCACCATCCTATCCCAGTTCTCATTCACCTTAAGGATCCCTCTTCTTTTCCCTCTCGCCCCCAGTTTCCAATTTCCCTCACCCACTGTCAGGGTCTCAGACCCGTCATCAACAATTCCTGGGAAGGGACTCCTTACTCCTGTCAACCTGCCCTGTTATACTCCCATCCTCCCCGTTGAAACGCCCGATGGTTCTTATTGCCTCATTCAAGACCTTCAACTCATCAACGAGGCAGTGGTGCATCCATTCGGTAGTGCCAACCCCTACACCCTTCTGTCTCATAGACCATCTTCCACCACACACTTCTCTGTACTTGACCTCAGAGATGCTTTTTTTACCATCCCTCCAATCCTCGATGTTACTTCCTATTTGCTTGTCCTTGGGAAGATCTGGACACACACACCTCCCAGCAACTGGCTGGACAGTCCCACCTCAGGGTTTCCGGGACAGCCTCATGTGTTTGGTCAGGCATTAGCGAGTGATCTCTCGTCATGTCATCTCCACCCAGCACTCTCCTCCATGTGTTGCTGACTCCTCCTCTGCAGCCCTTCTCTGCCACCGTCTCAGCAACACACTGCACAACTCCTCACCTTCCTGTGCTCAAAACAACACCGTGTCTCCCCGTCCAAAGCCCAACTCTCAGTTCCCACAGTCGTCTATCTGGGTCTTCGACTGACTCCTTCCTCCAAACATCTGACAGTGGACTGCAAACAGGCCATCCGGGAACTTCCCTCCCCTGAATCCGCGGAACTAATGCTTTCCTTCCTACGTTTGGTTGGATTCTTCCGTCATTGGGGCCCGAATTTTGCTTTCCCAGCCAAGCCACTGACGCAGCTAAAGCCTCCCCTGAAGACCCTCTCCCATCCCCCAGGAGGTCCGTGGGGTCTTCCTCTTACTCAGAAATACCCTTCTTAAGGCGCCTGTCCTCGCCCTTCCTGATCCAGAAAAGCTTTTCCTCCTGGTCACAGCCGAACGTCGGGGCACTGCAGCAGGCGGCCTTTCCCTGCCCCTCGGGCCAGCCCTGTGTGCTGTCGCTTCTCTCTCCAGGCAGATGGATCCCGCTGTCAGGGGCTGGCAACCCTGCCCTAGAGCCCTGGTGACGGAGCTCTGCTCTCCCGGGATCCCTCAAACTTACTCTGGGAAGACCCGTCCAAGCACATTCCCCGCACCGCCTTCAGGACCTCCGGCCTCACGGCTCGCTCTCCACCCTACGCCTTCCCGCTTACAGGAATTCCATGTGCTCGTTATCGAAAACCCTCTGCTGAGTCTAACTAAGTGAAATTCTCTCAGCCCAGCCCCTCGCCTGCTTGTCTCTGGACCCCCTCTACTGCTCATCCGTGTCCTGAAATCCTGAAATCCTGGACGAAATGCAAACCTCCAGACTGGGTTTAACTGACTCCCCTTTATCAGATGCCTGCTGGACACTGCTTGTAGATGGCAGCTCTTGCGGAGATGCACAAGGTCAGCAGAGGGCTGCCTGTGCCATTGTCACCATCGACCAGGTAATCGCTGCAGGAAAGCTGCCCGGAGGAACCAGCTCCCATCTATACGGATGGGAGAAAGTCACCATCACAAGAAAGTCACCATCTATACGGATTCAACATATGCCTTCCTTTTTGCTCACAGTCATGCTGTGATTTGGCAGGAAAGGGGGTTCTGCTCCACCAAGGGTCCCCATCATTAACGCTAAACTTATCTGCTGAAGACAAGCCTTGGCAAAATGTCGTGTCAGGGGTTCCTGAGAGGATGAGACGGCGTCGGCGAAAACTTAAGGGCTGAGGGGAAGGGGATGAGGTAGTGAGGAGACACTGACAAGGTGCAAGTATCTTCTACTGAGGGACTCAGCACGTCTTTATTTATTCATTTTTTGCAAGCAGTGAGATGACATCATCATATGCATGGAAGCAAAGCAGAAGCAGTCAGTGCTTTCTTTTCCCATAGACGTTTGGCTGCTACGTGCTCTCAGCAAGAAGGCAGCCTTCCAGGTTAATAGATAAAAAACTAAGCCTTATACTAAAATTCATTATTTCAGCTAGACTATTACCTAACACAGTCGATAGCCGTCTGTACACTCCCATCAGCTAAAACCTAAGCATCAAAAGATCTTCTTATTCTCGTGGCCTTCAGCCAGAGACCAGCTGCTTCAGCTATCAGAACTTTTTCTACCTAGAAACTCCTTAAGTCAATTAACTTCATTTAAAAACTTTCCTAAGAAACTTCAAAAAAAGCAAAAGAAGGACTTACTATAATAGTGCTGGATTGCTGGTCAGGCGTGTTCATGTGTAACAAACTCTTTCCATTGTCAGGCAGGCCAAATATACAGTGTTTAATTTTTAAGCAGGTATTCTTTGTGCCATCTACTACAGTAGTCTATACGTATATTTATTGCCCAATGTACTTTCTGAGAAGTTTTTTCTTATATGACCAAGAACAAAAACAAAGGGATGTTTACTCTTCAGACCCACAGTGTGAGGCACAAGGAATCTTCAGCCCCATGATGTGAGGCTCTTTAAAAGTCTTAGGCCTCATGGTGTGAGGCCCTTTTTTTTCAGCCCCATGGTGTGAGGCCCTTTTCTTAGCTGCTTGCCACTGTCTTACCTGGCTGGGGCAGCAAGGACCCCTGCACTTATCCTTAAGCTTTTAGCGGCCTTGTAGCTTCCAACTGAAGTCGCCATTATCCACTGTAAAGGACACCTGACAATTCTTACGTCACCACAGGTACTAACAAGGCTGATGCAGTGGCAAGGGCTCTCACAACTGACTCTGCTGCAGACCCTGCCCCTAGTCTCTTTCTTTCTGTCCCCTCCATCGCTCCGGCTTAGAAGCCTCATGAACACCAATTCCTCATGTCAAAAGGAGGAAGTGAAGTAGCCCAGGGCTGGATTATGGTCAATAACAAACTGGTCTTACCTGCCAAGCAGGCAGACTGGGTCATTCAACAAGCCCACGGTACCCTCCACATCCGGCCGATCCCTCTCACCCAATTCCGGAGTCTGCTCTTCTTCGACCCCTCCCTGAGTGCAGAAGTCTGGCAGAATGTTCCCATTGTCAAACCTGTGCTCGCGTGTCACCTCAAGGGGGAGGTCGCCCAACTTCTTCTTTTGTAGCTCGCCAACTGTGTGGACACTTACCTGGACAGGATTGACCTCTCCCTACTCAGGGAACTGCTCCGGGAACTCACAGTCAGGAACTTACCCAGTCCTGCCTCATATCTCGATCTTCTCAACCGACCTTCCCCACCACTGCATCCAGGAGACCAGCTCCTGCTCGCCACAGCAGCCTTGGTGGACCAGACTGCACACGGTTATTCTCACTATGCCTACAGCAGGATAACTTCTGGGAGACCCCTCCTGGCACCAGCTATCATGGGTCAAAGTTGCCCCCAAAGTAAAAAATATATGTATGTCATAACCTGGGTCCTACTAGGATGCGCATTTCTTGTCAAAATCTCCCCTAGCCCAGTGTCCTATGTATGGAAATTCAAAGTTAGGGAGACCTATGTCTCAGGGTCTACCGAGCCCACCCACTTGGACACAGTGGACTGCCCCCTAGCTGGCTGTTCTGCAGAATCTCAATAACTCTCAAAGTTGGCTTGGTAAGCACCATGTTCCAACCTTTCCTCTGCTTTACCTATGATCAAAACTGGGATTACTATAAAAAGGACCCCTGGGACACCAGATGGGTCGCTGGAGTGGGAGCTAAACTACATGCTTCAGGACACAGCTCCTACCCGTGTGCAACCCTCGACATAGAAAGAGCCTATGTCCCAACACAAAATGCTCCCATCCAGGTCTCCCATGATATCCTTCACTCAGAACAAGTCCTGTAAAACCAGCTGACATCATCAGAAAAACCAAGACACTTTCAACCTGGATTCATATAATCCAAAATGCTATAACCTTCCTAAATGACTCTTTAGGGACTAACACCTCCTCTTTTTCCTCTGCGCTTCCCTTCAGAGGTCTCTACTGGTGGCTGTTCCAATTACTCTCAACACCACTACGACCAAGATAACGGACACTGTTTGCCAGACTCCCCAATTCCCAGTCCCTGTATGGCACTCCGATCACAGTTGCCCCTGCTAGCAAACTGACACCATTGTCAGCTTTCACTCCTGCACTTCTAACATTTCAGTTACTTCTGCGCTCCAGACAACAAAGGGAACATTTTACTGGTGCAATGGCTCTCTCTCTCTCGGTGCATTCATTCTTCTACTCCAGGCCCATGTATCCAAGTCCTGGGGGTCCCACATTTAACTCTGTATGGATGATATGAGCTGGGTGGCTACTCTCACCACACCAGACTAAGCGGGCTGCTTTTCTTCTAATTGTGGTTGGAATCAGCCTGGTATCATCGATGGCGGCCGCAGATGTGGCAGGTGGGTGCTGGGACACAGCCTTATTTCTGCCAAGGATTTTTAAGAACGAATAGATGCCTCCTTAGAAAAAACCTCTGTGTCTTTAGCATCATTAGAAAGACAGCTCATCTCCTGGCACAGGTCACTCTCCAAAACTGGCAGGCTCTGGACTTGTTATCGGCTGATAAGGTGGGTACCTGCCTGTTCCCCAGGGAAGAATGTTGTCAGTAGGAAAAGAGGGGGCCCCAACTCTCTGCTGACATGGTTTCAAAATCCTATAGTGTCATGGCTCCTCCCGCTCTTGGGGCCAATACTAATAATCTTATTTTTTTCTTTTGCTCTGTGCCTCATTAAATTCATACAGCCTCGCATTGAGGAAATGTCCTGCACCACCTCTAACCAACTCCTTCTCCACACATATTCTCACTGCCCTACAGAAGACCCTCATAACCACGCCTGAGCACCCCACCCTGGTCTTCGCCCCCTTCCAGCAGGAAGTAGCTAAAGAAAGAGCCGTCACCCATTTCCCTATCAACAAAAGGCTGGTATGAAAGTTGACTCAGAGGCCAGGAAGGCAGAAGCCCACCTTGAAAAAAATCAGACAATTTATTTTTTCCCACCCTATAAACCCAGTTTCCCACCTGACCTCTCTTCACCCTATAAAAGCCTGCCTCCCCCTGACAATGGCGCGACTTCACTGACACCCACCTTGGGTCCATGAACTTTGCTGGGACGAAATAAATTTCCTGCCTGTGAGAAACTTGACCTGGCTCTCCTTTTCCTTACCCTGCCAAACCTTTCAAAGGGGAAATGGGGAATGAATAACTCAGGGAGAAGAGGGAGTTAAGTTCCTAACAGCATCCTACCCGTTCCGCTCACCTGGAATCCCAAAGACCCACCGAGCTGGCAAAGAACCTAGCACACGCGTGGCCAAGAGAGCTATCCCCGGCAAATGGCCAGTGAAATACTGAAACAGAGAACATAGCTGCTCAACTCCACCCTCAGGCCCGTGCAACCTTTCCTTTGGTGATCATGGGATTTGCAGTTCCCAGTGTCGTGGGGGTGGAGTCCACAAAGCCTGTATGGAGTTTGCTCAGGACATCCTTTCCCCCTAACAGTATGAAACATTTTGATAAAGGTACAATACATATTTGCATAAGAAATAACTTAAACGGAGTCCAGGGGCTGGTAGGGAGAAGTGGAGCAGGCAGTGCACTAGGATTCTAGAGCGGCCTGGCTGGGCCCAGCTGCTTGGCTTGGTGCTGACCTGAGAGCCATGTGGGGTCTGTCGGCCAGCTGACCTACAGAGGAGTCGGGGTGCTGCCCAGCCACAGGCCTGCCATCCAGCAGCTCAGGCTGGAGGCCCAGTTGTGACCCAGGTTCCTCTCTTCCCACCTGTTGCAGTTTCAAATGACTGGTCTCTCAGATAAGCATTAACAAGCTTGTCTTTCCCCTATTTCTTGCAATTTCCCCTTATTGGACATGTTTATCTTCCTGCATTCCAGGGAAAAGTGTTACAGGGCAGGGAGGGGCACCCCAGAACCCCCAAACCTGCCTATTTTAAATAGGTTCTGCCATCAGCCACATCAAGACAGAACATATAAGACCTTTAATGGAAATGATCGAGGACAAGAATAGGAAAAAAAAAAAAAAAAACTAAAATAAGTGGTGCCACAAGACCGGAAACCTGGCTCACACTAGGAGGCCGGGGCAGAAGAGATTATCATAACCATCCATACAGTTGAGGAAACTAGTATCCTGAGGCGAAGACTCTAGTATCCTGAGGCAGACGCCTAGATTACCAAGCATACCATGCAAGCAGGTATCAGACTGCTGTCTAGAGCACAGGCCCAGGGGTAAAGATGTGGAGATGAGCCCATTGTAGCATCTCAGGTCTCCCCTTCAAATTCTACATAGTTATCCAAAAACAGCAACCAACTGAGGACTCACAGGAGTGAGCCCTCCCAACGGAAAAGACTATATCAGGGCGGTCTCTGCACAGGCTCAGAGCAGCACTCCCCCTGCCCACCTGTGCCTGTGCAGGTGCCTCTTTTCACCAACTCTATGTCTGCAGGGCAGCAGCCTCCTGCCTGCCTGTGACCTGTCAAGGCCGCCCGCCTGCAACCACACAAGCCTCTCTTAGCGAAACCTGTCCCTTCTAGGCAGCTGTTCCTGCCCGCTGTGTCTGTGCAAGTGTACGTTACTTTTCTGACCCTTTTCCTAATAAACCTGCCCTTAAAATATAACGACCGTCTGTGTCTCCTGAGGAACTCGACTCGTGCCGCTGAAAGGGGAGCTCTGGAGACACCTTTCCCAGGGTGACCCCAAGGACCCCGCACTCACTCAAACCATGTCAGAAAGGAATTTTAATACAATTAGTGAATGAAACAAAAAAGACAAAGAATATGGTTTCTGAATCAAGCACCTGAGTGTTACCAAATGCGGCCTCAGCTTCCCTCAGGCGACAAAAGGAAATCTTGTTTGAGGAAAAGGAAAGCGGTTTTATTTGTGGACAAGTGAGGAGAGCTGCAGACTCATGTCAGAAAGACCCGTCCTGCTCTCTGGCAGAGTGCAGGGTGTGTACACAAGGGTAGATGGGCCGGGGTCTGTGAAGGGAGGGGGGAGGGTCCACACGGAGACAAATGGGTGCAGCTCCACACGGAGAGGAAGGAGTGCCAGCTGGGTTCATTAAGGGGAGGGGAAGGGTCAGCGTGGAGAGGGTGTAGAGGCCAGGAAGGACACAGTGCAGGTTTTCTGATCCAGCAGACCGGGTAAAGGAGGAGTCAGAGTCCTCAGTGGCTTTTTGCAGGCTTTTATTAGGGTTTACCAGGTACACAGCAGTCAGGGGCACTGGGGGCCGGAAGGCTGGCAGGCCTCCTAAGCCCTAGCAAGTCTTCACTCTATCTGGATTCTCCGGTACATTCTCTCTCCCCTCTCCCTCTCCCTCTACCTCCTCGGCTTCTCTTTCAGCGTCTACTGGCATCCCCGTGATGCCGCCCTTAAAAGCCCAGTCTCAGCCCAGGTGAATCCCATCTACCTATGCCCACACCCTACTCCAGGTGCCCGCCATCAGGCATGCATTCGGGACCACAGGGTTCCATCATCTGTCCTAATGGCGGATAGATGGGAGGGCAGAAAAGCCTGATACTTTTTACATTACCCTACAACCATTTACCCTAAAATTCACCCCCTCAGGGTTTTCTGCTATACACTCTACATATATACACTTTTCCCCTAACAAACATAAACACAGCAGCCATGGACCACAGAAGAAAATACAACTGAATAATGAAACACTACAACAGAACACAAATAAATCCAGGCAGGGCACCAACCTAGAGGCAAAAGACGATTATTGGCACCAGCAGATGATGCACCACATCTGCTGCCGAAGGCACTGCTCATTCAAAGGGGGAACCATCTGGCTGTGGTCTTGGCCAAATGCTGCATAAGGCACCCACCCCCATGATGCACTCACTCTTGGATTGGCGATTCTGTACTCTTTGGGGTAATCACCCAATCCTCAAGGTTTTCTTTGCAGTCACTCCAACACTCGGCTTTCCTAGCCACCAATGTGACACGCAGACTCCTGCACTCAGGCCAACCCTTTGCACAAGCCCATGGGTCAGGGATCTGTGGATATAAGCTCCACATGCGCCTCTTTCGTGTCCCTCTTTGGCTTGGGCTCCACCACAAGCCACATTCCACACCCGTCCCCTAAGGATGGGTTCCTCAACAACTCACCCTCACTCAGCAATGAGCAGGGCATCACCCACAGGTGATTTTAAGAGACTCACCGGCCTTCCTTAGCATACATAGGCTGCTTAACAGCTGCTCAGGGCTTCCCAATCTCAGCAGCAGCTTTTGCCTTTCTAAGTTGGCTTTTGTCTTCTGCCTAGCTGCTGGCAGTATTCAGGCTGCTTTTGGCCATTAAGGCACTCTGGCTACCACCAGATTCCCATCTCCTGGGGTGTACAAATCATACTATTCTCCCCAGGGTCCCCCAAACAGAACATTACCCTGCCAAAGTTTCTCCACTGTGTGGTGGGATTGTCAGTCCAGGCCATCAGTCTTTTCCTGCATCAGCACTGGGCGAGCTCCAAATCATGGTTCTTTTCCCCAATGATTCTGCTGCCTCTGGGGTCGTGGGTTGGTCCTCACAGTTCATCTCCTCCTCACTTGAGGTTTCGTCCCACAGCTCCCAGACCTTGTCCACCTCCTGTGCTCCTGCAGCGTCCTTAGCTCTTCCTGCAGCTCCTCAACCTTGATCATTCCTGTGCTGCCATGCCCGTCCAGCGTTGTCACAGGCAAACAGTCTGCTCCTCCTCAGTATCTCCTGAGGTCTTCAGAGGGCTCCATACCTGTCTGCATCGGAATATCCTGTCGATCTTTGCCAATTATAGAGATATGAATGGGCACAGGGCAGGTTATCTATGATCCCGCAGACAGGTAAAGGAGAGTCTTGGAGCCCTCGGTGGCTTTCTCAGGCTTTTATTGAGCTTTGCACGTTCTCCAGCAACCAGGTACATGGCAGGCAGGGGTGCCAGGGGCCAGGGGGCCAAAGGCTTCCAAGCCCCCAGCAAGTCTACACTCTGGGCTTGTCTAGCTTCTCTCTCTGCTGCTGCAGGGACCTTGCTGCCCCATCCAGGTAAGACACTGGCAAGCAGCTAAGAAAAGGACCTCATACCGTGGGCCGAAGCTGAAAGAGCCTCACACCATGGGGCTGAAGAAAAGGGCCTCACACCAAGAGGCTGAAGACTTTTAAAAAGCCTCCCACCATGGGGCTAAAGATACCTTGTGCCTCACACCGTGGGGCTGAAGATTAAACATCCCTTTGTTTTTTGTTCTTGGTCATAAAAAGAAAAAAACCTCATGGACTATACATTGGGCAATAATTATATACATATAAGAATATTGTAAGTACATGGCATGGAAAATTACTTGCTTAAAAATTAAACACTGAATAATTTGGCCCACTTGACAATGGAAAATAATTATTGTGCAAGGGCATGTCTGATAAGCAACCCAGAGCTGGTCATAATAATATTCCTCATATGGAAGTTCCATAGAGAAGCCTTGTAATGAATCAGGAAGTTGATTATGCTAGGAGTTTCTAGGTAGAAAAAAGTTCTAACAACTGACTACTGGAAACTGCTGGTTTCTAGCTGCAGGACATATATAGAGGAGTCTCCTGATATTGTAGCCTTGGCGATAGGGCGGTACAAGGACTGTTTTGCTGACCTAGGTAGTTGTTTAGGCTGAAAAAAATGAGTCTAAGTTTTAATTATCTATTAACTATTAAGGTTGTTTCTTTTCTTAAAAACACGTAGGCGCCAAAATTTCTATGGAAAGGAATGTACTGATTTGTTTTGCTTCTATGCATATGATGATGTAATCCCACCGCTTGCTTGCATTAAGTATAAATAAAGACCCACTGAGACCCTCAGCAGGAGATGCTTTGCACCAATATAAGAGTGTCTTGTATCTGCCTCACCTTCCCCTTCCCTTCCCTCAGTCCTAAGGTTTGGCCTAGGCCGTCTCATCCTTTCAGGGACACCTGACCAGACATTTTGCTGAAAGCTGGTCTTCCACACTCCCCTTCTCTCTCCTGCTTCTCTCCTGCTTCTGTGTCTTTTGGTGACTCTCTCAATACTCCTCCCATGGCCCACAGAAGGAAACAAGAGAGTTTGCAATAATATAACAACTGCAGGGGCCCCATCAGGAGGGGCAATCCTGATGGTGGGAGGGCAGAAGAGCCTGAAAATCATTTACCCTACAGAGAGAGAGCTTGTTGGGGAAACAGAGAGGGAGCAGGAGCTGGAGAGCAAGAGTTTGTGGAACAACAGTGGTGGACACTCTCCATCCCGCTAACAGGGACCTGGCACGGGCAGGAGCGGGATCTCCGTGGCAGAAGAGCACGTTATTTCTACAGCACGCACGGCCACCATGGGAAGTCCCTTCCTGATATTGTAGCCTTGGCGATAGGGCGGTACCAAGGACTGTTTGCTGTCCTTACAGAGCAGCCCCTGTATAAAACGGGTTGCCTGGCTGTGGGTCCTCACCCGCGCGCTTAAAAGGGACTTATTAATACTCCACTGCAGGCACACAATAGGTTAGTAAAACTTTTATTTACAAGGAAGGGGAAATGAGGAAATGTACAGCTCAGAGAGAAAAGAGGGAGATAAAGTCTTAAATGCGTCCTACCTGATCCACTGCCCTTGAAACCCAAATGGCACGCTGAGAGCTTCTGAAGAGCCCAGAGCCAGGGCCAAGGCCCACATGTCTGGTTTTATACGAAACCTGGCTGCTTAACTCTGCCTTCGGGTCCCAGCCAGATTCCCTTTAGTGGTGATGAGATTTGTCATTTCCAGTGTCTTCATGGCTTTGGTCTGGAGTGGGGTGGGGTCCACAAAGCCTGTATGGAATGAGCTCAGGACATCCTTTCCCCCTAACACAGTGACTTGTAATTCACTGCGGGCTGATGTTTATAGTTCACAGCACTGGGACTTGTAGTTCACAGTGCAGTGGGGGTGGGGGAAGAACCAGACTTGGGTCCACAGCACAGGATTGGTGTGAAACCTTGTCTCCAGTTACTGGTGTTGCCGCTCCTCCCTGTTTCGTGAAGATTCATCTGTATGAAAAACTGTGAACTGGGCCTCTCTGCTGGCGCAGAGCGAAGCGCCATGAAGCTGTCTGCAGCCTCTGCAGTGTGGGTTCAATTCCCGGCCCGCAAGGGTGATTCCCACATGGCACAGCAGACCTCTCCTGTCTCTCCCGCTGCTCCCCTCAGCAGTGTATTTCAGGAAATCTGCCTGTTCTGTTCCCCACTCTGTCTCTGGTGAATCTTCTCACCCACCCACCCCCGCACCTCTTGCCTGTAACCCAGCTCTTGTATGCATAAATAAATAAATCTTAAAAAACTTTAAAACAAACAAACAAAAAACTGTGAACCTCCTAGTCCAGGATTCAGTGTCCCATCCCAGAAGGATGGCTGTACTGAAGGGTGGAGGGGGCGTTCCTAAGTTCAATCTCTCCTCTCTTGTTGCTCAAAACCATCTGAGGCAACAGGGAAATGTTAACTTTTTTT